>NC_136269.1:109079453-109586953 GCF_964187855.1 Myxine glutinosa | reverse complement strand
CCGATCGGATGCCAGTGGGGGAAAATGAGGAGGTAGATGAAGAGGGGTTAGAGGCAACCCAGGACCCCAGGGAAGAGGTGGGAGTAATGGAGGAGGAAGGTAATGAGGATGCGGTAGAGGGGGTTGCAGGCGCACAAAATGGCGGCGCCTCGCACGTGGCAGTGAGTGCCGAGCCCATGGGGCCAGGTGACTTCCAATTGTTTATGATACAAATGAGGGCCTATATGGTAGAATCGGGGAGTAAGATGGATGCAATGAGGGAAGAAGCAAGGGGCAACACCAAAAACTTAGAAGCAAAATTTGAAGGACTAGACAGTAAAATTGGGGAATTGAGAAATGATTGGAAAACCAAATTAGGGGGATTGAGTAAGGAGATGGAAAAGATGGGTGCAATGGGAAATCTAATTGAAGGATTCGGAAGCAGATGAGGGGGCAAATTGAAGGACGTGGTTGGCCAAGCCCGAGAAATTAATGAGGGGTTGGCGAGGGACCAAGCCCGGTATGAGACAAGGGAGTGTGAGAGGGAGGTTAACCGCAGGTTGAGCCAGGAGGTCGCATTTGTACGCGATGAGGTAACGCGGCTTGAGAAGCACGGGGGAAGCGAAGTTGAGCAAGGCATAGTCACGTGGACGGGTATAGAAATCGCGACCCGGGGTATGGGGAAGCCGGCGACTGCCGAAGTAGAAAATAAAATGTTAATAGAGCCAGCAGTCGTCGAGGAAAAAGAAATTAAAAGCAAAGAAATCGTCGAAATTGGAATTGGAGAGACGCCCAACTTAGAAAAGCACTCGCGGGAGGAAAAGATGGAGCATGTGCAAAGTCTGTATTCTCATCATGATGCCGTGCTTGTTGACCCGAATAAAGATTTGCAGGTGGCGGAGCGAGGAAGAAGAAGCACCAAGGTGAGCCTGGCTGTATATGGTGTAAAAAGATTTTTCGCGCGCTGGGATCGCGACGTCATCCGGGCGTTTGTGGAGGGTCCTTTGTGTGTGGTACAAATGGCGCCGGAGCGAGAGTGATACCGGGTGCGAGGGAGAATGCACGACAGAGTGTGATAGTGGGAGTGATTGTGACATGGAGAGTGAGTTGGTTGTGGCGAGTGAGAAAGAATGCACACCTGAATGGAGGAGCGTGTGCGAGGAGGCACACCTGAGTTGGTGGTGGAGCACGTGATTGGGTGTGCGATAGGGGATTGCACACCTGTGAGTAGGTGTGCGCTGAATGGGTGGATGCAAGAGTGCACCCCCATAAGTGGTACGGAGTACGTACCGGAGAGAGGTGTGTTACGAAGTGTGTAACAGAGTGTGCGAATGGTAGAATGGATGCGCAAGAATGTGCGCGAGTATAATGCGTGGGATGTATGAGAGGCGCTGGCACACCTGGATGTGTGAATAAGAAACGGAACGCATGGTGTGAGCATGCGAGGCGAGCATAGACGTTGACCGGGGCAGTGGTTAGGCAAGTATTTGGGACCCATCTTGTCCAATCACCCTGTCCAATCTCGACCGCAGAGGAGCGTTATAATTTCCAGGGCTGGGGGATCGGCCAGTTTAAAAGACTAGGGGATTAACCCCCCCCCCCCCCCTTGGTAAGGGGAGCGCCGACCCCCGGTTCCGCAACAATATATATATACAGACTTGGCATTTAATATGGAATATTTTTTTTTCTTGACTTGGGTTTACTTTCTTAACTCAGTATATCAATCTAGTGAGTTTCTTTTACACTTTGGTGATTTATTTGTTAAAAGAACCATGTCACTGATTGTCTGTTGCAGCAAGAAGTCAACAACAGGATTATATCACAGGTGGCGTGACAAAATGTACGGACAGGTGCATTTGATGATTGGCTTCACAGTCGGGTATACAAGGGTTGTTGCGTTCTGTATTAGTGGAAAACAACTGCTGCACGTCTCCAAAAGTTATTGCCGCTTCCTCTGGAGATGGTCCGTCAACTCGACAATGCTGTTTGTCATGGAGTGGTGGCTTTACGAAATTACGGCATGAAACAGTGTGCTATTGCTCGGCAGTATGGCATCACTCAAGGTCAGGTGTCAAAGATCCTGAAACGAAATGCTCAGAGGGGTGTCCCTACTCCAATACCGAGGCCAGGACGTCCCCGCAGAACCACAAGGAGGGATGATCGCCAGCTGCACCGGTTAGTCCGCAATGGCCGTACCAAGTCAGCTAATCGGCCTAGGGCTGAGTGGCAGCAACTGACAAATGTGCCTGTATCCAGAAGGCTAGTCAACCAACGACTGGTTCAAGCAGGCTATCATGCCAGGCGTCCCCTGAGAAAGCCACGCCTGACCAGACAGCACTGCCAGCGCCGATTGCAGTGGGCCAGAGAGCACCGTCAATGGCAGCCAGGACACTGGAATCACGTGTTTTTCAGTGACGAGTCTAGATTTCTGGTCGTCAAGATGGCCGCGTCCGAGTGCGCAGACAAGTGCATGAAGCCTACAACAAAGCTTGTATAGTGCCAAGAGTCCAAGCTGGAGGTGGTGTAGTCTAGTAGGAAGACTAGGTCCCTCTGCACCCCCCGGAGATATACTTCTAATCAGTGTTTCTAGATTGGAAAAAATGTGTAGAAAATGACTAGCTATGGCCCCAAGCTGAAAAATGTCCCACATACCATTTTTATGCAAATTACTGCTGCAAATTTTATGCAAAATTATGCAAATTTTATGCAAATTTTTGATGAGGAGTAGAGTTGAGGGGTCTTTGAGGGCTTCATCGAGGTGCTCTCGGTTGCAAGACTGGGTCATTCTGAGAAGCACAGCAGGGTCAGAGATCATGATGTTCTCCTCCTCAGTGAATCTCTCCATCAACAGCCTCTCCATTGCCTCACACACTGTTTTGAGGCAAAAGAGGGACTTTGCGTAGGCCTTTCCACTGAGAACACCTTTGAGAGATCCACTTGTTACTAGTTGTGCCTCAAGAGAATCTCTGCATATCCAGAACCACGCATCTTGTGTCCAGTGAGCATCCCGATGTAGTTCATGGATGTGTGGAAGGGTCCAATCGTTACTACATGACTAGCAAATTCATTTGGCCAGCGCCAGATGATGGGAAGGGCTTTCATGCAGACACCCAGATCAAATGTATTCAGGACCCATCTCTGACCCACCTCAGCAGTTGCTGCCTCGGAACGCTTCAGTAGCTCACGAACAACTGCGTTGTCTGTGATCGGTTGGTGGATAGGCGTGCAGTAGTCGACTGTTGATTTGCTGGGTGGGGGAGAACCAGTTGCAGAGGTGAAACCCCCTAGCCCAGGCACAGGCTGCAGGCCATTGCCATGCCATGCAGGCACCAGGCACAGGTAATGTGCCATGTGGCAGATGGCACTTATCGCTACCATTTAGGTACAGCATAGCTGGATGGGATACCTTAATGGCGGTTCACCACTGATGGTATGAAATCGAAAAGTGACTGGTATATAACCGAAAGGTTTTCAGAGTCATAAGTGTATGCAGTACTCACTGCGTTGCCCTGATGAGCCCCAAAAAAGGGCGAAACCAGGTCGGTAACTGTGAGTTTTACATACACTTATGACAGTATCTGAACTAAGATCAAAATTCTGCTCTGTCAGAGGGTTCTCTTGAGAGCTTGACAGGCAGAGCGTATGTACATGGCAGTGACGTCATTACTTGCGCTCATTGAAAGCTGGAGAACTGCACATATATTTGGATATATATATATATACAGACTTGGCATTTAATATGGAATAATTTTTTTTCGTAGAAATGTTAATAGACCCAGCGGTCGTCGAGGAAAAAGAAATTAAATGCAAAGAAATAGTCGAAATTGGAATTGGAGAGACGCCCAACTAAGAAAAGCACTCGCGGGAGGAAAAGATGGAGCATGTGCAAAGTCTGTATTCGCATCATGATGCCATTTTCCTTCATATATACACAAAGAATTAAGTTAAGCACCCCCCCGTTTTTTTACAACCTCGCACATTACAAGTTTGTTGTCGTCAAAACAGTGTAATATACCCATGATATTGCTATATTTTCTGGAGAAGTGATATTATGGTCACATAAAAACATAAGCAATCATGCCGTTTTCAATATTTTATTCTGAATAATTTAAGGTGAAATTTTTTGGGAATTTTAGGCATATTTTCACCTCAATTTAAGTATGGAGCTATAGGTCCATCACGGACAGTGTGGATGACGTTTATGTTTTCTAACGTACAGTCATTGTTCTGAGAAGACCTCTAGCGATCTTTGCGTCAATAACGTGTGTAGGACCCACGTGATCGGATCACTGACTCAACCCTACGTCTCATAGACCCTGTAAGCCGTCGTATGCGTTGCTGTGGCAGGTTGAACCCCCTCGAGCACGTTTGGGACATGTTGGGACGACAAATTGCGAAGATGGTCCCTCCAATAGCCAATCTGGATGAATTGGAACGTGCATTACATCGGGAATGGAACAACCTGCCACAGCAACGCATACGACGGCTTACAGGGTCTATGAGACGTAGGGTTGAGTCAGTGATCCGATCACGTGGGTCCTACACACGTTATTGACGCAAAGATCGCTAGAGGTCTTCTCAGAACAATGACTGTACGTTAGAAAACATAAACGTCATCCACACTGTCCGTGATGGACCTATTGCTCCATACTTAAATTGAGGTGAAAATATGCCTAAAATTCCCAAAAATTTTCACCTTAAATTATTCAGAATAAAATATTGAAAACGGCATGATTGTTATGTTTTTATGTGACCATAATATCACTTCTCCAGAAAATATAGCAATATCATGGGTATATTACACTGTTTTGACGACAACAAACTTGTAATGTGCGAGGTTGTAAAAAAACGGGGGGGGTGCTTAACTTAATTCTTTGTGTATATATAAATATATATATACAGACTTGGCATTTAATATGGAATATTTTTTTTTTTCTTGACTTGGGTTTACTTTCTGAACTCAGTATATCAATCTGGTGAGTTTCTTTTATGCTTCGGTGATTTCTTTGTTGAAAGAACCATGTCACTGATTGTCTTTCGCAGCAAGAAGGCAATATCAGGATAATATCACAGGTGGCGTGACAAAATGTAAGGGCAGGTACATTTGACGATTGGCTTCGCAATCGGGTATATGAGGGTTGTTGCGTTCTGTATTCGTGGAAAACAACTGCTGCACGTCCACAAAAGTTATTGCCGCTTCCTCTGGAGATGGTCCGTCAACTCGACAATGCTGTTTGTCATGGAGTGGTGGCTTTACGAAATTCCGGTATGAAACAGCGTGCTATTGCTTGGCAGTATGGCATCACTCAAGGTCAGGTGTCAAAGATCCTGAAACGAAATGCTCAGAGGGGTGTCACTACTCCAATACCGAGGCCAGGACGTCCCCGCAGAATCACAAGGAGAGATGATCGCCAGCTGCACCGGTTAGTCTGCAAAGGCCGTACCAAGTCAGCTAATCGGCTTAGGGCTGAGTGGCAGCAACTGACAAATGTGCCTGTATCCAAAAGGCTAGTTAACCAACGACTGGTTCAAGCAGGCTATCGTGCCAGGCGTCTCCTGAGAAAGCCACGCCTGACCAGACAACACAGCCAGCGCCGATTGCAGTGGGCCAGAGAGCACCGTCAATGGCAGCCAGGACACTGGAATCACGTGACCTTCAGTGACGAGCCTAGATTTCTGGTCTATCGTCAAGATGGCTGCGTCCGAGTGCGCAGACAAGTGCATGAAGCCTACAACGAAGATTGTATAATGCCAAGAGTACAAGCTGGAGGTGGTGGGGTGACCGTTTGGGTTCCTTTTCATGCAGGGGCCCAAAACTGACCTGGTTGTTCTGAATGGAAACCTGAACCAGTTCAAGTACAGGGCCATTCCGGAAGAAACATTGCTTCAATTTGCTCGTGCAGCCTTTCGAGGAAACTTGTCTTCCAAGATGACAATGCACGGCCTCATCGTGCCCGCATGATCCAACACTTTCTTGTTGACCGTGGTGTCGAGCATATCGAGTGGCCTGCCATGTCCCCGGATATGAATCCGATAGAAAACTTGTGCGCAGAATTAACGCGCCAAATCGACAACTTGGACCAGCAGCCTACCACTGTGCGTGAATTGCAGCAGACTATTGTCACTGCATGGCAAGCGATTCCTGTCCAAACCTTGGCAAATCTCGTGAACAGCATGCCTCGACGTGTACGTACTCTCCTGAATGCTCGTGGGGGTTACACGAAGTACTGAACTGTAATTTTACTGTCCGTAATCCCAGTCATAATTTAACTTATGTTTTTGTTGAAATTGTTTTTGGCTCATGTGTAAAATAAAGACATACTTCTGGAAAACGTACAGAAGTTTAACACAGTACTGTCCGTGAATTGAGTTCGATATCAGTTCACATCACTTTCAAGGATCAATTTATTTGCTTTGAAATGTCAAATGTGGTTTTTGTTTCTTTTAAAGGTCACATTAACAAAATCTAGAATAATTTCAACATAATTCCAATGAACTTTTGGTTCTAAGTCATCTTGAAAAGTAAGTTCAACCCCACCAAAAACATATTCCATATTAAATGCTAAGTCTGTATATATATATATATATATATATATATATATATATATATATATATATATATATATATATATATATATATATATATATATATATATATATATGTATATATATATATATACATATATATATATATATATATACGTATATATATATATACAGTATATATATATATATATATATATATATATATATATATATATATATATATATATATATATAATATATATAATATATATATATATATATATATATATATATATATATATATATATATATATATATATATATATTGTTACGGTTCTCCACCGCCCTTCTTACCCTTACCAGATTAATCCCCTTGTTCTTTCTGGGCTTGGACCTTCCACGACCGCCCGGGTTTCGCTTCTTCCCCAAGCGCGCCAAAACCCTTTTCGCGCCAAACACATTCCCGCCATTAATTCTACTCACCTTGGGGACCTTCTTCCCCGGCTTTCCCGCCAGCAGCACCTGCAAACTTTTATTGCGGTTAGCAAGCCCGACATCACAATGTAAATGCAAACTTTGAGTACATTCCATTTCTTTCTCCCCGTGATTCAATTTCTATCTCTGCCGTCTCTTCGGCCCCAATTGTTTCAATTTGAATTATTTATTTTCCTTCGACGATGGCCGGCGCCAATAAAATTTTCTTTTCCAATTCGGCGACCGTCGGCTTTTCTACACCCCGCGTCGCGATTTCTATACTCCCGGTTCTATACTCCCGGCTGTGGTCTGCTCTAGCTCACTCCCCACGCGTTCCTCACATCGCGTCACCTCATCGCGTAACCAAGGCGACCTCCTCGCTCAACCTGCGCCCAATGTCCTTTCCTGCTTTTTTCATATCTCTCTTCGACGCCACCCTAATTTTTTCCTATTCCCGGGTGGATTTGTCCCCCATTTCCTTCAATTGACCACCCATTTTGCTTTCATATTTTTCCATGTTACTCCTTGCTTCATCTCTCTGGATGTCCATTTTCCGGTTTATTTTATTTATGTCATTAATGTGGGCGTGCATTTTAGCAATCATTTGGATCAGGTATAATTCAATGTCAAACCGGACTGGCTGCCGCGGCCACGTGCGAGGTGCTGCCATTTTCTTTGCCAGCTGCCGCACACTTTTCTGCTTCCCCCACTACCAACTGTCCCTGTTGGCCCTGGATCATCAATTTTTCCTTATCTACCCCAACTGGCATTCGACCGTCTTGGCTAGCCATGGTACGAATACAAAATTTTGGATTTAATAACTAAATTTTGGTCGCTCGTAATTTCGAGTACGTGAAGCGCACTCCCGGTCCAATCCCACTCCTGACACCAAATGTTATGGTTCTCTGCCACCCTTCTTACCCTTACCAATGGGGGATTAATCCCCTTGTTCTTTCTGGGCTTGGCGGAACCGAGAGACTTGAAATGCCTCTTCCGGACAAACGCAAGGTAGGGTTTTGGGACCAAGTCTCGCTCGTACCTAACTCCCTGCGCCGCCACGGAAGCGGGGAAGCAAGCCTTGCATGGGCCACGTGTAATTTGGGGTACACCGAGCAGATTGAGTACCACGTGGTCCGTGCAGTCACCGTTAATTATTGGACCCCGATTCGAGCGGTTCTACTCGTACCACGCTTAGTCAATGAGGAAATCACGAGAACGATCGAATGGAAAAGGAAGAACCCAGGTTTAATTATTCTTCCCACACGTATATACAATGATCGGTGGACGCAGAGACACAGAGTAGCACTTAGTCAGTCTTATTCTTAACACCCAGACTCGGGCCTGTCACACTCACACAGGGGATTGCAGGTAGGTTGATGTTCCGGCCAAGCGCGTCGACGTGATCGTCCAGGAACGTCCCCATCCGGCTCTCCACGGTCCCAGCACATCCCACGAAGATGGCAAGCAGGCGGTGGAAGCGTCCTCATAGCGTGTCTCCCGAACAAAAGGCAGCCGATGAGGTAAGAAGGAAAATATGCATCTCTCAGCGCGGCTGGCGGTTACACAGCTGTTATCACTCGCGTAACTCGATGCACTGTACGCGGCTCGGCTTCAAGCTCAAACCGAGCGTTGCTTTATATTAGCGCGTATCCTGGTTCATGCGCGTCTCTCGCCACTCGCGTATCTCTCAAAGTCCTCTTCGGCTTACCGCGCTCCTTCAACTCTCGAGTCCTTTGATGCTCTCCACTCGCAAGTCCTTCTCGCACGAGTCCTCACTCAACTGCTCACCATGCGAGAGTCCTTTGACGCTCAGTCCTTCTCCTCGCAAGTCCTCCTGGGGGCTTTGCGCAACGGCTTATATTGATATGCCCCAAACCTTCTCGAACCGTCTCGAACCTTCCAACCACGCCCTGTGACGCAGTGCTGCCGCCACACCCTCTGAGCCCTGAATGGCGGCTCGCGCTTACCGTCAGCTCCTCTGCCGCCCTCATTCGGTCCCGCCCCGACCCTCTCAGCCGGCCTCGTGTTAATTCGCGCCAAAATGAACCAAAGGAAGCGCAAAGGAGCATGAGGCTAGGGAGGCGGGATAGTCAATGGAAGTAGGACCTATTCTCCTTACTCTACTCAACGCAGAACTAACATAAGAAAAGAACTAAGCTCACAAATACTACGAAATAACTACACTATCGCGAGGCTACATGTTGTTTGTGTGACTAACTATGAGGGGGAAATTTAACCTTTATTATACTCACCGTACAAAACTCAAAACCGCAACAATATATATATATATATATATATATATATATATTTATATATATATATATATATATATATATATATATATATTGTTGTGGATATGAGAATGGTGTTTTTTTTTGTGGTAAAATGTTGTTGTAAAAGTTTGTGGTAAAATATCACCCTCCGTCCTCCATTTGTTGTTGTATAAAGGTCAACGGTCGTGCCCGTAGTTATTTCACAAGCACCCACGTAGCCAATAATAGATTTCCTCCTTGTTGACAGTTATTTCCTTATTCTGTGTAGTAGGGTAAGGCCTTGTCTTCCATTAATTTGACACTCCATTGCACTGCATTAAATAAGGTAGATCCCTCCGACATGGCATCTTCAAAGTGCCAGGTTTGCTGCAATTGCCAACTGCATTTGGGCGGTTTTCTTCATTCGCCATTGCTGCCCTTTGGCTGGGGCAAGCTCAAATCGCCCCAAAACCACCATTAGCCACGAGGTAAGGTCGGGGAAGAAAGGCGTGTCTCCACCTCGTCATAGAGGGGAGGAGTGAACCAGCCCTTGCCGATCAACCCAGAATGAGGGGTTGGCTTTAGAGGGCGGGGAGAGAACGTTTGGGGGAGGTTCGCAAAAGGGTCAAGGGTGGGGCTTATATAACCCGCGGGAGATGCCCCCAGGAGAGTAGAGGAGGGAGGAGATCAGATGACAGACAAGCCTGAAGGGAGTCCTGCGAGTTTGTAAGAGAGGGAGAGAGAACCCGTCACGCCAGACCCCCCACCAGCAGCGTTGGCTCCACCAGGCAGCTCCGACCCGTTACCCCGCGCACACCACAGGATCGGTGGCATCGGCGGCCATCGAGGTCCAGCCCGACGTCCCGTGAGGGATCAAGCTCCAGCCAGCTCCGTGCCTTCCTCCCCTTCTCTGCCGTCCCAAACCATTCCAGTCCTTCCATTCCTGCCTGCAAATTCCCCATTCGTGTGAGTCCGTCTTTTGTTTGTTCTGTACAGGGTATTAATTAAGACTGTAATAGGTAAGCTAGAATTTTCACTGTGTCCTTCTGGTCCGTCCCTCTTTCTGTCTTTATTTTATTATCTTTCCTTGTTCCTTGGTTTCTTTGGTCCTGTAAATAGAAATAAATCATATTCGTATTTCAAACCTTTTTTTGTCTTCTTCTTCTTCACATCCGTGTCGTCTTTGTCTTTTCCTCATTGAATATCTGTGGCACGATTTGGCCAACGTTCAGAATCGGGTCTAGTCATTGAAAAACGGTTCGGGCCACGGCGCCATCCGCTCGGCAAATTAACATCTTATCCGCGGTCCGTAAAAATTGGTGCCAGGAGCGAGATACGGACCTGAAGCGCTCAGTGCGCTCAAATTACGAGTGGGCCGAAATTTGTTTTATATAATCTTAAATTGAACATCGTGCCATGGATAGTCAAGGCGGCGGGATGCTGGTGGGGGCATTAGAAGAGGGGTTAGGGGTAACCCAGGACCAGAGGGAAGAAATGGAGGAGAATAATGAGGTGGTTGAGGAGGTGTCAGGTGCACAAAATGGCGCCCTCACGCACGTGGTCACAGCGGCACCAAATTTAGCGGCGCCCGTGACCGTAGCAGCACCGGTGGATTTGAACCTTTTTATGATGCAAATGGAGGCCCTTATGGCCAAGAATAGTGAGCAATTGGGAAACCAAATCGTAGGGTTGGAAAGCAGAATGAGGGACGAAGCGAGGGGTACTAGTGAGCAATTGGGAGCAATGAGGGACAAAGCGAGGGGTACTAGTGAGCAATTGGGAGCAATGAGGGATGAAGCGAGGGGTACTAGTGAGCAATTGGGAGCAATGAGGGACGAAGCGAGGGGTACTAGTGAGCAATTAAGAGACGGGTTAAACAATATGGACAATAAATTTGAAGGGTTAGACAACGGGATAAAAGAGGTAAAGAATGGGTTAACGGGGTTAGAAGATAAGATGGAAGGCAAATTGTGGGAAATAGGGGAGCAATCCGCCCGGGAAATCAAACGGATGGAGAACCAGATAGAGGAGGTGAAAATCGGGTTAGAAGGTAAATTGGATGCTCAGAGGAATGAATTGGAACAGATGAGGGCGGCATCTACAAAAGAAATGGAGGAGATGAATGAGGAAATAAGACGAGGTGTAAGCGAGGAGGTCTCGGGGGTACGCGAGGAGGTAAAGCGAGGTGAGAAGCGTATGGAGAAAGAGGTGAGAAATGGGACGGCCAAGTTACAAGGGGGCATAGAAGATCTGACGCAGGAGGTGGAACAGCTGACGGTGGGACAAAGGGAGTTAGTGGAGCAGGTGGAAAAGAACACTGCGGTACTAGGAGGGTTAAAAGCGACACAAAAAGAACTAAAAAATGACTTGATAGCGACGAAGAAGGTATGTCAGATGGTACGTGAGGGACTGACAACGAGGTTGGACGAGGTGACGGAGGCAATGGAGATGAAGGACCGGGAGGTGAGGACGCACATAGAAACGGTCAAGGTAGCCTTAGAGGACGAAATTGAGGAGACGCACCGGGAAATAAAGGAGGTAAAGGAGAAGTTAGAGGAAGTGGAAGAGGGGGTGAGTTAAATTAAGAAGAGACGGAGGGAAACTAAGAGGGAGATAAAGGAGGAAGTCATGGAATATGTACAAGGTCGGTGCTCAAATCGTGATGGTGTGCTCGCTAACCAAATAAAGACCTTGCGAAGGAGGTGCGGAGACGAGGTGCCAAGGTGAGTGGCGATATACGCAGAAATGTATATGGTGTGAGGGGAGCTTCAGTCGGCTTGGGGGTTGGTTTGGACCCGGGTGTTCGTGAGAGGCCGTTGGTGAAGTGTGCGATAGGTACGGTGTGCGAAGGAGGAGGTGTGCGAGAATGTCCGACTATGGGGTGTGTGAGGAAAAAGTGCGCGCCGAGGAGTGAGTGTGCTGTCGAGAGTGAGTTGGTCGTAGCGCGTGTGCGAGGGGGCACATGGAAGCGCGGGATGGGGAGTGTTAGAAGAGATGTGACGGAAGCATGCACACCTGTGGTGAGTGTTACGGAGGGTGTAACGGAAGTGTGTGCGCAAGAGGATGCACGAGAAAGGTGTGTAGCAGAGGAGTGTATG
Source organism: Myxine glutinosa (assembly GCF_964187855.1). NCBI lineage: Eukaryota > Metazoa > Chordata > Myxini > Myxiniformes > Myxinidae > Myxine > Myxine glutinosa. The sequence goes on along the minus strand of NC_136269.1, from coordinate 109,574,625 downwards.
GGTACAGAGTGCGCTGTCAAGAGTAAGGGTGAATGCACGACCGAGTGTGGTGGTAAGAGTTGTGAGAGTGAAACGGAGCGTGAGTTGGTGGTGGCAGGTGAGAGAGGATGTACACCTGGAATGGAAGGATGCACACCTGGAATGGTAGAGCGCGTATGGGAATTGCACACTGGAGTTGGTAGTGAGGCACGTGGTTGGGTGTGCAAGTGAGAGCACACCTGTGGTTGTCACAGAGGAGGTGACCGAGGAGGGGGCGCGAAGAGGTGTGTTGGTGAGGTGTGCGAACGACGAGTGTGTGCAAAGGTGTGCGGTGGTCAGCGGTGTGACAAAGTCTGTAAGCGGATTGAGTGTACTTGGGTGTGTCAGGGAAGGTGCAATGACAAAGAGCATGGAGACAGCTGGATGTGTGAGCAAGGAATGGGCTGCGGGGTGTAAGTATGCGAGTGGAGCATCGACGCTAACCGGGATAGCGGTTAGAGCGACTTATAGCCGAAGCGGGCCTTCGGTGTGTGCCGGGCTTCGTGTGCCGCGGGGATTGTGACCGCAGCGGTTTCGAAAGAACCGCCGTGCGGGATCCACGCCGGGCCGTGCTCTGAACGGCCGTGTCCATGCTCCATTAAGCGGAGCGGGCAGCCCGGTAGGAAGGGTCGTCATGGCGACCCCTTTTTGTTGCGGCGTTCCGGCAGGGCGAGATCAGGCCATTGGACGGCCCCGTGCCGAGATGGTGCGTGGTATCTCGGCCCGGGTAAGCCCCCGTCCCTGCACCGAATGCCGGACGTATCCAACCGCCGGCACCAAGCATTCCGCATTCATTGCTCAGCTGTGCGAAGCCGGGCTGTGGAAGTGAATTGGCGCACCGAGAGGCTCTAGTGAGTAGACGTGTGATGAGGATAGTGTTTTGGACCCGAAATTAGAAAAACAAAATTTGATGATTGGCAAAGGATTGGCAGATTGATGATTGGTAATGGTAGAGTGATTGGCAGATGATTGGCAAATTTTTAATTGGCTGGAATTTGGTGAGCAAAATTGATAGTAGAAGATGCCCGATGTGGTGGGATGGCAACTCTGCCATCTCTCACAGCGGGGGCAAAGGAGCAATAGATTTATGGGGTTGGCAGTGAAAACTAGCCCGGGAGGGTTAGGATAATGATAGGGATCTAGAGAAGATGATCTTAGGTAACGGTAAGGTTTAAGTAGCGACTTTGAACCGGTAGTGGGGACATAGAGAGGGTAGTTGGATGATAATGACGAGGGAGCGCAATAATGTAAGGGGCGACTGGGAAGCGCAAGTTCCAGAGGGGAGTAGTTAGATGAGATGATGCCGTGTGTTTGAGGATCGGAAGTGTATTGAGCAGGGTATGAGTAAATGATTGTGAGTGTGAGTTGTAGTGAGATTGCACAGGTGTGCAACTGGACAGGGTATGGAGCAGTGTTTGAGTGAGTGATGGTGAGTGTATTGTATTGAATGAAGAAGCTTTGGAGGAAGGAGGATGCAGGTGGCACCAGGTGATTGCACAGGTGTGCAACTACAGGAGGTATGGAGAATGGTTGTATGGATTACATTGGAGTGTGGAATATATGGAGTATTGGAATGGATGGTCGTGGAGTGAGTATGTTGGAAACTGTGGAGTGGAGTGGATGGTGCGAAGGTGTGGATGGGGGAAAGGAGGATGGACCCAATCACGAATACCCAGGGAGGGTAGTGTAAGAGTTAGGTAGAGGGTACAGGTAAATTGTGGTTGGATATTGGCATCTGTGGTGTGTGGTGGAAGAATGGTGATTGGATGGGTGCATTAGTGTTGTGGAAATGGCTGGGCGTGTAGCCTGTTAGTGTGTGTAGTTGGTTGACACTCCGCCACTGTCAGGATGTCGGCCAGGTGAGGCCGCAGGTGGGCTCTGGGAGCCGGTAGAGTTGTTGTGGATGGGGCCCGAGGATCCGGAGGACGGACCCGGGTAGCCCAGTGCCAGAGGGCACCGAGGGGTGACAGAGCCAGGAGGGGCCTTCCCCAATTAGATAGGTTAGGGTGAGGAGCTAGGTAAGCTCGGGTGGCAACTACAGTGGTGGAGGTGTGCAGGTGGGTAGACCTGCTGGGAGAGCTACACGACTCAGCCCGGAAATTGTGCAAGGGCACCGGGAGATGAATCGGGGGAGTGAGACCCCAAATTGAGAAGCACCACAGTTTGGTCAATGGGAATTGGTTTTTAGAACCCATCGTGTAAGTTGGCCAATGGATTGGCAGGGAAAGACCCCGAGTAGTGTAAAGTGTGTTAATGTCATTTAGAAGATAGTTAGGATTAAGATCTCCTCGCACCATCTGCATCCACTCACCTGAGGTAACGATGGTACTCCACACCATGCCATGGTTGTTTTTTTATTATTTTGATGCAAATGTTTGGAATGTGAGACGCATCATGACGTGGGTGTGACATTGTGCTGATGTTCCATCTCTTCCTCCTTATGAGGATTGATGATGAATTGGGTGATGGCAAATTTTGGTTAGAGGGATTGTGGTGACGAATTTGGTATAGGAGAGATATGGGGAGACGTGACAGTCGTGACAAATTTGTAAATGTGTAGATTTTGTACATATGGGGTAAGGGCAAGGGTAGTGTAGGTGACAGGGGGGGTGACGTACGGTAGGGACGAGCTTTTCTCCGCTCCGTCTCCATACGCACCCCGCCTTGCATTGCCTTGTTTGATGTGTACCCTTGTGACCTTACCCCTCGCTCATCTGTCTTTTCCCCCCCTTGTCTCCCACACGAGGACTGTGCGCCACTGGGCGCCGAGGGGAGCGTGCGAGAGTCCGCCATTGGGTGCCCGAACCTCTCGCAACCACAGCTGTCTGCATCGATGCACCACCTTATGGACCACATGTCTGTGGCTCAGCACCACTTATGGACCCCATGGGTTGGGGCCCCTCTGCTGGAACCGGCCATGAAGGCCCGAGATCTTGCTGGCGGAACTTGGTCACAGGGCACCTATGCCCCACAGGTGAACCACACTAGTCGGCCCTGTGGGCCATAAATAAATAAAAACGGACACGTTTGGTGCATTTTATTTTAGGACAAATAGGCCGCCAGCAAAGAAGATGACAACAGCAGGAAGATAACATGGCCAGCAGAGGGAGCCGAAGAGCAAGACCAGCACCAGGGTTTGTTGTTTTTATTTTTATTGAACAGTGATGACTGTGCACCGATTGGTGCTTGAGGGTGTATTGGTGCAAATCACAGGTCCTGGGTTAGTTTTGTAAATAAAATAGCGTCGTTGTAAATAATGCGCCCCCACCGTAAATGTATAGTTTGAAGACCATTCCGCAGTTCGGTTAGCTGTGGGCATGAGTCTGTTAGGCAGGGTGTAATGGAGCAGCGGGACATATTTATTTATGTTTTAAAACTGTCACACTCAGGGTCAGGTTAAATGTAGAGGGAACTACACCTACGTGCCACACTAAAAGTAAAAGTAATAGGCCCGGGACGTGCCTAAGAGGAGGAGGGTGCAGTGTTGTGGATATGAGAATGGTGTTTTTTTTGTGGTAAAATGTTGTTGTAAAAGGTTGTGGTAAAATATCACCCTCCGTCCTCCATTTGTTGTTGTATAAAGGTCAAAGGTCGTGCCCGTAGTTATTTCACAAGCACCCACGTAGCCAATAATAGATTTCCTCCTTGTTGACAGTTATTTCCTTATTCTGTGTAGTAGGGTAAGGCCTTGTCTTCCATTAATTTGACACTCCATTGCACTGCATTAAATAAGGTAGATCCCTCCGACATGGCATCTTCAAAGTGCCAGGTTTGCCAGGTTTGCTGCAATTGCCAACTGCATTTGGGCGGTTTTCTTCATTCGCCATTGCTGCCCTTTGGCTGGGGCTAGCTCGAATCGCCCCAAACCCACCATTAGCCACGAGGTAAGGTCGGGGAAGAAAGGCGTGTCTCCACCTCGTCATAGAGGGGAGGAGTGAACCAGCCCTTGCCGACCAACCCAGAATGAGGGGTTGGCTTTAGAGGGCGGAGAGAGAACGTTTGGGGGAGGTTCGCAAAAGGGTCAAGGGTGGGGCTTATATAACCCGCGGGAGACGCCCCCAGGAGAGTAGAGGAGGGAGGAGATCAGATGACAGACAAGCCTGAAGGGAGTCCTGCGAGTTTGTGAGAGAGGGAGAGAGAACCCGTCACGCCAGACCCCCCACCAGCAGCGTTGGCTCCACCAGGCAGCTCCGACCCGTTACCCCGCGCACACCACAGGATCGGTGGCATCGGCGGCCATCGAGGTCCAGCCCGACGTCCCGTGAGGGATCAAGCTCCAGCCAGCTCCGTGCCTTCCTCCCCTTCTCTGCCGTCCCAAACCATTCCAGTCCTTCCATTCCTGCCTGCAAATTCCCCATTCGTGTGAGTCCGTCTTTTGTTTGTTCTGTCCAGGGTATTAATTAAGACTAATAGGTAAGCTAGAATTTTCACTGTGTCCTTCTGGTCCGTCCCTCTTTCTGTCTTTATTTTATTATCTTTCCTTCTTCCTTGGTTTCTTTGGTCCTGTAAATAGAAATAAATCATATTCGTATTTCAAACCTTTTTTTGTCTTCTTCTTCTTCACTTCCACGTCGTCTTTGTCTTTTCCTCATTAAATATCTGTGGCACGATTTGGCCAACGTTCAGAATCGGGTCTAGTCATTGTAAAAACGGTTCGGGCCGCGGCGCCATCCGCTCGGCAAATTAACATCTTATCCGCGGTCCGTAACAATATATATATAAATATATATATATATATATATATATATATATATATATATATTTATATAAAATATATATGTAGTTGCGATTTTAGGAAACTGCTACGAAGTAATAGCAACCACCATACAGGTCCCTTAGAATAGTTATTTCATAGCAGAACATTATCTTAGTCCCTTCCCCTTATATGGGTTAGTATGTCGTTATGCATTGGAGAGGGAAAGTCAGGCCCTCCAGGGGAAGCCAGGCAGATGCACAAAGATTGCATCCACAGATATTGATTCAAAGTCTTGAAGTGCAGAAGACAGGTTAAAGCGGCATACAAAGCGACAGAAGATGCGACATACATTCACGGGATTTTCATCGACCTTCGTGGATTTTCATCGACCTCCGTGGATTTTTGTCGACCTTTGTGGATTTTTGTCGACCTTCGCGGATTTTCGTCGACCTTCGCGGATTTTTGTCGACCTTCACGGATTTTCGTTGACCCTCATGGATTTTCGTCGACCTTCGCGGATTTTTGTCGACCTTCACGGATTTTCGTCGACCTTCATGGATATTCGTCGACCTTCGTGGATTTTTGTCGACCTTCGTGGATTTTCGTCGACCTTTGCAGGTTTTCGTCGACGATCGCGGGTTTTGTCTCGCCATTTCCAGGACTTTCATCGTCGTGGATCATCGTCGACATTCTCGGGATTTGCGGCACCATTCGAGGATTTTGCCTTGCGTTCACAGTTTGTCCCTCTCTATTCGTGGATTTTCGCAACTCGGGAAACTATCCCCCCTTTTTCCATTGAAACAATGTCCCGCTATTCGTGGATTTTCGAAGAGCGTATCCCCCGCGAATAGGAGGGGTCCGACTGTATATATATATATATATATATATATATATATATATATATATATATATATATATATATATATATTGTTGCTGTTTTGAGAGTGTACATATAACATCATTAAAGGTTAAAAGGTTGCCCCCCATAGTTAGTCCACAAGCAACACGTAGGCCCCTTAGAACATTAGTTATGTCATAGTATGTGTGAGGATAAGGCCATTTCCCTAGTATCATCTGTGTTGTGTAAAAGAAATAAGTTTAGGTCCTTTTTCATTTTGCCTCCACCCTCCAAATCTACCTTGTTGGGCAGAATCCATCCCGCGCCCCATTTTGGCTATTGCACCTCGCATTATGATGCTCCATAGTCAAATGACACGAGGTAGGCCTGAGAGAGGGAGGAGCGCGGGGTCGGGGTGTGGCGGCGTCGAGGGTGGAGCGGCGGAGACAGCAGCAGTAAGGGCCACCAGCCAATCAGGGCTTGGGTGACATGGCGTGACAGGGCGTGGTAAGGGCGTGCCTATAAAAGCCCACGCACAAAGCCCTTGAGGAGGACTTCTGTGGGAGAGGCACTTTATAAAAGGCCTCGCATGTTTGGTCTTGCGTAAAAGGACTCGCAGGGGAAGGCTGGCTTTGTGAAGAGGACTTGAGGAGGACTTCTGCGGGAGAGCAGTGTGTAAAGAACTGGAAGGAATTGCGCCTTGCATATGAACTTGTATTGGGAGCGCATACGAATTCGTATTGGGAGCGCATATAGCGCCGGTCCCGTTATTACGTACGCGGCCGTGGCCGCAAATGTAACCGCCCAGCCAGCCTTACCGTTCGCCTCGCATATAATTCCCGTGTGCCAATGACACGCGGAGAGCTCCTGTCATCTGTTCCATCTTCTTCGCGGCGTGCGTTGGGGACCGGAGAATGAGCTGTTCGGACGCCATCATCCCTGGACCATCAACCTGACCATCTGCAATCCCCGTGTGAGTGTCTAAGTGTGAGCGGGCCCGTTTGTCCAGGGGATAAGTTAAGACTGTAATTAAGCTGCACTGTGTCTCTGAATCCGATCCTTGTATATACGTGCAATAGTGTAATAAACCATCTGTTCATCCTGTCTTTCCTAATTCGACCGTATCAGTGATTTCCTCCATTGGGTAAGCGTGGCATGATTAGAACCGCTCGGATCGGGATCTAGTCCTTGATAACGGCTCGGGTCACGGTTTGCTACCGGTCGGTGTTTCCACCTATAACCGTGATTCGGGCGGGGCTTATTTCCTTGCTTCCTAGGCGGTGTTGGTACTTAGGTAATAGGAATTCGGCCTACAACCCTATTTAACGCCGTCCGGAAGGAACGTCATAGCCCCGGATCCCGTCGGCTAGTCAAAGACAAGGGGACTAACCCCCCCGTGGTAAAGGGGAGAAGGCCGACCAGGAGATCCGCAACAATATATATATATATATATATATATATATATATATATATATATATATATATATATATATATATATATATATATATATTGTTACGGACGCGGTTAAAGATGTTATTTACCGAGCGGTTGGTATTACCGCAACCGAACAGTTATTCCCCGACTAATACCCGATTTGCCCCAAACTTTGGCCGGATCGCGCCACCGCTATTCAATCGGGAAAACTCTAAAGCGACTGAATGCAAAGAGGAAAACGAAGGCAAAGAAAGGTTTGGAAATACTACTAAATTTATTTACTATTCACACACATAAGCAAAAAGACAGCAGTCACGTTTATTTACAAGCACATGAGACGCAGGTGACACAGTGAAAATACTAGCTTATACAGACTTATTGTTACTACCCAGGGACAAGACAAAAGACAGACTACGAGCACACTTACACGGGGAATGATGATAGGGATGGCAGGTGGGTGGCTGGTGGATGGCTGGCGGGATAGGGAGGTCCAACTAGTTCTGCAGCTGATCGACTCGTGGGCAGCCGCCGCTCCTTCACGGCCCTGCTCCAAACTGCCGTCCAGGCCTCACGCTGCTGTGGCTGCAGTTTCGGTGGCTCCAGCTGCAGCAAATGCAGTTTCAGTGGCTCGAGCTGCAGCAAGTGCAGTTTCGGTGGCCCAAGCTGCAGTGAGTGCAGTTTCGGTGGCTCGAGCTGCAGTTCAACCCTGGACTTCTTCTCGTCTCTCTGTCATCAAAGCTCATCTCCCTTGTCTGCCGCTGGGAAACGCCCTGCCGTGGGTTATATAGGCCCCACCCCTCAACCTTCGCGAACCTCCTCGATGTTTCTTTCCACACCCTCTCCAAGTCCAACCCCTTGTTCGTGGTTGGTTGAGTGGGGCTGACTCACTCCTCCCCTCTATGACGAGGTGGGGACCCACCTTTCTTCCCCAACCCTGCCTCGTGGTCAATGGCGGCAATTGTTGGAGCGGAGGTAGTTTCCAATCGACGAAAGGGGGAATGGAGGTTTTGGGAGTGGGAATGAAGGGAATCTATCTCTTTCACTGGTGCAATGGAGTATTTCAATTAATGGGAGACACAGCCTTACCCTAAAACACATAATAAGATATAAGCTATTGAACAGGGGTATTCTATGATTAGCTGTGGTGTGGATGCTTTATGGACTAATTATGGGACGCCCTTTGACCTTTACACAGCTCCGGAGGCAGGAGGCGCAGAATAACAACAATAAAAATAATAAAGCACACAATCAAAAAAAATACAGTCCTCATATCCGCAACACTGCACCCTCCTCCTCTTAGGCACAGCCCGGGCCTACAACTTTTATTTAGTGTGACACGTAGGTGTAGTTCCCTCTACTTTTAACCTGACCCTGAGTGCGACAGTTTTTAAAACATAAATAAATGTGTCCCGCTGCTCCATTTCACCCTGCCTAACAGACTTACGCCCACAGTTAACCGAATTGTGGAATGGTCTTCAAACTATACATTGACGGTGGGGAGCATTATTTACAATGACTCTGCTTTTATTTACAAGACTAACCCAGGACCTGTAATTGTTCTTTCTGGGGGGGAGACAGTCTGCTCTGCATCAATGCACCATTAAAGCACCCAAAAACGCACCAATACACACCCAAGCACCAATCGGTGCAGTCACCATTGTTCAAGAAAATAAAACCAACAACCTCTAACCCTGCAGGTGATCTCTTGCTCTTCGGCTCCCTCTGCTGGCTATTATTATGTCTTCCAGTTGTTGTCATTCTCTCTCATTTTCTTACTGGCGGCCTATTTGCAATAAAGTGTGCCCAACGTGTCCATTTTATTTTCTTTATTTATGGCCCACAGGGCCGACTACGTGTGGTTCACCTGTGGGGCATCGGTGCCCTGTGGCCAAGGTCCGCCAGCAAGATTTCGGGCCCTCATGGCCGGTTCCAGCAGAGGGGCCATGCCCCAACCCATGGGGTCCATAAGTGGTGCTCGGCCACAGACATGTGGTCCATAATGTGGTGCATCGATGCAGACAGCTGGTTCTGAGAGTGCCGGGCGCACAATGGCCGACTCACGCACGCTCCCCTCGGCGCCCAATGGCGCACAGGTCATGTGGGAGACAAAAGAGACAAATGAGCGAGGGTTAAGGTCACAAGGGTACACATCAATAAGGCAATGCAAGGCAAAATGCGTACGGAGGGCGAAGTGAGAAAGCTCGTCCCTACTGTACGTCACCCCCCTGTCACCTACACTACCCTTGCCCTTACCCCATATGTACAAAATCTACACATTACCAATCCGTCGCTACTGTCACGTCTCCACATATTTCCTCTATACCAAATTCGTCACCACAATCCCTCTAACCAAAATTTGCCATCACCCAATTCATCATCAATCCTCATAAGGAGGAAAAGATGGAACATCAAGCACAATGTCACACCCACGTCATGATGCGTCTCACATTCCAAACATTTGCACAGTAAAAAATAATCAAAACATGGCATGGTGTGGAGTACCTGTCACCTCAGGTGAGTGGATGCAGATGGTGCGAAGAGACTCCAATCCTAACTATCCTCTAAATGACATTAACTCACTTTACACTACCCGGGGTCTTTCCCTGCCAATCCATTGGCCACTTACACTATGGGTTCTAATAACCAATTCCCATTGACCAAACTGTGGTGCTTCTCAATTTGGGGTCTCACTCCCCCGATTCATCTCCCGGTGCCCTTGGACAATTTCTGGGCTGCGACTTGTAGCTCTCCCAGCAGATCTACCCACCTGCACACCTCCACCACTGCAGTTGCCACCCGAGCTTACCTAGCTCCTCACCCTAACCTAACTAACTGGGGAAGGCCCCCCCTGGCTCTGTCACCCCTTGGTGCCCTCTGGCACTGGGCTACCCGGGTCCGTCCTCCGGATCCTCGGGCCCCATCCACAACAACTACCGGCTCCCAGAGCCCACCTGCAGCCTCACCTGGCCGACATCCTCACAGTGGTGGAGTGCCCAAACCAACTACACACACTAACAGGCTACACGCCCAGCCATTTCCACAACACTAGTGCACCCATCCAAATACCATTCTCTCACCCGCACCACAGATGCCAATATCCAAACACAATTTACCTATACCCTCTACCTAACACTTACACTACCCGCCCCGGGTATCCGTGATGGGGGTCCACTCTTCCCCCATTCACACCTTCGCACCATCCACTCCACTCCACAATTTCCATCATACTCACTCCACGACCATCCATTCCAATACTCCATATATTCCACACTCCATGTCTTCCACACAACCATTCTCCATACACCTGTTGTTGCACACCTGTGCAATCACACCTGGTGCCACCTGCACCCTCCTCCTCTTCCTGGACCATGCGGTCAGCACAATACACAATCACCTTCACTCTTTCATACACTGCTCCACACACCTGTCCAGTTGCACACCTGTGCAATCACACCTGTTCAATTACACCTGTTCCTCACACACTGCTCAATACACTTGAATACACCTCCAACACTCACACGGCATCATCTCATCGAACTACTCCCCTCTGAAACTTGCGCTTCCCAGTCGCCCCTTTAAACTATTACGCTCCCACGTCATTATTATCCACTCTAACCTACCTGCGTCCCCACTACAGGTATCAGTCACTAACTAAACCTTAACGTTACCTAATGTCATCTTCTAGGGCCCTACACACAATATCCTAACCCACCCGGGCTAGTTTTCACTGCCATAAACCCCATAAACTAGTGCTCCTTTGCCCCCCCGCTGTGAGGGATGGTGGAGTTGCCATCCCACCACATTGGGGAGGTCTCACTACCAATTTTGCACATCAAATTTCAACCAATCAAAAATTTTGCCAATCATCTGCCAATCACCGTACCAATCATCAAATTTTGCCTTTTTCTAATTTTGGGGCCAAAACACTATCCTCATCACCCGTCTACTTATTAGATCCTCTCGGTGCGCCAATTCCCTTCTAAAGCTCGGCTTCGTACAGCCGAGCAATGAATGTGGGTTGTTTTGTGCCAGCGGCTGGATACGTCCCGCATTCGGGGCAGGGACGGGGGCTTACCCGGGCCGAGATCCCACGCACCATCTCGGCACCGAGCCGTCCAATGGCCCGATCTCGACCTGCCGGAACGTCTCAACAAAACGTGGTCGCCATGACGACCCTTCCGATCGGGCTGCCCGTTCCGCCTAGTGGAGCACGGACGCGGTCGTTCCAAGCGAGGCCCAGCGTGGATCGCGTACGGCGGTCCTTTCGAACCCGCCATGGCTCGGATCCCCGCTGGTTCTCGCGGCACGCGAAGCCCGGCACGCACCGAGGGCCCGATTCGGCTAACTGTCGTCCTAACCGCTAACCCGGTTACCGTCGGTGCCTCACCTGCATGCTTACATGCATACGCTACCCCTTTCTTGCTCATACATCCAGCTGTTCCCATGCTCCTCGTCGTACCTTCTCTTACACACCTCGGTACACTCATTCCGCTCACAGACTTGGTCACACACCTGACCACCGAACACCTTGGCACACATTCGTCGCTCGCACACCTCACCAACACACCTCTTCGCGCCCCCTTCTCGGTCACCTCCTCTGTGACAATTACAGGTGTGCTCTCACTCGCACACCCAACCACATGCCTCACGACCAACTCAAGTGTGCATTCCCACACACGCTCTACCATTCCAGGTGTGCATCCTTCCATTCCAGGTGTACATCCTCGCTCACCTGTCACAACCAACTCACGCTCCGTGTCACTCTCACTACTTTCACCACCACTCTTGACAGCGCACTCACCCTTACTCTCGACAGCGCACTCTTTCCTCATGCACCTGTCCGTTACACACCTTTCTCGCGCACACTCTTGCGCACACTCTCCCGTTACTTCCGCCGTAACACTCACCACAGGTGTACACTCTCTCGTTACATCCTCTGTAACACTCACCACAGGCGTGCATTCTCCCTCACTCTTGACAGCGCACTCTTTCCCCATGCACCCATCCGTTACACACCTTTCTCGCGCATCCTCTTGCACACACTCTTTCGTTACTTCCTCCGTAACACTCACCACAGGCGTGCATGCTTCCGTTACATCCTCTGTAACACTCCTCACTACGCGCTTCCATGTGCCCCCTCGCACACGCGCTACGACCGACTCACTCTCGACAGCGCACTCACTCCTTGGCGCGCACTTTTTCCTCACACACCCCAGAGTCGGACATTCTCGCACACCTCTTTTTTCGCACACCAGACCTGTCGCACACTTCACCAACGGCCTCTCACGAACACCCAGGTCCACAACAACCCCCAAGCCGACTAAAGCTCCCCTCACATCATATACATTTCCGAATATATCGCCACTCACCTTGACACCTCGTCTCCTCACCTCCTTCGCCACCTGCAAACTCTTTATTTGGTTAGTGAGCAGCACATCATGAGTTGAGCACCAACCTTGTACATATTCCATCACCTCCTCCTGTATTTCTCTCTTAGTTTCTGTCCGTCTCTTCTTAATTTCACTCACCTCTTCTGCCACTTCCTCTAATTTTTGCTTCACCTCTTTTATTTCCCGGTGCGTCTCCTCAAGTTCGTCCTCTAAGGCTACCGTGACCGTATCTATGTGCGTCCTTACCTGCCGGTCCTTCGTCTCCATTATCTCTGTCACCTCGTCCACCCTCTTCGTCAACCCCTCATGTACCATCTGACATTCCTTCTGTGTCGCTATTAATTCGTTCTTAATGTCTTTTTGTGTCGCTTTTAACCCCCCGATTATTGCCGTGTTCTTTTCCACTTGGTCCACTAGTTCCTTTTGTCCCACTGTCAGCTGTTCTACTCCCTTCGTCAGACCCTCTATTCCCCCCTGTAACCTAGCCGTATTATTCCTCACCTCTTTCTCTATACGCTTTTCGCCTCGCTTTACCTCCTCGCGTACCCCCGAGACCTCCTCACTTACACCTCGTCGTATCTCCTCTTTCATCTCCTCCCTCTCTTTTGTAGATGCTACCCTCATCTGTCCCAATTCATCCCTCTGAGCATCCAATTTACTTTCTAACCCGATTTTCACCTCCTCTATCTGGTTCCCCATCTGTTCGATTTCCCGGGCGGATTGCTCCCCTATTTCCCGCAATTTGTCTTCCATCCTATTTTCTAACCCCATTAACCCATTTTTCACCCCCTCTAACTGATTCTCCTGGGCAGCCATTCTATTTTCCACCCCCCTTAACCCATTTTTCACCTCTTTTATCCCATTGTCTAACCCCTCAAATTTTTTTTCTAATCCCTCACCGGTACTCCTCGCTTCGTCCCTCATTACCCACAATTGCTCACCCTGAGCATCCATCCGGTTCCCCATTTGCTCACTCTGAGCATCCATCCGGTTCCCCATTTCTCTTCGCTCTCTGGTGGACTTATCATTTTGGGCATCCATTTTTGCCATCATTTGAATCATAAAGACTCGCATGTACTCTGGCATTTCTGGCTCGGCTGCCGCGACCACGGGCGCAGCGCAATTTGGTGCTGCTACGGTCACAGGCGCGGCAAAATTTGGTGCCGCTACACCCACGTGCGCGAGGACGCCATCTTGTGCGTCTGATACCCCCTCAACCACCTCCTCCATATACATTACCCCGAGGTCCTGGGTTACTCCTAACCCCTCCTCTAGCTCACCCACCGGCATTCGATCGCCTTGACCAGCCATGGCGCGATTTCAAAATTCGGGTTTTTGTAAAACAACACAAATTTCCAGCAGCTTGTAATTTTGAGCGCGTTAAGCGCGCTTCGGGTCCGTATATCACACCCAGACACCAATTGTTACGGACGCGGTTAAAGATGTTATTTACCGAGCGGTTGGTATTACCGCGACCGAACAGTTATTCCCCGACTAATACCCGATTTGCCCCAAACTTTGGCCGGATCGCGCCACCGCTATTCAATCGGGAAAACTCTAAAGCGACCGAATGCAAAGAGGAAAACGAAGGCAAAGAAAGGTTTGGAAATACTACTAAATTTATTTACTATTCACACACATAAGCAAAAAGACAGCAGTCACGTTTATTTACAAGCACATGAGACGCGGGTGACACAGTGAAAATACTAGCTTATACAGACTTATTGTTACTACCCAGGGACAAGACAAAAGACAGACTACGAGCACACTTACACGGGGAATGATGATAGGGATGGCAGGTGGGTGGCTGGTGGATGGCTGGCGGGATAGGGAGGTCCAACTAGTTCTGCAGCTGATCGACTCGTGGGCAGCCGCCGCTCCTTCGCGGCCCTGCTCCAAACTGCCGTCCAGGCCTCACGCTGCTGTGGCTGCAGTTTCGGTGGCTCCAGCTGCAGCAAATGCAGTTTCAGTGGCTCGAGCTGCAGCAAGTGCAGTTTCGGTGGCTCGAGCTGCAGTGAGTGCAGTTTCGGTGGCTCGAGCTGCAGTTCAACCCTGGACTTCTTCTCGTCTCTCTGTCGTCAAAGCTCATCTCCCTTGTCTGCCGCTGGGAAACGCCCTGCCGTGGGTTATATAGGCCCCACCCCTCAACCTTTGCGAACCTCCTCGATGTTTCTTTCCACACCCTCTCCAAGTCCAACCCCTTGTTCGTGGTTGGTTGAGTGGGGCTGACTCACTCCTCCCCTCTATGACGAGGTGGGGACCCGCCTTTCTTCCCCAACCCTGCCTCGTGGTCAATGGCGGCAATTGTTGGAGCGGAGGTAGTTTCCAATCGACGAAAGGGGGAATGGAGGTTTTGGGAGTGGGAATGAAGGGAATCTATCTCTTTCACAGGTGCAATGGAGTATTTCAATTAATGGGAGACACAGCCTTACCCTAAAACACATAATAAGATATAAGCTATCGAACAGGGGTATTCTATGATTAGCTGTGGTGTGGATGCTTTATGGACTAATTATGGGACGCCCTTTGACCTTTACACAGCTCCGGAGGCAGGAGGTGCAGAATAACAATAATAATAATAATAAAGCACACAATCAAAAAAAATACAGTCCTCATATCCACAACAATATATATATATATATATATATATATATATATATATATATATATATATATATATATATATATACAGTTGCGGATCTCGAGCCCGTCGACGTTCTAAGGGGAGGTTAAACCCTTCTCCCCCTCGAGCTTCGAGTCCACGAGGCCGCTACCCACTTTACACTCGTGGGGGCGGATTGCTGAGCAATTCCAGCCGCCAACCCCGTAGCGAGTGCGCAGAAGGGTTTCCGGTCAAATACCCGAGTACCTTTGATACACACGCTGCCACGAGGACGGGGGCTGAACCTCACACGAGTCACGCTGGGTTGATATGCCCGAGCGGTTTGCGTGTCACATGACTAGTGCCGTTAATTATTCTGAACCCGATCGAGCGGTTTTATCTCGTGCAATGCGAGGCCAATGGTGGAAAAGACGTATACGGCCAAGTTGGAAGCAAAAAACACAGGTTTATTACAATGTACAATGGCCAGAGAAAAGAGAGACACAGGATAGAAACTTAATCGTTCTTACTTAAAACCAAGACAAGGGCCCTCTGACTCACACGGGGAAAGGAAGGAAGAAGAGGACGCACTCAAAGTGCGGCCGCTTGGTGCTGCTCGCCCCGGACGGCTCGTTGGGCGTGCCCCTCGAGGATGTTCGCGGCAAGGACGTCGGCCTCCAGTTGTGCACGCATGGGACTCTCCGCAGCATGTCCCGAAGTCGGTGAGGCAAACGCGCATGTGCAGGGAGCCCAGGCAGGGAGATCGTTAGAGTATAGGGCCACCGGAGAGATCGTCCTGCGAGAGCGTTTATAACAGGGCAGCAGAGAGCAGGGGCAGAACGCAGAGAGACCTCGAGCTTCGACCCAGAGAGCGCCTTGTGCTTCGACTACAGAGAGAGAGTTCGGGGGTCTGGGGCCGGGTTTTATAGCCCACCCCCCAGAGTCCCTCCCACCAGAATGTTCCAATGGCCTCCCCTGGGCGCCGTTGCTGGCCACGCCCCTTTAGCTCCCATTGGCAGCCATAATTGGCCACTCCCCTTTGGCTCCCATTGGCTGCCATAATTGGCCACTCCCCTTTGGCTCCATTGGCTGTTTGCTGCTTGCCAACCACTCCCTCCGGCTCGAACCGAACCTGCTGTCCATGCTTGATGTTCGACTACAGGTGGCACAGGAATGTGGGATTTTTTGGTTCCATCGTTTAGCATTCACCGATTCTGCATTGTTTGCTTGCTTTCTGCTCCCCACCCGTGCATAGCAGGCGTACCACGCTAGTATATGTATATATGTATATGTAAGTCTGGTGTTGGCTTAACGCCGTGGTTCTTAACCTGGGTTCGACCGAACCCCATGGGTTCAGTGAGCAAGTCTCAGGGGTTCGGCGGAGGTCCTCCGAAACGCATTGCAATTTTTTTTTTTGTTTGTTTTTGTTTTGTATCAATTTTGAATCTATGTGTAATTACGCTTATTATTAATATTATTGTTATTTTGCTATGTATGTTACGAACGAATGGAAATGTTATTTGTAATTGTATTCCCATCCCATTCATGGTTTCTCTGGTCTGTGTTTAAGATAAGTTGTTTCACACTTACTGTAGTAAGTTGAATCAATGAGCAACTTGCTAATTATTCTGTTGATGGTGCTTACTTGCTGAATTACTTCCTGGATTTTGGACTTTGCAGGTGTTCGGAAATTCCAGTGAATAGCCTCAATTAGCTTGCCGTGTGCCGTGCGTCATTGGTCGCACCTTACTTTGGAGTTACTGATTAATTGAAAAGTAAGTTGGAAATGTTTGTGGATATGCAGGGCGGGTTCAGAGTTATATTAAAGTCAAAAGTGGATGGTGATTATAAAATATGATTAAATTACTCAGAAAATTAGGTGGAGGTGATATAACTCCTTTGGTCACAATTCAAAACTAACAATTAGCAGTTTTCTATGTAATATTATAATGGGATTTGAGGTGACATAGAGTTGAGTAGATAATAAATCCCGTCATCGTAACTATAAGTTGTGTTTTCTTCGTTAAAATTTCTCAGTTTTCAGAGGGGTACTGATTATATTTAAGCATGTCCCTCTTTTAATTTTTGTCATATAATTATTTGCCCGAACTCAATTAAGATCAGTTTGTTACTTCTTTTTTTTTTTGCTGTATGTCGAGCAAAAAAAGGAAGTGGTCGGAGGATTACGTGCGGTACGGGTTCACGTGTTTGACGGAATGGGATGGAAGTCAGCGTCCTCAATGCATGCTTTGCAATGTCAAGTTGAGCAACTCCAGCCTAGCACCAGCAAAACTACGGGAACACTTCAACAAACTGCACGGCGAGGGGCAGTACAAAGATGCAACGCTGGATGAATTCAAATTGAAGAGAGTCCGATTCGATGCAAGTGCTACCTTGCCCACTCTCGGCTTCGTTCCAATTGACAAACCGATCCTCACCGCATCGTATGAAGTTGCTTACCTGATCGCAAAGCAGGGCAAACCGCACACCGTTGGCGAGACAGTCATCAAACCGGCCGCGTTGAAGATGGCCAACATCATGCTGGGAAAAGCTGCTGAAAACAAGTTGTCTCTCAAATGACACCATCAGATGCAGAATCGACGACATGAGCGACGACATCCTCGCCCAGGTAGTTGCAGATTTAGTTGCGAGCCCGACGAAATTCAGCCTTCAACTCGACAAGACCAGCGACATTTCGAATTTGAGCCAGCTCATCTTATTTGTGCGTTATGTCAAAGGAGACGAGATCAAGGAAGACTTTCTGTTCTGCAAGCCTCTCACAACAACGAGGAAGGCAGCTGATGTGAAGAAGCTTGTGGACGACTTCTTCAGAAGCAACGGCCTTTCGTGGAACATGGTGTCTGCAGTTTGCTCGGACGGAGGTCCAGCCATGCTGGGTTGCAACTCCGGTTTTGAAGCGCTGGTGAAGGCCGATGCGCCACACATCATCGTCACGCACTGCGTCCTGCACAGACACGTGCTGGCATCATAAACCCTGCCTCCAAAACTGGCCAATGTTCTGAAAATCGTCGTTGAAACTGTGAATTACGTGCAAAGCCGTGCTCTGAATTCATCGCATCTTCAAAGAGCTGTGCAATGAAATTGGCGCTGAATTCGAAGTTCTTCTCTACCACTTTAACGTTTGATGGTTATCACGAGGGAAGGTAGTGAGCCGTGTTTTTGCCTTGCATGTAGAATTAGCCCTGTTTTTGCGAGAACACCAGCATTGCCATGCAACACACTTCCAAGAGTCAGAGTTCATCCTCGCCTTGGCGTACTTGGCTGACATATTCGACGCACTCAATCATCTCAATTGCCAGATGCAGGGTGGTGGAGTGAATGTCATCGAATCTGAAGAAAAGCTGTGTGCTTTCCGAAATAAGTTACTGTTGTGGAGGCGGCGAACAGAGAACGACAACTTCGCGAACTTTTCGTTACTGGACGAGTGCGTGAGCGGGATCGAAGATGAGTCTGAAGTTGGAGGCACTGCTGTACCGGCGGAGCTGAAGCAAGCGATTGCCACGCACTTGGATGAGCTGGGAAAGTCATTCGACGGCTACTTCCCCGACCAAGAGCCATACCCAGCATGGGTGCGGCAGCCGTTTACTTTCGACGTTGCAACGGCAGATGTCAACGACCAATATCTCGACGACCTCATCGAACTTCAGCAGAGCCAGACTCAACAACTCTTCGGCACAACAACGCTCTCAAAGTTTTGGTGCCGCCAAATGGAAGGGTATCCTCACATCGCTAAAATTGCCCTTGAGATCCTCATGCCGTTCGTTACAACCTATCTCTGCGAGCATGCGTTTTTGAAACTGGTGGACATTAAAACAAAGAAAAGTAGCAGGCTTGCATGCGAAAATGATTTGAGGGTGGCCCTTGCCAAATCAAAACCACGCATTTCCCAGATCGCCTCCCGAAAAGAAGAACAGAAAACACATTAAGATGCAATTCTTCTTAATTTTTTTGTCAAATTTGAGGGGTTCCGTGAGTGTTCGGTGGGTTTCGTTAGGGTTCGGCGCCTTTAAAAAGGTTAAGAACCACTGGCTTAATGGTTAGGGTGCTGGATTGGGATTCTGGGGTCCCAAGTTCAAATCCTTGTCGGTCGTTGAATTAACACCAGGTGGGGTTGACTCAGGCTGTCATCTTTCCAAGATCGACAAAATGAGTACCAGCTTACTGGGATGAATGAGCCATTCGAGTATCCTGTGTAAGAGTGATTCCCCAAACCGGATTGTGCTCAATAGTCGAGAAACTGCTTCGGCAGCCATATGCATTTGATGATGCAGGAGTGGACGTCATCAGTGGACATCATATATATATATATTGCTACGGTTTTGAGATTGTACAGTAAACTCGTTAAAGGTTTGCCCCCCATAGTTAGTCACACGAGCAACATGTAGCCTCATTTGTAGTATAGTTATGTCTTAGTATGTGTGAGAGTAGGCCCCTTCCAGTGTTAATCCTGCGTTGTGTAAAGACAGGAGGATAGGCCCTACTTCTACAAACCATTCCACGTCCGTAGGCTCGATCCATTGCGGCTAAAAAGCCCTGGTTGTGTTGGGCGCGAGTTAACACGAGGTGGGCCTCGGAGGGTGGAGGGTTGAGGTCGGCGCAGCGGCGAGGCGATGACGGTAAGAATGAGCCACCAATCAGGGCTCACAGCGTGTGGCTGCAGCACTGCGTCACATGGCGTGGTTGGAACATTCGATCGGGCTAAGGGCGTGGCAATAAAACCCTTTTCGCGAAGCCCCCACCCCAGTTATGGGAGAGGTGTGCTGGAAGAAGTTGTGAGTTCTCAGTTCTGAGAAGGGAGAGGCGCTTGAAGAGGATCACTCGCACTGTATGAACTTGGTTACGAGGAATACGTGGGCGCAGCCAAGGCGGTTATAACTTGCGCGGTTCAGCCAAAGCGAGTGAACGCGGCTGAATAACCGCCAGCCGCGCAAAGTCCGCCCTCTACCATTCGCCCCGAGATTACCCGTTTGTTCGAGCGACACGATACGAGTTCCTGCCTTCGCCTACCTCCATCTTCGCGGAATGTGCCGGGGACCATGGAGAGCCGGACGGGGCCGATCCTGGACGACCACTGCGGCGCTGGAGAACACCTGCTCATCTGCAATACCCCGTGTGAGTGTGAGTGAGACGGGCCCGTTTGTCTTTGGGTAGTAAGTATAAGACTGTCTAAGCTGCTCTGTGTCTCGTCGTCCTGTACTGTATTTACGTGCCATAATAATTAAATCTGTTTGTTTTTCCTTTTCTTCTGAATTCGATCGTCTTTGTGATTTCTCCATTGACTAAGCGTGGCACGAGTAAAACCACTTGAATCGGGTTCCACTATCTATAACGGCGCGGATCACCTGTACGCAAACCGCTCGGCATATCACCATCACACGTGGTTCATGCAAGGCTTATTTCCTCGCTTCCAGGGCAGCGCTAGTAGTTAGGTACGAGCGAATTTGGTCCCGAAACCCTATTTGGCGCTGTCCGGAAGGGACGTAATAGGTCTCGGGTCGCGCCAGGTCAGTAAAGACAAGGGGATTAATCCCCCCTTGATAAGGGGAGAAGGCCGGCGACAGATCTGCAACAATATATATATATATATATACTCTTCAAAAAAAGAAACTTGACATCGGTGAAAATAAGAATTGTCAGGAAAGATAAACGGAATATCATGCAATTTGAATACCTATGCATCTACCCTTGCCGATATCTGTGTTGGTCGGGTGTAAAAAGCCACAACAACGGTGGTCCACCCTATGGACAGGGTACAACGCTGGAAGTGTTCGTGACAGACCCAGCGCAGGTCGACCTAGAGTAACTACCGCTGCCCAAGATCGCTATCCGGTTGCGACACCTCCATGAACGAACCACAACAGCAACATCCACGACTACCCAAATCCCTGGGCTACGCAGAATCTCTGACCAGACAGTGCGTAACTGACTGCGGGAGGCAGGACTTTTTGCCAGAAGACCAGTGCAACGTAACGTCTTGACACCACGTCACCTGGCTGAACGTCTGCAGTGGTGCTGACAGAGAGTGAGATTCGGGGCGATGCTAGGTCAATATGGAAAGGACGATGACGGCCAGGTTGGAAACCAAAACACAGTATTTATTCACAGTATTTACAGAACATGGACAAAGCAAAGAATCTTAACGGCCTTACCTAGGTTCCCAGACAAGGGCCCTCATTCGTTCGGCGAAGGGAATGGAAGAGGGTAATGCGCACGAAGCGCGGCCGCTTTGCGCAGCTCACCCGGATGGGCTCGTTGGACGGAAGCCCCGAGAATCGCTCCAACCTGGGACACCACAGCCGGAGATGATCGCGGCAGGGACGACGATTGATAACGTGCATGTAGCAGATAACGTGCACGTAACGTGCCGCGGAGTGCTCAGTCTGCGGGAGCCAAGCGAGTAAGGGAGAGTATAGCAGGAAACCAGCGCACGCGTCACCAGAGCAGGAACCCAGCAAGAGAGAGTCTCAGGAGCCCAGCAAGAGAGCCAGAGAGCCTGCCAGAGAGAGCCTGCCAGAGAGTCAGAGCGTCTGAGAGAGAGCGGGGAGTCTGGGCCGGGTTTTATAACCCCCCCGAAACCCCACTCGAATGTTCCACGGGCCTGCATTGGCCGCCTGGGGTCACGTGTCGTGACAGCCCCTCATTGGTCACCCTCGGCCACTCCCTTTAGCTCCCATTGGTGACAGCTCATTGGCCACGCCCTCGGCCACTCTCCCTTTAGCTCCTCCTTCGGGCCTGCAAGGCCTGGCCAAGTCCCATGACGAGGCACTTTAGGCTTCGATGAGGCCTACTATTATCCTGCCTGCCTCAACGCATATCAACGCATCCTAACACCGGAAAGGGGACTATGCTTTACATTTAATAAGAAATAACTAACTATACGAGGCTACATGTTGTGGTGTAACTAGCAATGGGGGGGGGGGGGGGGGGGGGAGGGGGTTGCCTTTATTCACAAAACCGCAACTATATATATATAAAACACAGTTTGTGTGTGTGTGTGTGTGTGTGTGTGTGTGTGTGTGTGTGTGTGTGTGTGTGTGATGTTACCGATAGACTCCTAAACGGAGAGGCTTACGTGCTTGATATTTGACATAGACATGGCCATTGAGCGTGGGACGAACATGGCCAAACTCAAAATATTTGACGATCCATATTTTTTATTCATATTTACCTCAGCGCATTTCAGCGCACGGAATCAACGGAATCAGAGCAGGTGGGCGCTGATTCGCTCAGAGCGATCACGTGATGACGCTATGACGCTATGAACGCTATGACGCTATGAACGATATGACGCTATGAAAAAAAGAATCGCTATGACGCTATGAAACGCTATGACGCTATGACGCTATGACTGCTATGACGCTATGACGCTATGAAAAAAAAAATCGCTATGACGCTATGAACGATATGACGCTATGAACGCTATGACGCTATGACGCTATGAACGATATGACGCTATGAACGCTATGACGCTATGACGCTATGACGCTATGAAAAAAAATCGCTATGACGCTATGAAACGCTATGATGCTATGACGCTATGAAAAAAAAACTCGCTCGCTTTGCCAAGGGACTCGCTCCCCCCCCCCCCCCCCGTTCCCCCCCCCCTCCCCCTCCCCTCCCCTGCCCGGCAATGCCGGGTACTTCTGCTAGTATATATATATATATTATATACCATGTCATGAAGTCAAGTTGATCATTCCACCACATGTGACTCATTTCATACTATGTATCCATGTTCCCTATTTAATGGCTTTCTTACATCACCCACAATGAGGTATTATTTAGTTTTACTGTACTGATCATGATTTTGAATCAGGGGGTGCTGCATCATGGAGTTTGTGGTACTTTTTTTTACTTTTTCAGTAAAAGAGTATTTTTTATCAGCCGGCTGTTCTTGTTCAACAAATGGCCATTAAATACCTCGTGCCATTTCCCCCTTGAGTAGATATAGGTCTTTGTTCCAAGCCGGAGTGGTTGACCAACCGATGTAATGTATCGTGATCCGACGCTCCATATGGTGTTGATTGATGTGGAAATCAGATGATTCCTGGAAAGCGAACTTATACTAAGTTATCTCAGTCATTAACATGAATTAATAGTCTGAATAAAGTTGTTAGTTATTGTGATGAGTATTAAATTGGACAGGCTAGATTTGATGTCCTCTACAAATCATTCACAGAACGTTTCGATTTGCTAATTCGTTCAAAGCACCAGATGGCCGCGGCTCCCGTCTCCACGATCGGGCGGGCGCACGTCCAAGTAAGTGGTGGAATCTTTGTGAATGGTTTTGGGATCGGACGAAGCACAGAGCTGCAGTGTAACTGGAGAATCCATTTCTTGGTCCTTGGTGAGCTCAAGCCTCTAGCCAAAGTATAGCGCACTTTGGGCTGAGGCCTGAGGGTAGGGCTTAAGGGGTGAGGGTAGGGCTTAAGGGGTGAGGGTAGGGCTTAAGGGGTGAGGGTAGGGCTTAAGGGGTGAGGGTAGGGCTTAAGGGGTGAGGGTAGGGCTTTAGGGGTGAGGGTAGGGCTTTAGGGATGAGGGTAGGGCTTTAGGGGTGAGGGTAGGGCTTTAGGGGTGAGAGTAGGGCTTTCGGGGTGAGGATATGGCTTTAGGGGTGAGGGTAGGGCTTTAGGGGTGAGGATATGGATTTAGGGGTGATGGTAGGGCTTTAGGGGTGGGTAGGGCTTTAGTGGTGAGGGTAGGGCTTTAGGGGTGAGGGTAGGGCTTTAGCGGTGAGGATGTGGGTTTAGGGGTGAGGGTACGGCTTTAGGGGTGAGGGTAGGGCTTTAGCGGTGAGTATATGGGTTTAGGGGTGAGGGTACGGCTTTAGGGGTGAGGGTAGGGCTTTAGGGGTGAGGATATGGATTTAGGGGTGATGGTAGGGCTTTAGGGGTGGGTAGGGCTTTAGGTGTGAGGGTAGGGCTTTAGGGGTGAGGGTAGGGCTTTAGCGGTGAGGATATGGGTTTAGGGGTGAGGGTACGGCTTTAGGGGTGAGGGTAGGGCTTTAGGGGTGAGGATATGCCTTTAGGGGTGCGGATAGGGCTTTAGGGGTGCGGGTAGGGCTTTAGGGGTGAGGGTAGGGTTTTAGGGGTGAGGGTAGGGCTTTAGGGGTGAGGGTAGGGCTTTAGGGGTGAGGGGTATGGCTTTAGGGGTGAGGATGGGCTTTAGGGGTGACGATAGGCTTTTAGGGGTGACGGTAGGGCTTTAGGGGTGAGAGTAGGCTTTTAGGGGCGAGGGTATGGCTTTAGGGGTGAGGGTAGGGCTTTAGGGGTGAGGGTATGGCTTTAGGGGTGAGGGTAGGGCTTTAGGGGTGACGATAGGCTTTTAGGGGTGACGGTAGGGCTTTAGGGGTGAGGGTATGGCTTTAGGGGTGACGATAGGCTTTTAGGGGTGAGGGTATGGCTTTAGGGGTGACGATAGGCTTTTAGGGGTGAGGGTATGGCTTTAGGGGTGAGAGTAGGCTTTTAGGGGCGAGGGTATGGCTTTAGGGGTGAGGGTAGGGCTTTAGGGGTGAGGGTAGGGCTTTAGGGGTGAGTTATTGAACTGTGAGGGTGGTAGGGATGTTCTAAGCACCGATCTTGGCGGGTAGTTTCGGGTTGTTTATGTAGTGAGGGGTGGTGGGGGTTTTGGTTTGAGCCCAATGTGACAAGGGTACGATGTGATAGCGGTCTTTCTCCGAGGGTAAAGTGTGGTGGAGGAATAGACTGTGTGTGTGTGTGTGTGTGTGTGTGTGTGTGTGTGTGTGTGTGTGTGTGTGTGTGTGTGTGTGTGGTGTGTGGTGTGTGTGTGTGTGTGTGTGTGTGTGTGTGTGTGTGTGTGTGTGTGTGTGTGTGTGTGTGTGTGTGTGTGTGTGTGTGAAGGTATATGGCTCCTCTGGGTGATGGCCGGGGGAGTGCTTCGTGTCGATTTCAGTGGACCCCGCCTTTTGCAACGTCAGCAGCTCAAGGCGCAACAACTCAAACCCTGCCTGCATCGAGTGCCTCCACCGCCTCTGCTCGCTGTCGATTTAACTTCTTATTTGCTTCTAAAGTATCGGGTCGTGTATAAAGTTCTAGGTCGTTCGTTTGTAAAACTTTAACGCTTCGCTTTGCATTCTCCTTACATGTTTAGATGCAGCATTACATGTGCGTCCTGCATCACAGTGTATTTGCTCATTTACCTGCAACACCTGTGTGCTACCTGAACTCTTACTGCATCTCTTTCCTTTCCCCGTGGGCTGATTTTGGGAAGATCTGGATCACGATGGAGCACATCGAACAGCATCAGCGGTGATTCGTAAGCCTGAGGTTGTCCTCAAGCCGCAGGTGAGCTGCGTCTCAAACTCCCACGGAAACGTTCGATGAGAATGCGCTTTAGAAACACAGAATGAACGTTTTATCTAGTACCACGTGACTTTGCAAAATGAACATGCAAATGGTAAAAGTGTCGTTTAACTGATGTGATCGCTACACACACACACACACACACACACACACACACACACACACACACACACACACACACACACACACACACACACACACACACACACACACACACGTATGTATATGTGTGTATATGTGTATATGTGTATGTGTGTATACGTATGTATATATGTACGTATATGTGTGTACATGTATATGTGTGTACTGCATATGTATATGTGTGTATATATGTGTGTATATGTGTATGTGTGTATATGTATAAGTGTGTATATGTATAAGTGTGTATATGTATAAGTGTGTATATGTATAAGTGTGTATATGTACAGTCACGTGAAAAAGTAAGTACACCTCATGTAAAGTTTTGACTTTTTCAACATATTTCAACATACAGCTATTTGATCTTCATTTCAACAATATTGATAGATAAAGGTGATATAATATAACAAATATATCATGAAACATTTACATTTTGTAGTTCATTGTATAATTTAAATAAACATAAATGCAAATTTCGCATGTGGAAAAAGTATGTATACCCCCACATTTATCACTACTTCAAATACCTAAAATTAGAATCAGGTGCACCAGCTCAGGTGCAAATGATTAGAACATCGTTAGAGAGGATCTTGGAGGAACCTGTCTTATTTAAACCTCAGACATTTAGTTTGGTTTGCTCTTTGTTATTGAAGTGTGTGGCGTCACCATGCCTAGATCAAAAGAGCTCTCTGAGGCCTTCAGAAAGAAGGTTATAGATGCCTACGAGTCTGGGAAGGGATTTAAAAAGATCTCCAAACAATTTGAAATCAATCATTCGACTGTCCGGAAGATCATCTACAAGTGGAGACGATTCCAAACAACTGCCAACTTGTTCAGGCCAGGCCGCCCCAGCAAGACCAGCCCAAGAGCAGACCGCAAGATGCTGAAAGAAGTCTCTAAGAAACTCAGAATGTCCCACACAAGTTTCTAAGAAACCCAGAATGTCATCACGGGACCTACAGGTAGCCCTTGCCACTGTTGATGTCAAAGTGCACGAGTCTACCATGAGAAAGAGGCTGCACAAATTTGATCTACATGGGAGGTGTGCCAGGAGGAAACCTTTGCTGTCCAGAAAGAACATCAGGGCAAGACTAAAGTTTGCCAATGAACACCGAGGCAAAGACCAGCACTTCTGGAACAATGTGCTCTGGACAGATGAGTCAAAGGTAGAGCTATTTGCCCACAGTACCAGAAGACATGTTTGGCGAAAACCAAAGACAGCATTTGACCGCAAGAACCTGATACCAAGTGTAAAGCATGGTGGTGGAGATATTATGGTTTGGGGCAGCTTTGCTGCATCAGGGCCTGGGCAGCTCACCATCATAGAATCCACGATGAATTCTTCATTGTACTAGAGGGTGCTTGAGGATAATGTGAGGCCATCTGGCAGAGAGTTGAAGCTCAACCGAAGGTGGACCTTGCAACATGACAATGACCCTAAACATACCAGTAAATCCACCAAGGAATGGCTGAAAAGAAAGAAATGGAGGGTTCTGGAATTGGCCAAGTCAAGGCCTGGATCTAAATCCCATCGAGATGTTGTGGGGGGATTTGAAACGAGCTGTGCATGCAAGAAACCCCTCAAACATCGCACAGCTGAAAGAATTCTGCATGGAGGAGTGGGAAAAAATTTCTCCCAGCTGATGTCAGAGACTGGTAGACAGTTATAAGAAACGCCTACTTGAGGTTGTTTCTGCCAAAGGGGGCAATACCACCTATTAGAGCCAAGGGTGTACTTACTTTTTCCACATGCGAAATTTGCATTTATGTTTATTTAAATTATACAATGGACGACAAAATGTAAATGTTTCATGATATTTGTTATATTATATCACCTTTATCTATCAATATTGTTGAAATGAAGATCAAATAGCTGTATGTTGAAAAAGTCAAAACCTCACATGGGGCGTACTTACTTTTTCACGTGACTGTGTGTGTGTGTGTGTGTGTGTGTGTGTGTGTGTGTGTGTGTGTGTGTGTGTGTGTGTGTGTGTGTGTGTGTGTGTGTGTGTGTGTGTGTGTGTGTGTGTGTGTGTGTGTGTGTGTGTGTGTGTGTGTGTGTGTGTGTGTGTGTGTAATTGCGAAAATGTATGACGTGGGGAAGTAAGAGGTGAAACGTTTATAGTCATTGAGGCGGTCTGGAGGGGGAGGGGAGGGGGAGGTACTGGGGTGATGTGGGGTGGACTGGGGAGGGGGGGGGGGGGGGAACATCTCAAATGTCTTTGAAATCATACATCAAATCCATCATTTTGAGCCATACTCAATCTGAACACTTTAATAACCATGACAGTTGTCCTTTGCAAGCTTGTGCTAAATATTTATACGATAAATCTTTGGCTTTGTCCTGCACAAACTAAACTCCCACCCCCTCCCCCTCCCGCTGCTCAACCCCCATCTCCCTTCCACTGGGTGGTCCATTCATGCCCACCTCTTCTCTCAGCTTCTCTCATGTACTTCTAACACCTTTCCCCTTCTTTCACCAGCTCTATCACATTTTCCTGCTCTCTTTTCACTCTCTCTCCTATCCCCCTCCTCTTTTGTCCCCCGTCACCCTGACAATGAACATTTAAATGAGCTCTGCCCGACTGACCGATCATCCGTCCATGTACTTTTGTGTACGCGATATTTAAAAACCGTTGAAGATTTAGCTTTCATAATACACAGATCTATCTCTTCCTCGTACCACCTGAAAGACGGGCGACCTAAAGAGAGAGTATCAGCACAATTTATTCTCCGCATCCTCCTGTTTTGCAAATGTGTGCACTGTTAAAGGTAATAAAGTAAAGTCTTGGTGAAAGGGTTAATAGCACAAAATACGAGCTGGTGTATCAAAGCAGTGCTCTCTCAGACATCTACAATAAGCAAATTAATTTGTTTTGTCAATGTGTTTATGATTCCCAAACTTTTGGGCAAATTCCCAAACATAGGTGATTGCCTCATTCATTCCGATTCAACTATTTACCTAGATATCTGATCATGATCAGATTTCTATAAACATCCCTATCCTGCAACGCTTCCAAAAGCCCTGCCAAAGACAGCCTGGTTGCAGCCCTTACTCCATCCATCCAGCACACACATGGTCTGCCTCTTCCTCTTCTTCCCTCAAACATATCCTGCATGGTTGATTTATCCAGACTTTCGTTTTCTGCACGCATGATATGTCCAACGTTTGACGGTTTCTGTTTTAGCATCAGCACTTCCAATGTGAATCATGGTCTCATTTCTTCAAGCACTGATTTGTTTGTTCTTCTTATCGTCCATGGAACTTTAAACATTCGTCTACAACACCACATTTCAAAACTGTCAATCTTCTTCCTTTTTCTTCATTGTCCATGAATCACATCCATACATCGCAACTGGAAAGACCAGATCATGCACCATCCCTATGTTGGTTTGTTTTGTCACATCTTTGTCTTTCCAGATCTTTGTCCATCCTGACAATTTTGTTCTACCCAACGCTGACCGTCTATTAATTTCTCATCCACATTCTCCAGTCACTTCAATCTTAGAACCCAGAAAGATGAAACATTCGACTATTTCCACATAATCGTATCGCAATTTGAACACCTCAACCTTCTCAGGTGAGAAGATTTAAGTCTTTTTATGTTTAAATAAAGACCAGCGTTTTCACTTTCCTTCTTCAATGTCTGCAGCAGTTTCATCTCAAGTCAATTGTTCCTTGTCTATATCAATGATCTTCCTGATAATGTTTTGTCTCAGCTAGCCATGTATGCTGATGATTCCTCACTCTACTGTACCTCTGCTGATTCACTCAATGCCACTCGTAATGAGGTTGGAGTTTCTCTGGACAATGATTTGGAGAATGTGTTGAAGTGGCACGAATGTGGGAGCACAACTGGCTGGTAACCTCCAATGCAAAGAAAACTAAACTGTTGTCCATATATCGTTATAGAAACAGGTATTTCCCTTCTGTGCACATGGGGTCTTCAACCTTAACAGAATCATCGGAGCTTCGGCTTCTTGGTCTGGACATCTCCTCTAACCTCCGTTGGGATAGGTACTTTTCTGGTATTGCTAAGAGTGATTCCAAGAGAGTTGGTTGTCTTTATCGAGCGCAGAGGTATTTACCTCCTGAGGCTGTTTTGTACCTGTATAAGGCAACTAACTATACGTCCCCTCATGGAGTACTGTTGTCACATTTGGGCTGGAGCACCAGCTTGCCACTTATCTTTACTTGATTGGCTCCAGAAACGAAGAGTCAACCTGGTTGGTGTGGAGATGGGTTCAACTCTTCAGTCGTAGGTCGATTGCCACTCTTGGTTTGTTCTCCAGATATTTTCATGACAAATGTTCTGTTGGACTTTCTAACTTGGTTCCTCCCATACGAGTGTTTGGACGCCATACCCGGTTTGCCATCTCTGCACCCCCATACACTTTAGCTGATCCAATGTGCAGAACGAAAGGCTGCGCAGATAGTTTTATCCCTTATGCTGTCTCGCTCTGCAATTCACTACCTGCAACATGCTTCCCATTATCCTACGATTTACTCTGCTCTAAGATAAATGTCAATTCATACTTCCTACATCTTTGAGGTTTAATTGCAATTTACCCGACCTCTGCTACTTCCAGTGTCTTGGATGTTTTCTTGTTATTTATTTATTTATTTATTTATTTATTTATTTATTTATTATGCCTCCACCGACAAAGTCGCCGGAGACATTGTTTTCCGGTTGTCCGTCCGTACGGGCAAAACCTCGTTTTCCTCAGCAACCATATGTCCGATCAAGACGAAACTTTCAGAGTAGGAGTGACACCCATGCAGAATGTTTTTGTGATAATTGCGACGTCATAGGTCACGTGGTATGGTAGCCATCTTGGATTAAAAGCAAATAATTAAAAAAATTATTTCTCGGAAACCGCTGAATGGAAAAATTTGAAACTTGGCACATTTTCAAGTACTTCCAATGGGGGAACAAAAGCATGATAATGGTGACATCCTACTGTAGGTGAAGTGGTGTACCAGCCAAAATATTTTAATCAAATTCCTTATCGTAAAAATCTGAAATTGCATGCACATGATCTATGACCCATTTGTATTGAAATATTTAATTTATGACATCATAGGTCACATGGTTTGGCAGGCATATTGGATTGAAGGAAAATATTAAATAATTATTTCTCTGAAACTGCTCACCCTATCAATGCTAATTTTTACAAATATCATATAACAGCACTGTTGCATATAATTTGAAAATCATGATGTCATAGGTCACGTGGTTTGGCAGCCATCTTGGATAGAAAATCGAACCTTATCCGATCAACACGAAACTTCACAAATGTGATCCCCTACCCATACATATGCAGAACGATGGCATCTACCTGTTGTCAGACTATGCAGAGGCATATTGGCGACACAGTCACATTGTTCTAGTTTTTATTTTGTTTTGCTTTATCTTTATATTTTTCTAACTTTCTCTTAGCCCCTTACCGACAGTGGCGTATGCCTTGTCTGGGGGAGATATCCATAAAAAGTCCTCTTTACAACAGAGTGGTATTGTCAGCATCCCATACATAGATTGTTTATACATCTTCCTCCAATCCTGACTCCAGCCTCAATGTCATCAAAGTTTGATTTCCTCATTATGTACTCACTATACAGATTGAACAAGTAAGGGGAGAGGATGTACTCCAATTCCAAACCCTTCTTTCTCTCCATATTGTGTTCTTACTGGAACTTCTTGTTTAGTGTTCAGGCTTCTGGAATTGTAATTTCATCAGTGCCTGGTGCTTTTCCATTTTTCAGCTCTTTCAGGGCTCGAAGTACCTCACATTCTATCACTATTGGTTTGATTGATCATATTTATCTTTCTTCGAAGGTTGACATCATATTGCTATCTCGTTTGTATAAAGTATCAGTATAGTTCTTCCATCTTTCTTTACCTGTGTTTCTTCTGTCAAATATTTTCCTGTTCTGCTCTGAAGGACCGCAATCCTGGAGCGAATCATCCCTGTGATCTCTCTCATCTTTTAAAAACATATCTTGTTTTTCCACTCTGTTGTTACTTTTTATCTCTTTAAATGCCTTTTTGAATTATTTATTTTTGTCTTTCCTAGCTTGTCGTTGAATGTCACTATTTAGCCGTTTGTCTTCTTGCACCTTTGGTTTTCATCTCTTCTTTTATTATTACCTCTTGTGACAGACATTTAGCCCTCTTCTTTCTGCTTGCTTATGGGATGTTGTTTTTGGTCCCTTCTTTTATTACCTCCGCCACCAAAGGTGGATGGAGGTCATGTTTTCACCCCTGTCTGTCTGTCTGTCTGTTGGTTTGTCTATCTGTCCGTTTGTAAACAAGATATCTCAAAAAGTTGTGGACGGATTCGGACTAAATTTGGCAGAGATGTAGCGTATGTGACAAGGACGAAATGATTAGATGTTAGTGAAGATCAGGATCCGGATCCGGCTACTAGAATTTTAAAAGTAATTCTTCACCATTGGAAGATAGGGCTAAAAACGATACATAGCTGGATATCTCAAAAAGTTGTTGACAGATTTGGACCAAACTTGGTGGACCAGTTGGGTGTCTGACAAGGACGATTCGATTCAATTTTGGTGAAGATCCGGATCCGGATCCAACTAGTAGAGGTTTTAAAGTGATTTTTCACCATTGAGTGATATGGCCAAACACGAGGGGTAGATCAGGGTATGAAAGACTGGACCTATGGTGATTCCTGTGATTGATTTTGATTAAATGTAATTCTGTATTGTGATTTTCTGGTCTACTCTGTGATACAAAAATGTAAGCTGTTCACCAGGCGGAGGTATGCTCTCTTCTGAGTGCTGTTCTAGCATTACAATGTCTTCAACTTCTTGCCACAATTCATCTTGCATTCTGTCAACCAATTCGAGCTTGGAAAAGCATTTTTTATTTCCCTTCTTGCACACTAGCAATGGTACCCTGTGATGCCCAGCAACGTTGGATCCCACCTCCCACCCTTTCCTCATCCCACCCCTTCACCTGCCTCCTACCACTCCACAACACAACCTGATTTCAGTCAATCTCATTCCTATGTTGCCCATCAGATGAAGTCCATCTGTACAGTCTATGCTTGGGTTGTTTAAACCTTGCGTTTGCAATTATGAGCTGGTTGTCCACACAGAACTCCAGCATTCGCTGCCCTGGCTCATTTTGGATACCCAGTCCATGCTTTCCTGCAATCCCTGGTGCTCCTGCTTCTCCAAGTTTTGCATTCTAGTCTCCCATAATAATTAAAACATCTCCTTTAGGCATTCTTTAGTGAAGAATCACTTTAAAACTTCTTCAATCCGGATCCAGATCCGGATCTTCACCAAAATCGAATCAATTTGTCCTTATCACACAACTAACCTGTCCGCCAAGTTCTGTCCGAATCCGCCAACAACCTTTTGAGGTTATGTGCTATATATCATTTTTCGCCCTATCTCTCAATACAGTAGTGAAGAAGCACTTTAAAATTTTAACCAATCCAGATATTCACCAAAATCTAATCGATTCGTCCTCGCTACTAGAACCTCTCCACCTCTCCACCTCGCTACTAGAACACCTAACCTCTCCACTAAGTTTCGTCTGTATCTCTCCACAATTTTTTGAGAAAACTTGTTCACAGACGGACAAACAGACGGGTGAAAACATAACGTCTGTCCACCTTCGGTGACAGAGGTATAACCAGTCCATCTGAATTCACTTATACCCAAAATTTCAGTTCTTGTCCACACCATCTGTCTCTTTCTCCGATTCATTGACCTTACATTCCATGTTCCACCTTTATGAACGTTCGAAAACCTCAGGGTTCAGCATTTAGTTCTGGCGACCTCAGCAACTGGATTTCCTTGCCGATTTAATCCAATCCCTTCATAATGGCCTACTCATCAAAACACCTTGCTCTTCGCCAACGACTTATATCGTGATAAAATGAAAACAAAAGGTGCGTTCAAAGTATCTTCGACTCTTTGATCGCAGGGATTTTTTCAAGTGTTTGTTCAGCCCATTATAATAGACCAAAGAGGATAGATGAAGGGAGAGCTGTTGAATTGTCATATCATGTATATAATTATTTTGAGATGTCATAAAATTACACTCGATAAACCCTCGTGGTTTAAATCCAAAAATGATGCTGTCATAGGTGAGGCGACACCTGCAAGTGATTTTTCTTTGATCCACATTGTCTGTTGGCCATCAGTTGCAGGCAGTGGTTGATGGCTCTGGTTTTATGACTTTCATCCCCTTTTGGAATCTCATCACATCTGATTAAACATATGACAAAGATAAAACCGACTTTAAATTTCCTCCAAGCTTTTCATCGTGATATGCGTTTACTTTTTCTTTCCTTTTGCTCTCTTTGTAAACTTGGACCCCAAATTTTTTTTTATCACTGGAAATATCCAAAGGTTACTTTAAGCATCCCACACCAGAAGCAAACCATTTTTCACTAATAGAGGGATTAAGTTAAGTGCGCAATTTGATGGAGGTGTTCTGAGAGTTGAGTAGGAAAAGGCTCATGCTTAACTACTTCTGAAAGTCTAATGGGAACCATAATGCAGGAAAAGAGCTTTCATTGTTTAAAGTTTTGTTTCAAACTTTAGCAGCAGCTCTAATGATTGAAAATGTGATCACGTATCACAAAACCTACAGGCAATTGGAATCTTTTTTTTCTTTTTT
The DNA here is from genome assembly GCF_964187855.1 of Myxine glutinosa. Classification (NCBI taxonomy): domain Eukaryota; kingdom Metazoa; phylum Chordata; class Myxini; order Myxiniformes; family Myxinidae; genus Myxine; species Myxine glutinosa. Next base: position 109,540,508 of record NC_136269.1, on the reverse strand, counting down.
TTCAAAAAAACCATTGTGCTGTGGTTGAGATTCATTGTTTGGTGACACTCACGCACATCGTCTGCTTTGTAGTTCTACAGTGAGTGACAAACTCTTGTGGAAACTGCCCGTCCAATAATTGCCCTCTCCGCCACCCCATCCTCCTCTCCAATCAAAGTTCTGCTCTGCAGCCTAACCCTCAAGGCAGATACTCTCCACCGTTTCATGATGTCTCCCCTTTTCTACCCTCACCAACATTCATTTACCTGTGCATCCAAACTCTTGTCAATAGGTTATTCTTCAACTTTATTACTTGCGAAAATCAAAGATTTTTCAGGTTCCGTATATTGGTTGATATTGTGCGTTATTCTGTCTGTCTGTCTGTCTGTATGTCAGTTACCTGCAGGTCACAATTTTCAACTGATCTTCACGAAACTTCACCAAATGGTAAAGTTGTTCATAAGCAAGAAGCCTATTGTTTTTGGGGTCAAACGCTCAATAGGTCAACATAGGCCAAAGGTCACCAACTTTGTCAAATTTCTAAAATCCTCAACTTTTATCCGATTCACTTGAAAATGTGAAGAGGACTTGCATATCTGGTCACTGAATTCAACCCCCAACTATTTTTGAGGTCAACATAGACCAAAAGGTCAACATAGGCCAGATTTCTAAAATCCTCAGTATTCAACTGATCGACAGGTAAATTTTAAGAGGATTTGCATATCTGATCACTGAATTCAATTTTTGAGGTCATCATAGGCCAACAACTTATTTTAGAGATTTCGCAAATATCGTGCTATGCACGACATATTTCTTGCTTAGTTCTCTATGAGCTTCGATCTGGAAACAAACAAAACATCGATTTGCAGGTGAAAGAACAAATTGGTCCATGCTGATTGAGCTCCTCACAAATTTTAAGAAAGCCCTACATCCCTGTCTAGCAACAGAAATAATGAGTGAGTGACACTTTTATACGGAGGTCAAGGCTGATGGAAAAACAGCTGGTACATATACTAACTCGATTACTAGAGAGTTCATAGAACGCGATACCCCGCACAGTGTTTCTTCATCTTAATAAAATAATAATATTAACGATCGTTAAAAAATCTGAAAGTTTAGTGCTATTGAAGTAGTCCAGGAGCAGTCCTGAACAGCACTATTACACACCACGCCATTTAACCTTTATTTAAATTGAAGTAATGCAAAACATGCCTGGTGTTGGCTTAATGGTTAAGGTGGCTGGCTTAAGATCGCAAGGTCCTGAGTTCCTGACCCTGTCAATCCGTTGAATTAACACCAGGTGGATTGACTCAGCCTGTCATCATTCCGAGGTCGGCAAAACCAGGTTACTGTGATGAATGAGCCATTTCAGTATCCTGTGTTGGAGTGGCCACCTGTCCAGGATTGTGCCAATAGCAGGAGAAACTGCTTCGGCAGCCATATACATCTGAAGATGCAAAAATGGAAGTTTTTGGGAGTATTATGACAGATGATATGTGTACTACAGTGTTCAAGTGTATAATTAAATGTAAATAAAATAGAGATTGCTATCGTCACATGAATAAATTAATTCTAGGTTTTACTGCTATTTTCTGCAGCGTCTATTACACCACCCTATCATTACATTAGTTATTTGTTGGTGTCCATTATGACGTCCTTAACCTTTAGTTAGTGCAGTGGGGTGCTTAGTGGTTAGTAACATGCAAAAGGGGTTTGATATACCCCGCTGCACCAAGGAGGGTTAGAAACACTGTTTTTTTTGTTTGTTTTTTTTGTATACAAGATCGAGGCTAACATTGATCAAAAAAAGACAAACTGACACATAAAACATAAGACAAAGGGAGCGGGAGACAAGATGGGGGGAGAGAGGGAAGCACACAAGTACAACATTTGAGAGCAGGGACATCGGGAGATCTGTGGGAGGGAGAGGACCTGGGGGGAGGAGGCGTGGGAAGGCGGGGGGGGGGGGGGTGGGAGAGGTATAAAACACATTGACACTGCTAAGACTTCCAGGAAAGAAGTCGAAATTTCAAGAAAGTGGATCTGACGTGAATTAACGGGGGGAGAAGAGATCAAGGTTTTGGATGGGGGAAGATAAGAGATGGTGGTGAACAGATGTTTTAAAGACCTGGAGGGAGGAGTGGGATTGAAGAGAGTGAGGGAGTTTGTTCCAGAGGCGGGAGAAAAGAGGAATGAAGGAGTGAAGGTGAATAGAGAGTCTTGATTTTGGCAGTTTAACCATCAGAGGGTTGCTGGCAGATCTTGTGCGACCTGTAGGAATATTTGGGGGACAGAGCACAGATAGAGCTTGGGGGGGCAAGGCCGGAGAGGAGTTGGTAGAAGACAGACATGTTTTACATGAAGACAGACATGTAGAAGACCGGAGAGTAGACATGTTTGCTGTTTGGAATGATTTTCAATTTTGTTTGACTGTCAGGCAGACAGTTGTTGTTGATGCTCTTTAATGCCCACTAGTATCCCACATTGTGGGATCGGCCGGGAGAAGCTCGGCCGAAGTCTTCCATGGACCGGCCTGGCCAGGCCTGACGTTCACCCAGTTAGGGCAGGAATTTGGAATTTTGTCCATGGTTCCGGCGATACTCACCTCCTCTTTGCCTCTCTGCGCATGTGCGATCGGCTCGAATTCAAAACCAAAGTACAGCACTGTAAAACGAAAAACTTGTCTTCCTATTTGTGTTCAAAATATAACATTCAATTCACATGTGGCGTAACAACAGAGGACAGCTGGTAGATGTATTAAAAACAGGACAAAGGAGTATGGGCAGACAAAGCACACACAAACAAGATTGGCAAGAAAAAGCAATGCAATAGGAAGATATTGTAAGCAGATTCAGGAAAAGTAGAGGAGATTGTCAATGGTGAGTATAGGAAACAGCAGGAGAAGGTGACTGGTTATTGTCTGGTAAGATTGAAAGGAATAGCAAATCAAAACAGAATAGGGGATGGGATACTATAGGCAAGAGGGGCCTGGTGTTGGCTTAGCGGTTAGGGTGCCGGCTTGGGATCCTAGGATCCCGGGTTCGAATCCTGGTTGATCGCTGAATTAACGCCAGAGGGGTTGACTCAGCCTGTCATCCCCCTGAGGTCGGCACATTGAGTACCAGTTCACTGGTAATTCCCTGCGCGTCCCTTGTGCGTCGCAAGAGGCGACCAACAGGGTTGGCCACAGGAAGAGCATCCGGCCATAAAACATTGCCTCAAAAAGGGGGCCATGGTGCCCGAAAAAGGACAACCCCTGCTCTGCGGGGGGAAAATGGCCTCTAAAGACGGTTCATATTATAGGCAAGAGACCTAAGATCTGATGGTTTCGTGCAAATAAACCTTTATTACACTCTGAGTCCTTTAAAATGAGAAGTTTCACTTTTCATTTTGAATGTTTGAATGTTTTTAAATGTGAATGCTCAGGCCTGTTGTTCAAGACAATAGACTAAAATTTTGCAAAATTATATGTGTATTCTGTATACTGATGCAGAATAGAAAACTAAGAGGAAACCCTGATCGAAACATGTCCCCACCCTGTCCCACCGATCCGCACAGGTGACTTGGTTTAGATATGGCTGGCCGTTGGCCTGGCTGCTCCTTGCCTTCCTTTCTGGTGTTACTGCTAACCACCGTACTCATGGTCACACCTGGAATGGACTCCTGCCCAAAATCCTGCACATGTCCCACCCCGTCCGATGTCCACTGTACCTTCCGCTCCCTACCCGCCATCCCAAGAGGCTCGTCTTCCCTCCTGAGGAGGATTAACATGGGGTACGAGTGCGACGCACGAGAGTTGCCAGTTGATTAATGGATGTTTGCTGCCTTTTTACCTCCATTTTTTGCGAACCCTGGTAACTTTGATTTTCCATGAAAGCCGCTGACGTTTAATGAAAACTTCACAAAAAGTGTGCAGTGGGCATCGATGATCTGGCCCAACGATGGCCCGAAAGGTTGCGCTAAGTGTGTGCTGCTAATATCTTCCGTATGCTTCAAAATAACATTCTGCTCACCAGATGTGGACCCTCTGCTTTTAACTCTTGGCAATAATGTTTCTAACAAACTAACAGATCTCCGTGACATTGTTGCAGGTACAACAAGATTTGGAAACTAACGGAGGATTCTTTTGAAATGCTCTCGAACCTCGAAGTTCTTTTGCTGCACAGTAACAACATCTATAACCTACCTGGCAAGGTTTTCAAGCAGTTGTCGTCCCTGCAGGTACGTAAAGAGATGCGAAATGTGTTTCGTCCATTCACTTTTCCGGATGCAATTGGGTTATTAATATATTACACTCGATGATTTTTATTTCAACAGCTTTTGAAGTTGAGCTACAACAAGGTGAAGGTGATCAACCGGGAGACGTTTTACGGCCTAAAGAGCATGCTTCGTCTACTTCTTGATAACAATAGGATTGAGTTCATCCACCCCGATGCTTTCCACGGCATCGGGAAACTGCGGCTGCTCAATCTAGAAGGAAACCGTCTTCGATACTTGCATTCGAATACCTTTGTGACCTTCTGGCTACTGGATCACATACGCCTTTCCACCATAAAGCATCTTTACCTGTCGGAGAATGAATTGCATCGACTGAACCCTAACCTGCTGTCTTGCATGGATGCTCTTGAGAACCTGTACCTCCAGGGAAATCCATGGGCGTGCGACTGTGATCTCGCATGGATATTGGACTGGGATAAAAAACATCACGGTAATTATATTGTACATGGTTTCTTTCCTATTCCTATTTCATCTATTTTTCATCTATAGCAACCGCTCTTTCCTATTTCATCTCCAGGCGCTACATGACGTCATCGCCGGGCACCGAATGGGGCTCAGTGATGACGTGCGCTGAAAGACAGTACTTAGTTTTCACTCCGTTTTTTTCTTGTTTGTTTGTCTGGGAAATACCTCAGCCGTCCTTTGAGCTAGAAAGCTGAAATGTTGGCACAATAGTGAGCATGTATTTGGCAAAAAAGGTATTTAAATTTTTTTTTTGATTAATCAATTAATTGATTAATTATTTAATTACTATCAATTTCGTAAGTACTTATTTATTTCCTCTCTCATCTGGGCAATATCCCAGGCACCTTTTGAGCTGGGAAGCTGATATTTGGACATGACAATGACCGTGATTTGGACATTCAATTTTTTCCATGGAGCGGTTTGGGAGACAGAGGTGTAACGTTTTTCCAAGATGGCGTCTGTACCACGTGACCTATGATGTCATAATTATGAATAAAATTTTTCTACAGGTGGAGGCGCTTCGATGGTAAAATTTTGTGTCAATCGGACCAACGGTTGTTGAAAAAATGCATTTTTAAAATGCAGACACGGCACACATACGTAAGTACGTACCTGAATGCTTAACCCCGCTTTTCGCTTCGCGAGCGCAGGGTAAAAAATGGAAACATGGCTCATTGTCAAGTACTCCACATGGGGAATAAGATATGTTGATGATGATGTCATAGTTCGACAAGTACAACGTTTGATCTGATCAGTATGAAAAAAAAAAAATTCCTCTGCAACTGTTTGTCTGATTGGCACGAAATTTTCAGAATATGAGTGGCTCCTGTGGAATTTTAAAAATGATAATTATGACGTCATAGGTCACGTGATACAGGCGCCATCTTGGAAAAATCGAAAAACTGTTGCACCTCTATATCTCGGAAACCGCTCCATGGAAAAAAATTGAAACATGGCTCATTGTCAAGTACTCCGCTTGGGGAATAAGATATGTTAACGATGATGTCATCGACACCTTAATTATGATGTCATAATTCGACAAGTACAACACTTGATTCGATCAGTATGAATTTTTTTCTCTGCAATTATTGGTCCAATTGACACGAAATTTTCACCATAGGAGGGCCTCCTCCTGTAGATATTTCAATGATTATTATGACGTAATAGGTTACGTGGTACAGGCGCCATCCTGGAAAAACCTAACACCTCTATATCTCTGAAACCACTCCATTGGAAAAATTGAGACCTGGATAATTGTCAACTACTCCCCATGGGGAATAAGATATGTCAATGATGATGTCATCCGTGCCTTAGTTATGACGTCATAATTTGCAAATACAACACTTATCCATCCGATCATTATTTTAAAAAATTCAGCAACTGTTGGTCTGATGGACACGAAATTTTCACCATAGGAGCGCCTCCTCCTTTAGAATATTTTAATGATAATCATGACGTCATAGATCATGTGGTACAGGCGCCATATTGGAAAAACCAAAAAACGTTGCACCTCTATATCTCCAAAACCGCTGCATGGAAAAAATTGAAACGTGGCTCATTGTAAAGACTTCCTATGGGGAATATGTGTTGTTAACAATGACGTCATTGGTGCCATAATTATGACGCCATAATTCGACAGGAACAATGCTTAGTCTGATCAGTTTGAAATTTATTGAGCATGATCTATGCAACAATTATATTTGAGAATATAAATTCATGATGTCATCGCTCACGTGGTCTGGCAGCCATATTGGATCAAAAAAAAAGAAACGTTCAAAAACAGAAGAGTTGGCTCACACCAAGTTGACTGCACAGGGTAAGTATTCTATGAATACCATCTCGTTATACATGCACCAAATTTGACTTGTATCCCTTCAGCCAATCTTAAGTTATCACAGTCATGAAAACCTATCACGGACTGATGGACGGACGGAAAGCTGAACGGACAATGCGAAAACCGAATGCGTCTGGCGAATTCGGCGGCGGAGGCATAAAAAATGCGCTATCAAAAGATGGAGTGGTTTCCAGTTATTGTTTGACCAGGCATCCTGGCCCTGTGGGTTAGGATGCATTTGTTCATTTGATCATGCATTATGGCCCTGTGGGCGGGGATGCATGTGTTCGTTTTATTGTGCATTCTGGCCCTGTGGGCTGCGATGCATGTGTTCATTCAACCATGCATTATGTCCTTGTGGGCTGCGATGCATGTTTATTTTACCATGCATTCTGGCCCTGTGAGCTGCCATGCATGTGTTCATTTTACCATGCATCCTGGCCCTGTGGACTGTGATGCATGTATGACTGTCTGTTTTACCATGCATTCTGGCCCTGTGGGCTGCGATGCATGTTTATTTTACCGTGCATTCTGGCCCTGTGGGCTGCGATGCATGTGTTCATTTTACCATGCATTCTGGCCCTGTGGGCTGCGATGCATGTTTGTTTTACCATGCATTCTGGCCCTGTGGGCTGCGATGCATGTTTATTTTACCATGCATTCTGGCCATGTGGGCTGCGATGCATGTTTATTTTTACCATGCATTCTGGCGCTGTGGGCTGCGATGCATGTTTATTTTTACCATGCATTCTGGCGCTGTGGGCTGCGATGCATGTTTGTTTTACCATGCATTCTGGCCATGTGGGCTGCGATGCATGTTTGTTTTTACCATGCATTCTGGCACTGTGGGCTGCGATGTATGTTTGTTTTACCATGCATTCTGGCGCTGTGGGCTGCGATGCATGTTTGTTTTACCATGCATTCTGGCCCTGTGGGCTGCGATGCATGTTTATTTTTACCATGCATTCTGGCGCTGTGGGCTGCAATGCATGTTTGTTTTACCATGCATTCTGGCCCTGTGGGCTGCGATGCATGTTTATTTTACCATGCATTCTGGCCATGTGGGCTGCGATGCATGTTTATTTTTACGATGCATTCTGGCGCTGTGGGCTGCGATGCATGTTTGTTTTACCATGCATTCTGGCCATGTGGGCTGCGATGCATGTTTGTTTTACCATGCATTCTGGCCCTGTGGGCTGCGATGCATGTTTATTTTTACCATGCATTCTGGCGCTGTGGGCTGCGATGTATGTTTGTTTTACCATGCATTCTGGCGCTGTGGGCTGCGATGCATGTTTGTTTTACCATGCATTCTGGCGCTGTGGGCTGCGATGCATGTTTGTTTTACCATGCATTCTGGCCCTGTGGGCTGCGATGCATGTTTGTTTTACCATGCATTCTCGCCCTGTGGGCTGCGATGCATGTTTGTTTTATCATGCATTCTCGCCCTGTGGGCTGCGATGCATGTTTGTTTTACCATGCATTCTGGCCATGTGGGCTGCGATGCATGTTTGTTTTACCATGCATTCTGGCCCTGTGGGCTGCGATGCATGTTTATTTTTACCATGCATTCTGGCGCTGTGGGCTGCGATATATGTTTGTTTTACCATGCATTCTGGCGCTGTGGGCTGCGATGCATGTTTGTTTTACCATGCATTCTGGCGCTGTGGGCTGCGATGCATGTTTGTTTTACCATGCATTCTCGCCCTGTGGGCTGCGATGCATGTTTGTTTTATCATGCATTCTCGCCCTGTGGGCTGCGATGCATGTTTGTTTTACCATGCATTCTGGCCCTGTGGGCTGTGCAGCATTTGTTCATTTGACATTTCTCATAATGTTTGAATGTTATCTTTTTTTATTTAAAAAAGGCACCGCCCTAAGATGGCCAGTGGATCCCTAAGATATTGTGCACTAGTTTGACAAGTTTTGTTGGCCTGTGTATTACGGCCTTGGGGCCAGAGTGCACGTCCCTACACAGTTTTTTAAAACCTTGTTTCATGTCAAAAAAAATAAAATTACTGTCATAATGATGGCTTGTGGATCTCTGCAGTTAATGTATGACTATGTAATTAGGCCTTGTGGATTGGGATGTATAGGTTTTTGTATTGGCTTGAGCTTTGGCTTTCAAGCCTCATCTGTGTATCAGTTTGACAACCTTTTTTTGACTGTGTACTATGGTCTTCGGGCCAAAGTACACATCTTTATCTTTGAATTTTTTTTTAATATACACTGTCTATGACTCCATATGTATATATTATTAACAAGCTTCGTATGAATGAATGATCGTTTTAAGGCCATTTTCCCCCGCTAGAGCGGGGGTTAGCCTTGCGGGCCCCATGACAATCATGGTTCCCTGTTTGAGGCAATGTTTTTATGGCCGGATGCCCTTCCTGACGCCAACCCTTAGTCGCCTCTTACGATAGTGCAGGGATACGGTGTACCTATTCTAAACCGGGGTACACACCGGGATCATTCATCCCAGCAAGCTGGTACTCAATTTGCCGACCTCGGAAGGATGACAGACTGAGTCAACCTCCCTGGCATTAATTCAGCGATCGACCGTGATTCGAACTCAGGATCCTAGGATCCCAAGCCAGTGCCCTCACCGCTAAGCCAACACCAGGCTCACAAGCTTAGTACGGTCACGAATAAAGGATTTGGCAGTACGTCTTCCTGACGAGCCCAGAAGAAGGGCAAAATCTGGAACGGCGGCTCTGCTCTTATTTATTCGTGACCATCTACCATATAAAACACAATGTCAGTCTGTGTGTTTGTACGGATTTCTGTCCCCCTTCATAAGGGTAGGCTTTAAAGGCCAATCTTTCAACACAAATGTGTGTTCACTATGGTCTATTTTTGAGGCCAAAACTAAGTTGAAAAACATTTTCCATAAAGGAGTAATTATGTCTCTTCTATTGGAATTGTAGATGGTGGCTTGCAAACCAATCCTCAAGGGCGGTGTACAGAAGCATAAAAAAAAACAATAAATAAAAAGGAGGGCCTTTCCTTTAAAAGGAGTGCATTAGATGCTTCATAATTACAAGAATGACAGAAAATTATTTCATCAAATACATACTACTGTTATAGCTGGGATGAATGATTTATAAATCAATACCAGTAATAGTAATACCACTTACCAATTACTATTGCTAAGTCTCGCTTCAGGGTCTCGCCGATTGCCATTGTCGATACTCTCTACACCTTCCACCTTAGGTTCATACATGTATGTCTTACTGTATTTGGTGGTGTATAAGTCGATACTTTACCCTTCTCTTCCCCTCCCCTTCCACCCCCTGGAAGTCCAGGCCTCAACCTATACTCAAAATAGACCTGTTTAAGTTAAGATCTCTGGTTGAAGGCATTGAATTGTATAAATTTAAAAAATATTGCAGTGTTTGATATTTTCTGAAATAAATTGTATAATTGTTAATTTAAAACACACTACAGCAACGTCATGGATGCGTTCCTAGAAAGTGCAACATTAAGCTGAATGACGTTAAGCAGACGAGATATTCCTATCGATGTAGTGTTAAAATGGGGGATGCGTTCCCAGGGCACATTAACATAACATTCAACATCGGTCACACTAACATAACTTTAACCTCATCTAACTACATACTAGAGACAAATATTAAACAAATTAATAAATAATACAAACGAAATAGACAAATGGACAATTAAATGGGATACTCACCAAAAGGTAGCTATGGCTAAGATTGTTTGGCAGATGGGAGAGGTAGGTGCAGATGCGTATTGGAGGGGTTACAGGGAGTGTCTCGTGTCTTGACATCTAAGATATCTGCGTTAGCGTCTTGGACGAACTGCTCGAATAACTTGTGGCCTGGAAAGGTAAAGGGGCGGTAAGCCCGGAGTGATTATTATGCTTTGATCTGTGTATTTTGCTGTGTACTTGACATGTGCTTTGAAAGTTTATGAAGGTATGACTAATTATTCTTGTTGATTTCATGTTCAGATGTAATGAAATGCAAGCGTGATCGCACCTACAGGGGTGGGAGGTTGTGTCCAAGATGTGCGACACCACAAATGTACAAAGACAAAGAGCTTTTCCACATGATGTACAAATCCATGGCTTGTCGAAGACCCAACATTTCATCTCCTCTCAAACGCAGAGGCAGCAGGCTTTTGGAGGATTCTGATATGGATGTCTTTCCAGTTCCGGATTTGCAGCCATCCCTTGGGACTTTGATGCTTAACTTATCGGACAACAGTCTGAATAAAGCAGAACTGGTTTGCCAAGTGCAAAATCCAAAGGAGTTGGAGGACCTTCGGTGGAGTCTAAATGGAGATGCGCTGACAACAAATGTTTCGTATGTTGCTCACCTGTCTTGCAAGCTAGACCAAAACCAGGATCTGCAGACCATCTGGAAAATCATTGCATTTTACAGTGACTATCCGCTGCACCTTCAAAAAGCGTCTGCCTTGGACAACCGGTTAAACCCCGCATTTGAGTACAAGCAATTGGCAAACAACAAGTCTCATTACTTTACTGGAATCACAGCTGTTATCTCTGGCTCACCCTCATGGCTTCTGCAAAGCACTATGCTGTTACAACTGGACCGCCGCAGCAGTAACGCAAATGCTCTTCTTCTCAAGTTAAGTGTCAAGGTTGGAATTGTACATAATGTCACCCAGTCTTGGGAACGGCGTGCAAACTGGGCAATGATAAAGCGTGATAAGGAGACGCAGCAAGAGGTGGTGACATGGAATGGCGAAACGGTGGAATTGCATTGCTATGCCTTTGGGTTCCCAAAGCCTAATGTGATGTGGGTTCTTCCTGACGGTGCTGTTCTTCGATCCACGAGTGAGCAAGTTAAAACACGCTATTCGATCTCTACAGAAGGGAAGCTTACAATCCATTCGGTTGGGATGGCTGACCGAGGAGTATACCAGTGTGTTGCCAGTGCTGGAGATGACAGAGATGTTGTTCCTTTCCACCTTGAGGTATTATCCACCAATTCCTGGGATATCAATGGTGCTGAGGTTGTTCAAGATGAAGGTGAAATGTTAACACTGCCCTGCAATACAAGTGGCTTGCCCATCCCCTCCATTGTGTGGGTCTTCCCCGATAGATCAATAATGAAAAGTGAAGGTAGGCTTGTGGCCGACAATGGCACTTTGATTATTCCTAGGGCAGAGACAAATGGCTACTATACCTGCTTAGCAATTAATCGTTATGGGGCCGATGCTTTGACTCATAAAGTTGTCATACAACACAAGCCTCAACAACTACTTCCGGCACGAGGTCAAGGTACCGAAACCCGCTTTCGAGTCCCATTGGAAAGTCAGAAAATTTGGGGAAATGACCAAGAATCAGGTGATGGTGAGGCCTTCATGTTAAACTCTACAAAACCTACAGTTAGCCAAACAAAAGACCTTGAGGAAGAAGCACAAGGTCCTCATAAGTCATATCTGGTGAAAGCTGAATTGAAGACTGCAAATAAGAAGACAAGAAAAAAATTCCCAAAAGAAAGAAGACCTCTTAGCCATCACCGAAGGGGACAAAATTTGGGGAAATTGGATCCGCAACATTGGGCAGAGATCCTTGCCAGGGTGCGCCAGAGAAGCCAAAATCGCTTACACCCAACACAACCCGGCTACACAAAAATAACTACTAAAACCATAGAAACAAGAAAACGCACCACCATTCCCCCCGAAGGCACACTTGCACAAGACAAGGATCATCACGTTCAAATGTCATTTCCTCAAGAACTTTTGGAGAGTGCATGGACTGTTGCTTCCACAGAATCCAAGATGACCACAAAAGCACCTTCAAAAAATGATGACATTTCTGAGTCTAAAAAGAATACATTTTCTGGTGAGGAGAAAGGTTCTAGTTACAAAGGTATTTCGCTTGGGGAAACAACAGCCCAACCAACTGACCCTTTTCCTGATGTGTTTTCTGGCCGGTTTGGGGTGTCTGAGCAAGCTGAGCCTTTCTCCTCATATATGAAGCGTCAAAAACCACCACATTCTGCAGTACGATATTCTCCTGATGATGCTGAGCACGTGTTTATGACTTCCTCATTGCCCCCAGTGGAAGATCAGAGATCCTCAGACGTCAAGTCAAAAAAGGATGACACAGGTGATGGAAGAAGAGACAATGAAAAAGAACATGTGAAGAGCATTCATGATCTTACATCCAATAAGATAAAAAATAATCGTACTTTCTCAACTCAAGAATTGATCAGAACACGAAAAATTACAACCACCACTGCAACATCAACAAGGATAAAATCTAATCAGGACAAGGATTTGTCTTTCTCTAATCATGGCTTTGAAGGATCTGGAGACAGGATCTCAAATGAACATCAATGGAAGCAACATTTTACATCCTTTACCACATCTCAGCACTCTAGTGTTATTGACGACAAGGAAACTGGTGAAAGAAGACATCTCCAACCGTGGACAACATCTCCTCCTTTTCCATTTGGACCTCAAGGAACTACCAATGGGATGATAGCAGCACCAGAGCAACCTCTTATTCCACGTGAGTCCGATGCATTATTGGTGAATAATATCAAAGAGGGCAGCAAAGATCATGAAGCTAAAACTGAAAGTTTTACACCAATTGTTGACATGGAAACTACAACCGAAATCTTTGTTTCAACTACATATGCTGACAACTTTATTGTTCCCAGAACCCATGACCTTCCAGCAGTTCACTTGCAGAAACCATATGATGAAATTGATGACCGTGTTATCGAAGGAATAGAACCACAAAATCTGTTTGAAGATGCAATTCAGTCGTCAGGAGACATCAGTAACGAGGAAGTTCCAGACCAGGAAATGCAAAAAGCCGTCGATATATTTAATTATAAAACAACCACAAAGTATGATGATATTTTAATGATGACTGAACACGCCGCAACCACATCAGGAGGAGAAACGTCAATTGATTTAACCAATCAGTTGAAATGGCAAGCTGAGCCAGAAACTCAGACGTGGGTCACGGGAAGTAGCAAAGTAGGAAAAGCACAAACTAGTGAGATGCCTTTCCACCAAAGGCCAAGGAACCAAACTGTTTTTACAAACTTTGGGAAACCTAAGGATAGAATTCTTCAGAGGCTAAAGAATCAAGGAAGGAGTAGAGGAGCCTTACAAGAAATTAAAGGCAGACAAAAGCCACACTTTACTCAGGGAGGATCGGTTGAGGATGTAACAATGAAAGTTCAAGAGGAAATTATTGATAATGCTGAACTTGAAACTCAGGTGACTGCTTCGCATCCAGTGTTTATAGGTGAGGGGGAAGAGCTTCTATCAGCTAAAGATTTGCAGAATATGCTCGATACACATCAAAACCATATTGGAATGAATGAGTCACAGAAAACTGAAATTACAACTGGGTCTCTGAAGAACATTCCAGAAGAAGAACATAAGCAAAACAAACATTCGCTTGGGAAAGAGTGGACCAGTGAGTCAATTAACGTCGAGGATAACGACCGCGATCAATTATCATCAACAAGGGGTAATAATGATTTTGAGTTGCCTTCTGCTTTAGAGGGAGCCATGAAAACGACGCCGAGTCTGGTCACGTTGGATGTTGCCACAACAACCGACCCTTCAAAATTCATGACCACAACCCCAGATCAAAGTTCTTTTGTCACTCAGTTGCACTATAAAAAACACTCTAGCTTTGGTTATACAACTGAAAGGTGGCAACAGCACATTGCTCCATCTGCTGGTAACCATGGAGACAACATTGAAGATGCAAAACCTGTGACAAGCGAAGCTGTTGGTATTTCACTAGGGCCTTCTATCAGACAGATTTCTACTGTCGATTCACATGTCCTTGGCAATCAAGAAAAGGGTTCTGATTTGGAGATGCGTCAGGTGCACGAACCTCGGATGCCTTTACAGCCAGATAGTGTATTTTCGGGGAAATGGAGTCGTGGTACCCTGTATTCTTCAGTAACCGAGTCTTCATTTCACAGTAAAGACAAGACACCCATACATGAACATACCAAACACCATGAAAAGCATACCGACACTGCTTTCAGAACAGCAGGTAGTGTTGTTGGCATGACACAGAATCCATATCTTGAGAAATATCCTGTGAGGCAAACTACCACAACAAAAAAGCCATTTTCATCTTTCAGTGGAGATATTGATAATCAACAACGAAATATTGGTCAGAGGCAGGGACAACCAGAATTGGATCACACAAGCCAACTTGGTAGCACAACAGAATATTCTACATCTTCTTCAGGCAGTTCTAATATAGATTTAATCAAACAGAATGCATGGATTAAGATTGTAAGTCAGCGTGTGGAAATGCACCAGCCACACCTGAACCAGAATGATACAAGCGGAGAGGATGGAACATGGCTCCGCAGACCACCAGGCCCTGATTTGGCAACGCAAGGTGGTCCATTGGACCAAGCAAGGGAGGAACAATTAAGTCATCGGAGACCGCCTGATGCAAAACAACCTGAAGTCTCTGTAAACACTTCCGTACAACTTCCATCCAAGGGAACTGATCACCTGGAAATAAAAGGTATGAAACGTCCTGAAATGAAGGAAAAAGGAGCAGCACCAAATTTTTCAAGGAATCCTACAGTACCTCCTCGAGAAATAAGGAGGCATACAACACGTGTTACTACACACAGGCCTTTAATATTAACCCGTGGATCTCAAAAATACTCGTGGATTTATGGTCATGGAAGGTATTTTCCATCGTACGCTACTGAAAAACCAAAACTCTTTTTCTTCCATTCTAGGCCGCACCACATCACCCCAAGACCTAGAACTATCACAAATAGACCAGAAGTCACAGCATTTACAGCAAAACCCACCATTAGGGGGAATACTTTAGGAATTCAAACTCGCACTAAAGTTGACCCATCAATAACATATACAACTACTACTAAGACACAGTCAACAACTAGAGCAACAACTACTGCATCAAGATCTCAGCCAAAAGCACCCAAACAATCAAATTATTCATTATTAAATAAGTTGTTGATTAAAAAACCACCATTTTATTTTCAAATTACATCTCCCAGAACCACCACCGACATTGAGGATATGTTGAACCGACACAAGGTCCCAGAACCGACAAGTGAAGAGGTTATGGAGCCAAAATCAACAGCTGAAACTGATCCCGGCGAGAAGAAGAAGCAGGTTGTTCACAAGGTCATCATCGGATCCATGCGTTCCCCATATAGGAACCGTCACAGAACGTGGCCATCTGGGACCATTGTTATAGGAAGGGTTCCTGGACTATACACCAAGGTACGCAGCATGCTGAAGAATCCCCAAAGAAGGCCTGGCATGTCCATTATCTTGAACGCTATTGGAGGGCAAACACCTAATACAGTTGCAACAACTGTCGCCACTACTACAACTCCAGCTATTGAACAAAATGGAAACACTGCTTCTTCTTTGTCTCAAAAAGAGGCCGATATTGGAGGACATTTTGTTTATAGGAACAAGATTAATCGGCCTGGTTTTCGCATGAGACCCGGTGAAGGATCTCATCATAGAGGAAACTTTGCTAATGAGCTCAAACCACATCAGCCAGACCAAGATCATCAACCGCAAGCACCCAATATCATCAATGGACCAAATGGAAATGTAATTCTCACTGCACAGGAAGACGTTTTATTGCCTTGTGATGCCATTGGTAACCCAAAGCCAGAGATCTCCTGGACAAAAGTATCTACAGGTATGTAATAACTAACCAAGCCTTAGTCTTTGAGCTGAAGAGTTCCTTGATTGTTTGGATAATGAAGATTCAATAAGATTTGATATCTTCTTTAATGTACGTTACATTTGTCGTCATCAAAATTGCTTTCTTTTCTAGGAGCTATCATAAAGGTAGGCACGAGGCACAGTGCACGATTTGAAGTTTTCATCAATGGCACACTGACGATACGCAACTCTCAACTCCGGGATCGAGGGCGGTATGTGTGTACAGCACGTAACCTCCATGGCATCGATCGAGCTACATCCTCGGTTTCTGTTGCGGCTGACCCAGCACGCATGCTTGTGGGCAAGACCAGGTACGTCAGTGCTCAGCCCGGAAGTATGGCGGAGCTCACTTGTCCTGCCACCGGACACCCAAAGCCACGTTTTTCATGGCTCTTACCGCACGGGCAGATACTACGTACAGGTGGCATCGTTCAAGCAGGACGGGCATCTCTTGCTCAAGATGGCACGCTCAGCCTCACCGGGATCACGTTTTCAGACCGTGGAATGTACAAATGCATCGTGGCTAATGCTGTTGGCTCCGACTCGACTTCTGTGCAGCTCCATGTTGTCGCGTTGCCACCGTTGATGAATCAGTCGCACAGAAACCGTATCGTTGCCACTCAAGGGCAACCAATTATGCTGCACTGTTCGGCAAGGGGTACTCCGGCCCCTACCCTTCGCTGGGTTGTTGTAGGTGGAGCGCAGGTGCGACCATCCCAATACCTTGATGGACGACTCTTCGTCTTCCCAAATGGAACACTCTTCTTCAAATCCATTGTTGCAGAAGACGCAGGTCAATATGAATGCATGGCTGCAAACATGGTCGGCATGGACCGGTCGATTTTTGACGTTGTCGTTCATCGCAATAATGCGCCCACCGTTGCCAAAATTTCAGCCTTTACTCTCCCACAAAGTCGAGTGGTTTATGGAGGAACTCTGCAACTCCATTGCAATGCGTCTGGCACACCAGCACCCACCATCTACTGGCAGCTACCATCTGGAGAAATAATTAACAAGGACTATAGGTAAGCTGATGCTGGAGTATACCTGATATATCGATTCTATTTGATGACTATTTGTCTTTATTGTTACAAAATATACATTAAAATCTGCCAATAAGTGCCTCGTCTGTACATAAGTCACTCGTTGCTTGTACATTCTGCTTGGCATGCATATTGACTCATATTTATGTAATTACAATGGCAACTAGAATGGCACTCGGTAGAGCACATACCACCACCAGGCTGAACAGTTTACGTTTTGTATCTCCATGATAGGCTGCATATGCATCCAGACCTGAACCATAATCTAATCGGCTTGTTCTTGTCATCTACTCAACTCATCCACAGAATTTCGTCCAAATCTGTCCATAACTTTTTGAGATATCCTGCTATATGTTGGTTTTAGCCCCATCACTCAATGGTGAAGAATCACTTAAAAAATTAAATAATTCTCATATCCGAATCCATATTCAGATCTTCACTAAAATCGAATCGATTCTTCGTTGTCACACACACAACCTGTCCACAAATTTTCATCCAAATCTGTACATAACGTTTTGAGATATCGTGCTATGTATAAATTTTATCCCTATCTCTCAATGGTGAAGAATCACTTCACCTCCACCAAAACTTAACTTTGCCAAAAACTTCACTCAATGGTGACTTCACTTCACCAAAATTTAATCAATTGGTCCTTGTCACACACCCAAAGTGTCCACCAAGTTTCATCTGAATCCGTCCACAACTTTTTGAGATATCCTGCACAAACAGACAGATAGACAAACAAGAAATATGTCTTGCACAGCACCATACTTGCGAAATGCAAACAAACAATAGTTACCATGAAAACATAAATTTGGGAATTTGGAAAATTTGACCTATCAAGTGTTTTACATGATGGAATGTTGTGCATAACAAATTTGGTTGATACATTTTCTAATTGTCACATAATAGATGCTTTACATGTTTTGGATGGCATTGACCTCGACCTTTAACCAATTTTGACCAGATTGTATTCACATGTACTGCACATGCTACAAATAAGATGTGTAGGTTTAAATCTGATATTTTGAAAAACTAGTGAGGTACCCGTGCTATGCACGGGTGGGAGGCCAGAAGCAAACAGACAGTGCAGAAACGGCGAATGCTAAAGCATGAAACCAATAAATTCCACATTACTGTAGCACCTTCAGTCGCACGTCAGACATGGGCAGCAAGTTTGTGAAGGACTTCCATGAAAAACGTACCCGTTCGCAAACAAACAGGTACGTGTGTTCCATTCCCTGTCAATGGCGAATCTGCATATGGTGATCCGCGAATTTCACGTTTAGAACGTAAAACCGTCACTGCATTGCGTCATTCACTTGAACTCGATATCTCCTTTTTCATTCCAAACAGCATAACTCCAATCACAAATACACATTAATATAATAAACTTTTAACAACATTCGTGACATAAACAAATATTTAAATCCTGATGTGAAGTTCCGTACGGTTGGGTGAACACAATTACAAATTCAAAATCGTAATTGTATTCACTCAATTCCAATCATCCATTGATGCTTTAACAAAATGATTAACACGATTAACGTTTAACGATTAACGATTAAACATTACGATTGAATGACGGTTGTATTGGGATATTATAAATCCCGCGCATTGCATAATCTGTCCACTTCCGCATTTGCGGCAGGTTCGTAATTCTCATCAAAATCTAAACAGTATTTGTAGAATTTCAATAAAAGCCACATCACTGTTCATATCGATAAATATTATTCCATCGTGTTTGGAAAAACTGGCAAATTGGGGGAAAAAATTGGAAAAACAATATAGCCTATTTTACTCCAAGGGATCCTTGGAATACACACCCAAAATATCGTTGCGATCGGTTCAGCCGTTTTTGCGGTACCTTCGAACGGACAGACGGACATTTGGTGAATTATAGTAAGATTCCTGATGTTTGGCAATAACAAAATCACAAAAATATCCCATTTTGTTATAATGGGGTGAAATTGTTGTCATGGACACTGTTTTCTCTTTGCCACGTGCGTCTTTTTCTATTCCACATGGGACATTTTCTATTCCACGTGGGACTTTTTCTATTTCACGTGGGATATTCTCTATTCTTTATTCTTTATAGAGAACCTGAAAAAAAAAAGTGTTTTTATTAATCGGTGCTATTTTGCGCCCTCTTTGCTTGGTACTGATGTGGTTTACAAACGGGGCCTTTGAATTATGACTAGTTAACCTCGTGTTATTGCAGAAATAAATTATTGCAAAAGGTCTAATGGGGTCTGTGGGGATTTTAGGGGTTAATTGGATATGTCAGGTCTACAGGGTCTTGGGGGCTTAAATCGTCTTAGGGGTCTAAAAGTGTCTAAGTCTTATAAAGGGTCGAAAGAGTTTTAGGGGTTTTAAGGGTCCTATTGGTCTAGTGACTGAGTCTTAGGGGTATAAAGGGTCTTTTGGGTACAACACAACATAATTTCAAATGGTGTAAATACTTTCTGAAGGCACTGTTTATGATTTCCTATTAGTGTCAAATCCAGTGCTCTAGAAAAGGTTTTTCTTTATCTCCACCAGTAAAGCACAGCCTCATTTCTCTAAAATGGAAAGTTCACTGAAACTTCCAAGATGAAGTATTATTAAACGTCTTTTCTTTTTAAACCATTTCCCAGTAAGTTGTAGTTGGTAGTTAAACCTTTCACGAATCAGTTGGCCAGGCATGTCTTCCAAATTAAACCGGTAAGAAATTGGAATTTGGCCAGGGTGTCGGCGATAACTCGCCTAATTTTTGTCAAAAGACACCATGGGATATTTTCCATAAACCAACGAATGCTAGCAGATGGGACACCCGGCTTAATGTCTATCTGACGGATGGTGATCCGTGATGCCTGCACCTGTGTGCTCTCTGCGAAGCACCAGTCGTAACAGTTTCGAGTCGCCCGAGAATTGAACCCAAACGAAACAAGCACACATACATTCAAAGTACACCACCCCATGCCAAATAAATAAATATCCTCCAGCGTGCGGGTTGTGCAGCTCATAGAGACGGCATTGAGAGGGAGATGTGTACAATAATTGATTGATTAATTGCATAATTAAAATCAATAAATAGTAATCGTAAAATAATTTCTTAATCAATTGGCTAATAGCATATCTCAACCACCCGTGTTTCATCCAAAGCTGTAACTTTTAGAAACTTAATTGAATCAAAAATTAAATAATTAATTAATTGACGAATTGATTAATCAATAAATTATTAATCGATTAATTGATTAATCAATAAAACAAAAATACCATTTACAGCCAAATCACTTGGTCACTGTCATATCCAAATATCTGCTTCCTAGCTCAAAAGGTGCTTGAGATATTTCCCAGATAAGAAAGAAAATACATAAGTGAGGACAGAATAAAATTAGACCTCTGATCTTCATCGGATTTTTATGTTTTGTATCCTTCGATTAAAAATGCACCATTTTAACATAAAACGTAACTTCAGTTAATTTGTCAGTAATTTCGGTGCAAGTAACCATGTCTTACCTTTCCAGCTCTCATATCAGATGTGAAAGGTATTTCTTTACTCTCTCCATGGAAATTACCAATAAATAAATCATTTTTCATTTACCAATAAGTCATAATTTGAGCTTTATTACTTGCAAAATCGAAGGTTTTTCAAGGATGTTGGTTGGTCGTGTGCGTTATTCTGTCTGTCTGTCTCTCTATGGCCTACAGGTCACAATTTTAAACCGATATTCACGTAGTTTCACCAAATGGTACAGCTGGTCATAAGGAAGAAGCCTATTGATTTTGAGGTTAAGGGTCGACGGTCATCCTAAGATCGAATTCCTAAAATTGTCATTTTTCATCTGATTGACATGAAAATTGAACAGCATTTGCATATTGTCACTAATTTGGGAAACCCAATATTTTGAGGTCAAAATGTCAACTCAAGATCAAACTTCTAAAATCATTAATTTTCATCTGAAAAATTGTCACTTTTCATCCGATTAACCTGAAAATGAAAGAGCAATTGCATAGTGCATCACTGAATTGGGGAAGCAACTATGTTTGAGGTCAAAGATCAACTCAAGGCCAAACTTCTGAAGTCATCATTTTTTATCCGATTGACTCGAGCTTTGATTAAGATCATCAATTTAAATCTTAATGAAACGGACAATTTGATGTATCCATGGCAACTTTTTTGGGGTGGGGAGTGGATCTTGCAATTGTTGTGCTTTGCACAACGTCTTTGTTGTTGTTTATTTTATGAACATTCTGAAAGGGAACAACACAAGAAGCTTTTTTCACATTGTACAATGATATCCTTAAATAACACATTGTATTGCAAGACATTTTATGAATATCAATGCTCTATGTAAGTCTATCTAACCAAAAACTTTAATCCCATTCGGTCTATCTAACTTCTAACCAAAGATAGAGCGAATATGATGTAAACCTTTCTTTTCCTGCACAAACACCAAACTTATGCTACTTCACTCAATGATCTGCTTAACCTGATAGTTACCTCTACCAACGAAGGTGGGCAGAGGTTGTTTTCACCCCTGTCTGTCTGTTTGTGAACAAGATATCTCAAAAAAGTTGTGGACGGATTCGGACGAAATTTGGTGGACAGGTTGTATGTGTGAAATGGAAGAATTGACTCAATTTTGGTGAAGTTCTGAATGCGGATATGAGAATTGTAATCTTTTAAAGTGATTCTTCACCATTGAGTGATCGGGCCAAAAACGATATATAGCATGATATTGCAAAAAAGTTATCGACGAGTTATGAGAAAACTTGGTGGATGAGTTGGTTAGGCGATAAGAACATGCCGATTAGACTTTGGTTGAGGTCCAAATCCAGATCCGGCCTATTGGTGAGATCCAAAATGTAAACGGTTCAGCCTGGTGGAGATGTGCTCTCTACCGATTGCCGTTCTAGTTTGTAGATGGAATTTGGCCAGGGTGCCCGCGCTCAAGGCTGCAAGAAGAACATGATGATGGTTCTGATGATGATGATTTTTTTTCCAGGAGGCTTCCATCTTTGTGTAGAAGTTATATTAGTTTACGTGGTACCTCTCTGCTGTTGATGATTCCCTCATATTTCTCGTTGCTATGTGAGAATTACCGCTGCATCCTCTGTGTTCAATTATGTGATTAAATTTCGTTTTGTCTGTGATCTAATCTCTCCTGAGCACAGCTGATCTTCATTTTGGGAAAAATGAATCAATTAATGAAAGATTATACTGTATTTTGTTTCACCATCACATATCTTTTGACATTTATTGATGGTGGTAAAGGTGATTTTATATAAAAGTGTTATGTACAGTAAAGAAACATTTTATCTCCTACACTGGACTTTAACACTAGAACTACCAGCCTCACCCACCTACCTAATAACTCAAAAATCTCTTTGTCCGTGAGCCCTGGCCGCCGTGACATGTTTACAGGATAGCGTGAATACCGTACACTGTCTGAAATCGAACGAATGAAAATTTTGGGAATTTTACATGCACTTCCTGCTTAGCAGATTCGGCACACAGAGATGAAATCTCATCGAAACATGTATTGATAATAACTTATCTCAAATTACAATTCATCAATGCTGAACCCATGTGTTTTATACAATACATTTCCTTAGCGGTCAAATTGACCGCAGTGGCGGTTTTTGGTATAATAGCCTGTAACTCAAATGTGGTTGAGGTCAGGAGATCAATATTTTGTATGAATATTCAACACCCAGTATCAAGACAAGTCAAGGAAAATCAAAACTGTGAACAAAAAAATTACACTCATAGTCAGCTACCAAACATGTGCTTGCGGTCAAATTGACCGCTCCGGGGGTTCTAGTGTTATTAGATGATCAGCTTGCAGTGTACCGAAATAAAACATGTATTATTTATATATATATATACAGTCATGTGAAAAAGTAAGTACACCCCATGTAAAGTTTTGACTTTTTCAACATATTTCAACATACAGCTATTTGATCTTCATTTCAACAATATTGATAGATAAAGGTGATATAATATAACAAATATCATGAAACATTTACATTTTGTAGTCCATTGTATAATTTAAATAAACACAAATGCAAATTTCGCAAGTGGAAAAAGTAAGTACACCCCTACATTTATCACTACTTCAAATACCTAAAATTAGAATCGGGTGCACCAGCTCAGGTGCAAATGATTAGAACATCATTAGAGAGGATCTTGGAGGAACCTGTCTTATTTAAACCTCAGACATTGTTTGGTTTGCTCTTTGTTGTTGAAGTGTGCCGCGTCACCATGCCCAGATCAAAAGAGCTCTCTGAGGCCTTCAGAAAGAAGGTTATAGATGCCTACGAGTCTGGGAAGGGATTTAAAAAGATCTCCAAACAATTTGAAATGAATCATTCGACTGTCCGTAAGATCAGCTACAAGTGGAGAAGATTCCAAACAACTGCCAACTTGTTCAGGCCATGCCGCCCCAGCAAGTTCAGCCCGAGAGCAGACCGCAAGATGCTGAAAGAATTCCCGAAGAACGCCAGAATGTCATCACGGGACCTACAGGTAGCTCTTGCAGCATGTGCTCTGGACAGATGAGTCAAAGGTAGAGCTATTTGGCCACAGTACCAGAAGACATGTTTGACGAAAACCAAAGACAGCATTTGACCACAAGAACCTGAGACTGTAAAGCATGGTGGTGGAAATATTATGGTTTGGGGCAGCTTTGCTGCATCAGGGCCTGGGCAGCCCACCATCATAGAATCCACTATTAATTCTTCATTGTACCAGAGGGTGCTTGAGGATAATGTGAGGCCATCTGTCAGAAAGTTGAAGCTCAACCGAAGGTGGACCTTGCAACATGACAATGACCTGAAACATACCAGTAAATCCACCAAGGAATGGCTGAAAAGAAAGAAATGGAGGGTTCTGGAATGGCCAAGTCAAAGCCCGGATCTAATTCCCATCAAGATGTTGTGGGGGGATTTGAAACGAGCTGTGCATGCAAGAAACCCCTCAAACATCGCACAGCTGAAAGATTCTGCACAGAGGAGTGGGCAAAAATTTCTCCCAGTCGATGTCAGAGACTGGTAGACAGTTCTAAGAAATGCCTACTTGAGTTGTTTCTGCCAAAGGGGGCAATACAGAGCCAAGGGTGTACTTACTTTTTCCACATGCGAAATTTGCATTTATGTGTATTTAAATTATACAATGGACTACAAAATGTAAATGTTTCATGATATTTGTTATATTATATCACCTTTATCTATCAATATTGGTGAAATGAAGATCAAATAGCTAGCTGTATGTTGAAATATGTTGAAAAAGTCAAAACTTTACCTGGGGTGTACTTACTTTTTCACGTGACTGTATATATATATATACTGTATATATATATATATATATATATATATATATATATATATATATATATATATATATATATATATATATATATATATATATATATATATGTATATATGTATATATATATATATGTATATATATATATATATATATATATATATATATATATATATATATATATATATATATATATATATATATTAATAAACAGGAATTAAATTCCTGCTAGTGTGAAAAAAATTCTGACTCAACTTGGATGGAGTCCCGTGTTGAGTCAGAATTTTTTCACACTAGCCCCATGTAGGAATTAAATTCCTGTTTAAAAAAAAAAAAGTAAAAAAAAAGAAGATATGTATATATAATTATATATATATATATACATATCTTTTATATATATATATATATATATATATATATATATATATATATATATATATATATATATATATATATATATATATATATATATAAAATTCGGAGTTCACGGACTTCGGACTATATATATTGTTGCAGTTTTTAGAACATTCACATGAAATTTAGTATTAAATTCCCTTATAAATAACCCCTGTGTACATTTCCCCTTAATTGGCTGTTAAATGAAATAATCACACCTTAGTTAGTCCATCGCACCACGTAGCGAACCATAGGATCTCTCCATAGTTATATCCTTATCATGTGTGTCAGGTAAGGCTATGTTTCCACTCGTTGACCTTGTGTTGCATCAATCAAATAAGAGTAGGCCCATGTTCTTTCCAAAAAGGGTGCGAGTGGTTTTCCCATTCCTGCAAGCCGCCATTGCCATGTGCTCATCTTGGAGAAGAAGGGGGTCGTGGCACCTCATCGTCATCAGAGGTGGAGTCAGCCAGCCCTTACGACCAACCAGGAATCAGTGGGTTTGGCTTAAGAGGGCGTGGACCGAAACATCGAGCAGGTTCGCGAGGGTTCCAAGGGCGGGGTTATAAAACCCGTTGCAAAAAGCCCCCACAACAGATGAGAGAGAGGAGAGAGCTTCAGAGACGCGCGCGCAGATGAGGAGAGATATACGTCCCGCCACGCAACAGATTGGCAAGCAGCTTTCGAGGCAGACGAGTAAGGAGGGACCTGCTGCTGCAGAAAGCTCTGCCGTGTGGAGCCGCCGGCTGTTCGCTTCCGAACTGTGAACTTGGAGCGGACCTCTCTGCTGCGCATTTTGCCCGGACCTTCCTGCCCTGTGTCCCACCTGAACCTTCTCCTTGCAGCCATTCATTCCTGCCTTCAATTCCCCATTCGTGTACGTGAGTTTGTCTTGTTTTGTCTTGTCCTGGGGTTCCATAAGTAAGCTTGTTTAAGGAATTGCTCTGTGTCCTTCTGCTCCTTCCATTTCCTGTATATTACTTTTATTTCTCTCTTCTTCTTTGGTTTTGTATAGTAGTAAATAAATCCCTGTTATTTCTTACCCGTTTGGTTTCTTTCTCATCCGATCGCTTTCGTCCCTTCTGTCAATTGAGTACCTGTGGCACGATTTTTGGCCGAACCGCTCTACAATCGGGTTAGTAATTGCTAACGGCTCGGATTCTGGATTGCTAAACCGCTCGGCAATTAACATCTTGTCCGGGATTCGAGCGGTACTTGTCTCCCTGTTTTGCGGAGGGATTGATAAAGGTATTCGGGCTAATACCTGGACCAATAACCCTGATCAATCCCCCCCGCAAAGGAGCGTTACAAGTACCAGGAACGGAGACGGCCAGCTTAACGACGAGGGGATTAAACCCCCCTCGGTAAGGGGAGTGCCATCGTCCGATTCCGTAACAATTGGTGTCAGGAGTGGGATTCGAACCCACGCCTCCAGGGGAGACTGCGATTGTTTATGGACCAAGTAATGGCAAAAGTAGACGAACGGGGGGAGACATTGAAGAAAATGGGACAGCAATTGGGAAACCAAGTTGGAGGATTGGGAAATCGAATCAGGGGGCTAGGAAGCAAATTGGAGCGAATCAGTAAAGTTGGGGACAGAATGGGTGACCGCATACAAAAATGTGGGGAGAGCGCACAAAAATGTGGGGAGACCATGGATCGCATGTTGGGCGAGAGGGTCCCAAGGGTGCACGACGAGGTAACGCGACTCGAGGAGCGCAGGTTGAGCGAGTCGGAGCAAGACACAGGTAACTGGACCGGGGTAGAGATCGCGACCCGGGTATGGAAAAGCCGGCGACCGCTGAGATGGAAGAGGGAATTTTAATAAAGCCAGCGGTCGTCGAGGTGAATAAAGAAAAAGCAGTAGTGGAAATTGAAATTGGAGAGACCGGGGACTTAGAAGAGCACTCGCGGGGTGAAGGAATGGAAAATGTACAAAGTCTAAGTTCACATCCTGATGCCGTACTTGCTAATCCTTATAAAGATTTGCAGGTGCGCGTGGAGAGGAGGATCCCAAAGGTGAGACGGGCTGTGTGTGGTGCGAAAAGGTTTTTCGGAAAAGTGAATTTTCGCGCGCTTGGGATCCCAGCGTACCGCGGGCATTTGTGGAAGGTCCGTTGGGCGCTGTGTGAGAGAAAATGGCACGCGAGTGAGGAAAAAGTGTGCGTCAAAGAGTGAGCGTGTTACAAAGTGTGGGAGTGATACCGAGTGCGAGAGCGAATGCACGTCGGAGGGTCTGTGTGAAACAGAGTGTACGGCGTGTGACCCGGAGAGTGATTTGGTGGTGGCGCGGGTGCGAGAGGGCACATCGGAGCGCGTGAGTGGGTGGATGCAAGAGTGCACCCCCATGAGTGGTATGGAGTACGTACCGAGGGAGAGTGCTCAAGATGGTGCATGAGAGGTGTGGTGTGTAACAGGGAGTGTGGTGGTGGAATGGACGGAGTGTGTGGAATGCATGAGAGGCGCTGAGACGCCGGGCTTTGTGAGTGTGAAAAGGGTTGCGTATGCTTGCGAGCATGCGAGTAAGGCATCGACGTGGACCGGGGCAGCGTTTAGGGCAACGGATAGCCGACGCGAGCACTCGGTGCGCGGTGCGCTTTGTTTGTTGTGGGAGCCGGCGGGGATCGGTGCAGCATCGCTTCTCTTCGGAGCATCGTGCACGATCCGGGCCTGGCCCCGCCCTGCACGGTCGAGTCCGGGCCTTGCCGGGCAAGGCGACCGGTCCGGTTTGAGGGAAGGTAGGAGGGACCGTAGCGGCGCCCCCTTGTGGTTCCGGCGTTCCAGCCGGGCGAGATTGAGCCATCGGGCCGGAGACCGAAAGCCTCCGCGCCGAGATGGTGCGGTGGTGCGTGGAATCTCGGCCCAAGCAAACCTCCTCCCCTGAACCAAATGCCGGACGGACTCAACCTGCAGGCGACCAAACCACCCGCATTCATTGCCCGGCTTTGCAAGCCGCGCTTTGAGAATAATGTAACAACGCACCGAGGCTCAAAGTTAATGGACATGTGATAGGTAGTGAAATTTGATTGGCAAAATTTGATTGGTAAATTTGATTGGCAGATGATTGGCAAATTTGATGGGCAGAATTGGAATTTGATGGCACAATTGATAAGGGGAGATGCCCGATGCGGAGGGATGGCAAATCCGCCATCCCTCACATCCGCCGGGCACATGAGCATTAGCTATGGGGTTTTTGGCAGTGTAAGCTCGCCGAGGGAGGGTTTGGATAATTGATTAGGGATCTCGAGAAATGACAATAGGTAACTGTAGGGTTAAGTAGCGACATGATACTTGTAGTAGGGGATGTAGGTAGATTAGTTGGATTATAATGATGAGGGAGCGCAATAACATAAGGGGCGACTGGTGAGCGCGAGTTTCAGAAGGGGGTAGTCAGCTTAGATGATGCAGTGTGGGTGCAGGAAGTTCTTTGTGGTGAGCGTGATGATTGAGTATTGAGCAGAGTATTGTGAGTGTGGGGTGAATGGCGTTGTATTGAATGAAGAAGCCTGGGAAGAAGGAGGGTGCAGGAAGCACCAGGTGTGTGAGCACAGGTGTGCAAGTGAGGGAACAGTGTGCAAGTGAACATCTTGTCCGGGATTCGAGCGGTACTTGTCTCCCTGTTTTGTGGAGGGATTGATAAAGGTATTCGGGCTAATACCTGGACCAATAACCCTGATCAATCCCCCCCGCAAAGGAGCGTTACAAGTACCAGGAACGGAGATGGCCAGCTTAACGACGAGGGGATTAAACCCCCCTCGGTAAGGGGAGTGCCGTCGTCCGATTCTGTAACAATATATATATATATATATATATATATATATATATATATATATATATATATATATATATATATATATATAATTTTATTTATATATATCTATATATATATATATATATCTATATATATATATATATATATATATATATATATATATATATATATATATATATATATATATATATATATATATATATATATATATATATATATATATATATATATATATATTGTTACGTGGTCCTCCCGGTGACTACCTGGTCTCGGTGACCCCCGGACCGTGAGAGGAACTCCACCAGAAAGATATATGGTCTGTACGCTTTCGTAACGCAATCAATATGAATTCCAGTCAATAAGGAACCCCACACCAAGGATCCGGAGTAATCAATAATATATTCCCCCAAGGAATCAACAACCATCAACAATCCACAATCAATATTACAAAGATGGCCATCTTATATATGTGTGTCCCCCCCTGTCCCCACTCACGACCACTTGGGTCACTGTCCCTCACAATGTCTCTCTTCTCCGCACACGGGCGGTGGAACGAACCCCGGGCGGACATGCTCCCAACATGCACGTCTCGTACCGGGGACAGCTGCTGCAGCGCACACCTCCTTGCCAAGCAACGGGGCAAAACCAAGCACGGCTTGCAACGCGCGCGAGGCCCAAGGTGCGACCCATACGCGTCCTTGTAGATGGTGAGGCGAACTGTGCCGGACGCTTGGTTCCGTGCACGAACCCACGGCGACTTGACGTGTAAATGGGTAATTACACGTCCAGGTAACTCCTCTCGCCAGACGGGCTTTCCAACGCAGCGTTCCCCACGCTGCTCAATATCGATACCGCTCTTATCGGCGCTGGGCGAGGAAGAGGAAGAAGATCGCTGCTTCTCCCGGACCTCGTGTCTTTTCTTCTTCCATTTCCGGTCTCCTTTTCCCCAGTAGGGCTCCTGACCCTTTAATCACAACAACCTTTAATCGACTACACATTAATAAGCAAAGACCTGAATAGTAATTCACATAAATTCACATAAATCCGTAACACTCCCCCCCTTCAAGAAAGAAAGTTTGAACCCAGCGAAAACTTTCTTTGCCGGCCAACTTGGATAAACAAATCAGATAACTCACACCCCCAAATCATCAGTTCCCCCGGGCACAGTTACCACTTAAAAATAAAGCAACAAAATTTCACACAATCCCCTCGATTAATTCCCTCTGGACCAAGCGTCAACCACTTCTAGATTCTCTTGAATGACGGTTAAGAGGTGGTGACCAAAGCCCCAAAGTTAAACCTCTCGATAGCACTTTTTCGGGAGGCCCAGCTGAGTATTCCCTACATGGACGCCTTAAGGAATGTGGAGTTCACGGTTAGTCCAGGGAGGAAAGTTCATTACATGGACGCCTTTAAGAACGTGGAGTTCACGGTTAGTCCGTGCAGGAAAGTTCACTACCTGGACGCCTTTAAGAACGTGGCGTTCATGGTTAGTCCGTGTAGGAGCCCCGGCTCGACGGCTCCACCGTATATAGTGCTTCAACTTCTCCAGCCTCCTAACAGTTATGGTGGGACCCCTTGTCCCAGCCGTTACCTGACTGGCGGTCTCCTTCTCGGCCAGTGCTCTGACATTCATTCTTTCGGGAGGTGCCGTAACTCTGGGAGCCTCCATAGTAATATCGGCTGCTCCCAACACCAAAACTACCGCCAAGTGGTCCTCTTCTGTAGATCTCTCGACGCCTACGAAATGCCTTCCCTACTGTTATGGTCCGACCTTCCAAATCCTTACCATTCCAATTCTTCTCTGCCTCCCTGGCGTCTCTTGTGCTTGCAAACGTGACAAAGCCAAACCCTCTTGACCGTTGCGTTTCCCTGTATTTTACCACCCGCACTTCCACCAGCGGCCCATATCTGTTGAAGACAGAGGTCAGAACTTCTTCCTCTGTGTTGAAGTTCAGTCCCCCTACAAATACCTTGGAACTTTTGTCGCCATCCCGAGCTGGTGTGGTGTTATTTTCCCTGCTGTGCTCTTTACCAACCCTCGGGTTACCATAAATTTGCCCCCCGGCCAAATCATTCCCGATAATCACAGATTCTCCCTCTACAGGAAGCGTGGCTTGTAAACCGACGGTGACCGGTCCTGACACCAAATCGGATTCCAAATGGATGACATGAAGTGGGGCACTAACACAGCCACCGATCCCTTGTAACCGAACACTATCACCAGTTGCGGTACTCTTTGACAATGGCAAAATGCCTTCAAGCATTAAGGATTGATGGGCTCCTGTGTCCCTCAAAACCCTAACCGGTCATGGGTTAGTCAAGTCTCCCTTGAGTGAGACCAACCCCTCATAAATAAATGGTTGGTAACTCTTCTGTGGGCGATTTCTTACACTTGCCATCGCATTCGGAGTGGTAATAGTCGGACTCCGCTCTGGGTTTTCCCTTTTCATGAGGTAACAACTGGACATCAAGTGTCCAGGTTTCTTGCAAAAAGCGCAGGTAGGCCCGGAGGAAAAACTCGTGGTCTGCCTCAGGCCCCCCGAAAAATAAGTTTGTCTTGGGCCCGTAGCCCTCTGATTTCGAACAGTTCGGGTATCAGCGTTGTCCCCATAATCATCTCGAGGCCGCCGCCATGTATTGTCGTTCTCCGCACCTGCTGTTCCACACCTCCCCTGCGGAGATCTAGGTGAGGAGTTAGGTTCGTGGACCCCTATCCGGTGTGTTAAGGCATAATCATCTGCCATGGTGGCTGCGTCCCACAACTTCGGTACTTTCTTTTCCTGCAGGTACAC
Organism: Myxine glutinosa; assembly: GCF_964187855.1. Lineage (NCBI taxonomy): Eukaryota > Metazoa > Chordata > Myxini > Myxiniformes > Myxinidae > Myxine > Myxine glutinosa. The sequence continues at coordinate 109,508,923 of NC_136269.1, read as the reverse complement.
TTTGATGTCCTCGTGGACACACTGTTGAAATTCCTCCACCAGCATCAGGTCACGCAATGCTTCGAAGTCGTTCCCGACTCCTTTTGACTCACACCACCGATCAAACATATTTTCTTTCACTCTAGCAAACTCCACATAGGTCTCACTCTCCCTCTTCCTGGCATTCCTGAATTTCTGCCGGTAAGCTTCCAGAACCAACTCATAGGCTTTGAGGATGTGCTTCTTCAATACCTCATAATCTGCACATTGGTCCATTGGTCGCGCCGAATAAATCTCTTGAGCTTTACCCACCAGCACACTTTGCACTAGTATGGTCCAGGCCTCCTCCGGCCAGTTTAACTGTCGAGCCACTTTCTCAAAGTGTGGAAAAAATTGAGTGACTTCCTTTTCACTGAAGGGTGGAACCAGCCTCACATGTCTGCCCACCTCCCAGGTGTTCTGGCTAGGTGTCGACCCCGTCAGCAAGGGTGGTACCCCTCCCCGTTCTCTCCTTAAATCCAGCTCCTTGAATTTAATCTCTTGCTGAAGCGCCAGATCACGTTCCTTCAACTCCCTTTCGGCTTTTCTCTCCTCTGCTTCGAGTTCCCTGGCAGCTCTCCTCTCCTCTGCTTTTCTCCCTTCTAACCTTTCCTGGAGTTCTCGTTCCACTCTCCTTTCCTCTGCTTGTTGCTCTTCTCTCCTCTCTTCTGCTTTCCTTTCCTCTTCTTTTAACCTTTCCTGGAGTTCTCGTTCCCCTCTCCTTTCCTCTGCTTGTTTCTCTTCTCTCCTCTCTTCTGCTTTCCTTTCTTCTTCTGCTCTTTCCTTTTCTGCTTTCCTTTCTTCTTCTTTGATCCGTTCCTGGCTCCGTAATTGCAACTCCAGTTTCCGGAGCTCAACGTCTTCTGGTTCTTTGGGTAGCCACTCCCAGGCTAACTCGTCCCATGTTCCTAATCCCACCATAGACTGTATCACCGTGGTCTGCAACTCTGCCTTCCTCAAATTAGTTCGGACCTCCAAGTTAAAATGTTTGCCCAATTTCAAGAGGTCCGCTTTTAGTAACGCTAGGAACTGTGCCTCACTAGGGGTTACCGCAAAGTTCTGTGCCACAAACGCCATGGTGACTACTGGTAACACCTGTTAACCTTCACCCCAGAAATTTCCAACAAAGAAAAACAACAGTCTTAATATTATTGCTATTGTTATTTTATTTTATTTTTTTGTTGTTGTTTTGTCGACAGAGCAAAACAATTTTGGGAACGTTGTAAAAGTTCCCACTCTTGGGAATTCTTTCCCGGACTAAACTTTAGAAAATTTTATAGATCCCGGACGTAGACCCAATTGCGAATCCGCAAATTGTAATTTGGACGAGCCCCCAATTCTGTTACGTGGTCCTCCCGGTGACTACCTGGTCTCGGTGACCCCCGGACCGTGAGAGGAACTCCGCCAGAAAGATATATGGTCTGTACGCTTTCGTAACGCAATCAATATGAATTCCAGTCAATAAGGAACCCCACACCAAGGATCCGGAGTAATCAATAATATATTCCCCCAAGGAATCAACAACCATCAACAATCCACAATCAATATTACAAAGATGGCCATCTTATATATGTGTGTCCCCCCCTGTCCCCACTCACGACCACTTGGGTCACTGTCCCTCACAATGTCTCTCTTCTTCGCACACGGGCGGTGGAACGAACCCCGGGCGGACGTGCTCCCAACGTGCACGTCTCGTACCGGGGACAGCTGCTGCAGCGCACACCTCCTTGCCAAGCAACGGGGCAAAACCAAGCGCGGCTTGCAACGCGCGCGAGGCCCAAGGTGCGACCCGTACGCGTCCTTGTAGACGGTGAGGCGAACTGTGCCGGACGCTTGGTTCCGTGCACGAACCCACGGCAACTTGACGTGTAAATGGGTAATTACACGTCCAGGTAACTCCTCTCGCCAGACGGGCTTTCCAACGCAGCGTTCCCCACGCTGCTCAATATCGATACCGCTCTTCTCGGCGCTGGGCGAGGAAGAGGAAGAAGATCGCCGCTTCTCCCGGACCTCGTGTCTTTTCTTCTTCCGTTTCCGGTCTCCTTTTCCCCAGAAGGGCTCCTGACCCTTTAATCACAACAACCTTTAATCGACTACACATTAATAAGCAAAGACCTGAATAGTAATTCACATAAATTCACATAAATCCGTAACAATATATATATATATATATATATATATATATATATATATATATATATATATATATATATATATATATATATATATATATATATATATATATATATATATATATATATATATATATATATACATATATACATACATACATACATACATACATACATACATACATATATATATATATACATACATACATACATACATACATACATACATACATACATACATACATACATATATATATATATATATATATATATATATATATTGTTGCGGATATGGGATTTGGCCTCCATATCCGCTTGTAAATATTCCCCTATTTCCCCAATACTCCCCAACTATCCCCAATCCCCCATTCCCTAGTCCCATTGTCTGTAAACAACACTCTGTAGAACCGACCTTCCCCTTTTTCCCCCATTAAATGTCGTGCCCAGGTTCACCGCATCTCACGTAGACAACTATAGGACATCTTGCTAGTTATTCTTAGTCTATGTCAGTTAAGGACTCGTTTCCATTAATTCTGACTCTTCGTTGCACCAGAATGTGATTGTATGGCACCAGTAGTGAGTTTAGGACCTCCCCATACCTCCTCCCATCTTCCTCATGAAACAACAACAACAACAACTACAACAACAGCGCGCGGGGAGTGTGCGTCCTCACTCCGGCTTGGTTAGCCGCCATTGCCCATGTGCGCCGACGGGGTTACCACGAAGGGGCTGACTGTCGGCCCCTCGTCAAGGGCGGAGCCCGGTAACCCCCCGCACCCAATAAGAAGCAACGGGCCGATTCCATCTGGGGCGGAGCTAACGAGCCGAGGGCGTGTCACTCCCCGCTGGATATACGCAGCCACTTACCGGACGTGACGTCAGATGCGCCCCGAGCTTGAAGTGAAGAGAACCAGACGCCACCTCCGAGCGCTGAGAGACCTCCCTGCATCTTTTGGACCGCGCTTTATCCTGTCCCTGAGCCAAGGTGCACCTTGTGCTGTCCACCGACTACCTGCCCTTCCTTGCCATCAATCCCGGTGTGAGTCAGTCTTGTCCTGTTTATCTGTGGTCTGTCGGGGTTACTATAAGACCGTGATTAAGTGCCTACCTTCCTATGCTGTCCCTCTTGTCCTTGTAATCTCAACGTTCCGAAATATTATAACCTCCTCCGGAGGTCTTGAGAACTGTACCCCTGGTGTCGTGTCATTTAACCCAGCCGTTGTGTCCTTTCCTCAATTGATTTAGCGTAGCGCGACTTGGCCAACGTCGAGTATAATCGGGTAAACTGTGCAGACGCGGTCATACCAAACCGCTCGGTAAACCAACATCCACAACCGCGTCTGTAACATTTGGTGTCGAGGAGTTGGATTCGGACCTGGGACTAAATTTGTTAGGCCCAAATTTTGGAACACCAATTGTACCATTAGGGTAACATTTGGTGTCGGGAAGTGGGATTCGATCCGGAGCGCGTTTCACGCGCTCGAAATTATAACAGCGAAATTTAATTGTGTTTTACAAAAAAAAAAAAAAACCCGAATTTTGAAAGTCGCGCTATGGCAGACCAAGACGGCTGGGTTCCGGTAGAAGAGAGTGAGGCAGGGTCGATCCAGGACCAAATTGAGGGACAAGAGGAGAGCGAAGCAGTGAGGGTAGCAGATTCGCAAAATAGCGTCGTCGCGCACGAGGAGGTTACGGGCGCGCAAAACGGCGCCTCGCACATGGCCACGGCGACCACGCCCGCGACCGTGGTAGCGCCGCTGGTAGATTTGAACCTTTTTTTAATACAAATGAAGGCCCTTATGGCCCAGAATAGCGAGAAATTGAGGGAGGACATGGGGTCCAATAGCGAGAAAATGAGGGAGGACATGGGGTCCAATAGCGAGAAAATGAGGGAGGACATGGGGGCCAATAGCCAACGGTTAGAACAAAGGATGGGGGCCCAGATCAGGGGGTTAGGGAGTAGAATAGAGGGATTAGACAATAGATTAGGGGAAATACAGGAGGGGTTAATGGGGGTAGAAAACAGAATGGCCATTCAGGAGAATCAAATGGAAGGGATGAAAAATGGGTTAGAGGGGTTAGAAAACAGTATGGAAGGCAAATTGAGGGACATGAGGGACCAAGCGGAAAGGGAAGTTAAACAAATGGGGCAGCAGATAGAAGGGGTCAGAATGGGGGTAGAAACCAAACTGGATGCTCACAGGGAGGAAATGGAGCAGATGAGGGTGGCATCTGGGCAGGAGATGCAAGTGATGGGAGAGGAGATCAGAAGAGGTGTGAGTGAGGAGGTCGGAGGAGTGCGCGAGGAGGTGAGGCACTGTAAGGAGCACATGGAGAAGGAGGTGAGAAAGGGGACTATAAAATTGCAAGGGGGCATAGAGGACCTGACGCAGGAGGTGGAACAGCTGACGGAGGGACAAAAAGGACTAACGGAGCAGGTTCAAAGGAACACTGCGGTATTAGGAGGGTTAAAAGCGACACAGAAAGAACTAAAAGACGACTTGATAGCGACGAAGAGGGAATGTCAGATGGTACGTGAGGGACTGACAACGAGGTTGGACGAGGTGATAGAGGTAATGGAGACGAAGGACCGGCAGGTGAGGACGCACATGGAAACGGTCAAGGTAGCCTTGGAGGACGAGCTTGAGGAGACGTACCGGGGAATAAAAGAGGTGAGGCAGAAATTAGAAGAAGTGGAAGAAGGGGTGAGCGAAATTAAGAAGCGACGGAGAGGGGATAAGAAAGAGATAAAAGAGGAGATAAAAGAATTGATCCAAAGTCTGTGTTTGGATCGTGATGATGTGCTCATTAACCGGATGAGGGATTCGCAGGTGATGGAGGAGAAGTGAAGAGGAAGAGGACCCGGTGTAAGTGGTGACCAATATGGTCGTGCGTATGATGCGCCAGGGGATTTAAGAAGCTTGGGGGTCGAGATGGACCCGGGTGTTCGTGAGAGGCCGTTGGTGAAGTGTGCGACAGGTCTGGTGTGCGAAAAAGGAGGTGTGCGAGAAAGTCCGACTCTGGGGTGTGTGAGGAAAAAGTGCGTGCCAAGGAGTGAGGGTGCTGGCGAGAGTGAGTCGGTCGTAGCGCGTGTGCGAGGGAGCACATGGAAGCGCGTAGTGAGGAGTGTTACGGAGGGTGTAAAGGGAGAATGCACGCCTGTGGTGAGTGTTACAGAGGATGTAATGGGAGAGTGTGCGCGAGAAAGGTGTGTGACGGACAGGTGCATGGGGAAAGAGTGCGCTGTCAAAGGCAAGGAAGAATGCACGCCTGTGGTGAGTGTTACAGAGGGTGTGACGGGAGAGTGTGCGCGAGAAAGGTGTGTAACGGACAGGTGCATGAGGAAAGAGTGCGCTGTCGGGAGTAAGGGTGAGTGCGTTGTCAAGAGTGGTGGTGAGAGTAGTGAGAGTGACAAGGAGCGTGAGTTGGTTGTGACAGGTGAGCGAGGATGTACACCTGGAATGGAAGGATGCACACCTGGAATGGTAGAGCGTGAGTGGGAATGCACGCTGGAATTGGTAGTGAGGCACGTGGTTGGGTGTGCGAATGAGAGCACACCTGTGATTGTCACAGAGGAGGTGACCGAGGAGGGGGCGCGAAGAGGTGTGTTGGTGAGGTGTGCGACCAACGAATGTGTGCCAAAGTGTTCGGTGGTCAGGTGTGTGACCAAGGCTGTGAGTGGAATGAGGGTACCTGGGTGTGTAAGGAAAGGTACGAGGAGCATGGGAACGGCTGGATGTGTGAGCAAGGAACGGGCTGCGGGGTGTAAGCATGCAGGTGAAGCATCGACGTTAAACGGAGCAGCGGTTAGGTCGACTTTTAGCCGAATCGGGCCCTCGGTGCGTGCCGGGCCTCGCTTTGAACGGCCGCGTCCGTGCTCCACTAGGCGGAGCGGGCAGCTGGATAGGAAGGGTCGTCATGGCGACCACTTTTTGTTGAGGCATTCCGGCAGGTCGAGATCGGGCCATGGGATGGCTCCGTGCCGAGATGGTGCGTGGGATCTCGGCCCGGGTAAACCTCCTTCCCTGCACCGAATGCGGGACGTATCCAGCCGCTGGCACCAAACAACCCGCATTCATTGCTCGGCTTTACGAAGCCGGGCTTTGGACAGGAATTGGCGCACCGAGAGGCATTAGTGAGTAGACTGTGTGATGAGGATAGTGTTTTGGCCCCAAAATTAGAGAAAAACAAAATTTGATGATTGGCAAAGGATTGGCAGTAATGATTGGCAGATGATGGGTAGTGATTGGCAAATTTTTGATTTGTTGAAATTTGATGTGCAAAATTGGTAGTGAGCGATGGGCCCGGTGGGTAAGGGTGGCATCCCTGCCACCCTTCCTATGGTGGGGCAAATGCGCTATAGTTTATGGGGTGTATGGCAGTGAAAACTAGCCCGGGTGGGTTAGGATATTGATAGGGATCTAGCGAAGATGACATTAGGTAACGTTAAGATTAGTTAGTGACTGATACCTGTAGTGGGGACGCAGGTAGTTTAGTGTGGATGATAATGACGTGGGAGCGCCATAGTTTAAAGGGACGACTGGGAAGCGCAAGTTTCAGAGGGGAGTAGTTAGATGAGATGATGCCGTGTGGTTGAGAATTGAACAGGTGTGATTGCACAGGTGTGCAACTGGACAGGTGTGTGGAGCAGTGTGTGAGTAGTGAGTGTTGTGGATCAGCGCGAATGCGCTTGGGGAGAGAAGGGTGCAGGTGGCACCAGGTGTGAGAGCACAGGTGTGTGGAATACATGGAGTATAGGAATGAGTGGTGTGGAGAGAGTTGGAGTAAGTGGTACGGAGTGGTGTGCATGGTGCGAAGGTGTGGATGGGGGAAGAGTGGACCCCTTTCACGAGTACCCGGGGCGGGTAGTGTAAGTGTTAGGTAGAGGGTATAGGTAAATTATGGTTGGATATTGGCATTTGTGGTGCGGTTGCAGAATGGTATTGTGGATGGGTGCATTAGTGTTGTGGAAATGGCTGGGCGTGTAGCCTGTTAGTGTGTGTAGTTGGTTGGGCACTCCACCACTGTGAGGATGTCGGCCAGGTGAGGCCGCAGGTGGGCTCTGGGAGCCGTTAGTGTCAGTGGGGCCCGAGGATCCGGAGGACGGACCCGGGTAGCCCAGTGCCAGAGAGGGCACCGAGTGGGGAGAGCGCCAGAGGGCCTTCCCCAGGTAGTTAGGTTAGGGTAAGGAGCAGGTAAGCTCGGAGGCAACTGCAGTGGTGGAGGTGTGCAGGTGGGTAGACCGGCTAGGAGAGCTACACGTCGCAGCCCAGAAATTGTGCGAGGGCACCGAGAGATGAAATGGGGGAGTGAGACCCCAAATTGAAAAGCACCACAGTTTGGTCAATGGGAATTGGTTTTTAGAACCCATAGTGTAAGTTGGCCAATGGATTGGCAGGGAAAGACCCCGGGTAATGTAAAGTTGTTAAAGTCATTTAGGAAATAGTTAGGATTGATGAACCTGTCGCACCATACGCAGCCACTTACCTGTGGTGATGATGACTCCACACCTGTGTTTTCTTTGTTCTGTGTGCAGGAAATAAGAATTGCTGGTTGGATTGGTGAGACGCATCACGACGTGGATGAGACGTTGGGGTGATTCCATCTCTCCCTCCTTAGGAGGGACTGATGATGAATTGGTGATGGCAAATTTTGATGTTGAATTGGAGATGGCAAATTTTGATGAGAGTTGGAAATGGCAAATTTGATTGGTTAGGAGGGAGAGAAGACGAATTTGGTTTATGGGAGGAACGGGGAAGACAGTAGCGACGTTTGTTGATTTGTAAAGTAGATGTTTATGGGTAGTGTTGTGTTTTGTGGATACAGTAAGGGGTAAGGGAGGGGCAATGTAGGTTACCTGGTGGGGGGGGGGGGGCGTACGGTAGGAACGTACCTGTCTCACCTGGTTCCCATGTGCCCCCAGTGTGCATTACCTTATGTTGCGTGCACTTTTGCGCCCTTACCACCTTACTCACTTGTCTTCTTCTTTTGTCTCCCACCTCCGAGGATCTGGCTTTGGGGCAGAGAGAGAGGAGAGAGAGGTGCTGGCTCCGCAGTTGTGGGCCTGCACTTTCGCTGCTTGCTGCTGGGATCGATACACCATATGGACCGCAATTTTTGTGGCCGCCCACCATGGACCGCAGTTCTCTTGCGGGCAAGCACCACCCGTGGATGGACCTATTGGTCAACGTGGCACCTATGCCATACAGGTGAACCACTTTTAGTTGGCCCCCTGACGGCCACAATAAAGAAATGGACGCGGTTGGCGCCTTTCTTTATGTTTAAAGAAGCAAGAAGGCCAAGTGCACCACACGAAGGCAAGACCAGCGGCAGAACATCGGCCGGCTGCGACACCACCGGTGATTATTGAACACTTTATTGGTGCACCGGATGGTGCTGACTGTGTAATGGGGTGGTGCTTTTGGTGCTTGGATGGGGTGCTCTGCACATTATTAAAGGCCGTAAGGCCACAGAGCACTCGTGGGTTGGTGTATCGATGCTGGCATGCGTGCTCTCTCTATGCATAACATCTGCATGTGTTCCTCCAAAAACAGGTCCTGGATCGTCGTGTAAATAGCAGTGTAGTCTTGTGTAAATAATGCTCCCTACCGGCTGTATGTTTAGTTTGCGAATTCTTTCCGCGATTCGGTTATCCTGTGGGTGTGTTTCTGTGAGGAGAAGGGTGCAACGTCGCAGGGGGACATATTTACTCATTTGTGAACATCTGTAAAACTGTCGCACTCAGGGTAGAGTTAATAGTAGAGGGAACTACATCTGAGTGCCACACTAAAGTAGGTAAAAATTTATCGGGTCGGGACGCCCCGAGGGTAGAGAAGGGTGCAATGTTGCGGATATGGGATTTGGCCTCCATATCCGCTTGTAAATATTCCCCTATTTCCCCAATACTCCCCAACTATCCCCATTCCCCCATTCCCTAGTCCCATTGTCTGTAAACAACACTCTGTAGAACCGACCTTCCCCTTTTTCCCCCATTAAATGTCGTGCCCAGGTTCACCGCATCTCACGTTGACAACTATAGGACATCTTGCTAGTTATTCTTAGTCTATGTCAGTTAAGGACTCGTTTCCATTAATTCTGACTCTTCGTTGCACCAGAATGTGATTGTATGGCACCAGTAGTGAGTTTAGGACCTCCCCATACCTCCTCCCATCTTCCTCATGAAACAACAACAACAACAACAACTACAACAACAGCGCGCGGGGAGTGTGCGTCCTCACTCCGGCTTGGTTAGCCGCCATTGCCCATGTGCGCCGACGGGGTTACCACGAAGGGGCTGACTGTCGGCCCCTCGTCAAGGGCAGAGCCCGGTAACCCCCCGCACCCAATAAGAAGCAACGGGCCGATTCCATCTGGGGCAGAGCTAACGAGCCGAGGGCGTGTCACTCCCCGCTGGATATACGCAGCCACTTACCGGACGTGACGTCAGATGCGCCCCGAGCTTGAAGTGAAGAGAACCAGACGCCACCTCCGAGCGCTGAGAGACCTCCCTGCATCTTTTGGACCGCGCTTTATCCTGTCCCTGAGCCAAGGTGCACCTTGTGCTGTCCACCGACTACCTGCCCTTCCTTGCCATCAATCCCGGTGTGAGTCAGTCTTGTCCTGTTTATCTGTGGTCTGTCGGGGTTACTATAAGACCGTGATTAAGTGCCTACCTTCCTATGCTGTCCCTCTTGTCCTTGTAATCTCAACGTTCCGAAATATTATAACCTCCTCCGGAGGTCTTGAGAACTGTACCCCTGGTGTCGTGTCATTTAACCCAGCCGTTGTGTCCTTTCCTCAATTGATTTAGCGTAGCGCGACTCGGCCAACGTCGAGTATAATCGGGTAAACTGTGCAGACGCGGTCATACCAAACCGCTCGGTAAACCAACATCCACAACCGCGTCTGTAACAATATATATATATATATATATGTATATATATATATATATATTTGGAATTCGGACTTCTTTCGTGGAAGTCCTTGCAGTGTCCATGTGTGTTGTGCCTCTCCCACCTCCCCCCGAGCCCTCTCCCTCCCACAGTTCTCTCGGTGTCCCTGCTCTCAAATGTTGTGTTTGTGTCCTTCCCCCTCTCTCCTCGTTTTGTCTGCCGCTCCCCTTGTTTTGCGTTTTATGTGTCGGTTTGACTTTTAAAAGCCTGGTGTTGGCTTAGCGGTTAGGGTGCCGGCCTGGGATCCTAGGATCCTGGGTTCGAATCCCGGTCGATCGCTGAATTAACGCCAGGGGGGTTGACTCAGCTTGTCATCCTTCCAAGGTCAGCAAATTGAGTACCAGTTCACTGGTAATTCCCTGTGTGTTGCAAGAGGCGACCAACAGGGTTGGCGGCAGGAAGGGCATCCGGCCGTAAAACATTGCTTCAAAAAGGGGACTACGGTGCCAGAAAAAGGCCAACCACTGCCTTGCAGGGAAAAATTGCCTCTTAAGGTGGTTGTTGTGTATATATATATATATATATATATATATATATATATATATATATATTGTTCTAACCACTGACTGACAGATATTAATGTTCGGTACCTTCTGGGTGTCATAGAAAGTCGAAAATTGTAATGCCGACGGACATCGAAGCCGCTACATTGGGAAAAAATCCCAAAATTGTCGGAAAGTGTCCATAAATGAAAATTAACGTTAAAAAAACGTAAACATGCATAAAAGTCTTGCAGTGTACCGAAATATCTAACATCCATTTTGTTCTTCATGTGAAGAGTTTGCAATCTTTGCACATGGTAACTGACGAGCATATTTTTTTTGGCATTTTTTGTTGATCTTATTACTTGCGTTTGATATTCTGTTTCAGAAATTCCGAAGGTGTTAGGGCATTGCCTGATGGATCTTTGGTTATCATGGCTATGACGGAGGCCAAATCCGGCGAGTACGTATGCATCGCACGCAATGGAGTTGGCGAAGACCGAATGCCCATGAGGGTCGTGGTGCTTAGGAGACCTGCCAAGATCAACTCGAAGGAACAGGCAAATCGACGAATACTTTACGGCGACGATTTCAAATTTGACTGCGTTGCTTCAGGTGTTCCAATGCCTAAAATTTCATGGAGTTTACCAGATGGCACTATGGTGAACAGCGTGCTCCCTTCAGACAATATTAGTGAACGATCTAAGCGCTACGTAGTTTTTGGCAATGGCACACTTCTTCTAAACCGTGCAAGCATCCGGGATCAAGGAGATTACACGTGCTATGCGGAAAACCATGCCGGAAAGGACGAAATGGTAGTACACGTTGAGTTGGATGCACAACCCCCAGCAATTCAAAGTTCGGACGGTTCGCAAGTACGCGTTCAGGCTGGTCAGGATGCACTCCTCAAGTGCCATGCTTCAGGTAAACCCAAACCAAAGATTACCTGGCGTTTGCCCAACAGCGAGTTGCTTCCTTCTTCCTTTGGTCGGCATTTGATCCAACCAGACGGCTCGCTCCTACTGAAAGTTGCGAAGGCATTTGACTCGGGCCAATACATGTGCCGAGCCCGAAATGCTGCTGGGGAAGCCGTACACTTGCTGCAACTGGAGGTCTCTGAATTATGTGCTCCCTCCATCAATGGGAACACTGAAAACTTGACAGAAGAGACAGTCACGGTTGTGAAGCACATGAGCACAACGATTGACTGTCAAGCTGATGGTTCCCCAAAACCCAAGGTCGTATGGGTTATGCCAGGAAATGTTGTACTCTCAGCACCATATTATGGTAGCCGTATATCTGTGCATTTCAATGGCTCTCTGGAACTTCGTAATGTCAGATCTTCAGATTCTGCCATTTTTCTCTGCGTGGCTCGTAATGATGTGGGGGATGCTCGCTTGCAGATCAGACTCTCCGTAATTGATTCTCTTCAAGAACCCAGCTTTCCCAGCCATCATGCTAAGATGGTGAGTGCCAGGCCTGGCACCTTGGCCATAGTCAACTGTTCTGCAGAGGGGTCACCTGCACCACACGTTGACTGGACTTTGCCTGATGGTTTACATCTGGCAGCTGGAGAAAGAAATGGAAAGCTGTTTGTACGTGCAGATGGGAGCTTAGAAATCCATGGTGTTGCCCAGGAACACCAGGGTACATATATGTGCCATGCTCGCAACATGGCTGGCAAGGCAGAACATACAGTGGAGTTAAAACTGGGCGTGAAACCTCGCATTGTGTGGCCACCTGTACGACCCTTGCGTGTTGTGAGCGGGCAACCATTCTTCCTCAACTGCCTTGCTGAAGGTAGTCCGAAGCCTAGCATTTCCTGGCTACTTCCTAGTGGGGCGGAACTGGATAAACCACAGACATCTGGCCGTGCAAGTCTCTTGAGGAATGGAACGCTTACCGTTTTGGCAGCAAGTGTGTTTGACCGAGGAAATTACATGTGCCGTGCACAGAGTTCATTGGGTGAAGATGTGCGGACAATACCCGTAATCGTCATTGCTTATCCACCTCGGATAACAGCAGGTCCACCTGCCCGTGTCCATACACGTCAGGGCACCACACTGCACCTCAGCTGCAGTGCTATTGGAGTTCCTCGACCTGAGATTGCATGGGATAAGCCAGGATCTCTAGTCCTCAGGCATCCAGATGACGTAAAGTCATTTCAACGTCAACTGAGAAAACAAGGGACACTTGTGTTGAGGAATGCTCAACCCAGTGACTCTGGGACCTACCGTTGTACAGGCCGCAACCTCTTAGGCAGTGACTCTCGCTCAACTTTTGTGTATGTGATATGAGGGATGCATTGAGCATTTTAAATACATTAGAGTTTCCCATGTACTATGTGGAGGTGGTCCTCAGTTCCGACTGAGAAAAGAATGCTGGATGAATTGCAACCTGTGGACTTAGCATATATATTGGTTTGTCTATTGTTTGAATTCCTGAGGTTTGTCACATTTGTTTATTGAGCTGTTATTGTTTAATTCAAACTTGGAGGGCTACACAGGCAAATGCCACCACTGCTATTATTTAATTAAATGTTTGATGTCTGCAATGGCAAATGGGACCATCTTCGATGTGAATAGTCACATCGTCAGCATTTTTAGAACTATCTGTTTTGTTAGGTGTGCAAATTAAATGTATGCACCTGTCCAACCCACTACCCCTGTGACCCAGCCCCCCCCCCCCACCCCCCTATATAGAATATGTGACAGACTAGTCAACCTGTTCATTCCTGTGATATTGGGAAGTATTTGTCAATGAGTACCACATGTAGATGAAAAGAGAGATTTGGATATGCTCTGATGCCTTTTTTGAACGAATACTAAAAATATGTAATTGAAGTCAAAAGACAAAATGCCACGAGTTGGGAAGGTTCGGATGCGATTTTGCTAGTCCAATTAACCTTCCAGGTGGAAGATACGGAGAAGCTCGAAAAGTTTAAAAGACTTCTTGCCACAACCAAAGTCATGAGTACAGCAAAGCGATTTATCTGTTTGTGAATAAAATTGCCAATTTCACTTCACGTAATGCCAATCTCATACCATTGACGAGCACAGGATAAAGAACGGAGCCAGATCAATTGCAAAAGTAAAAACAAACAAAGGGACTCAAATGCAATACTCTCTCCTCTGGTGAGGGTAATAATCTATTAAACTACACAAGAGGCCTTCAACCGCAGCCTGATGGAGTACTGCTCTCCCCTCTGGGATGGCGCCCCTGCCTCACACCTTGCTCAGCTTGATGCCATGGAAAATAAGGTTTTCAAAAACATTGGAATCTCTTGTGATGAAGCTGAGTCTCTGGGCCTATCACCTTCACATCACAGACAGGACTTTTTGCCTTCTACCACCTCTTTTCTGGTCTTGCACCCTCTGCCCTTTCCATGCACTGTCCCCCCCCCCCCCAGGTTTCTGCAGGGCATACCTGGTCTGCCAGTAACACACTTCTGCTGAAACTCCCAAAATTCAGACTCACTGCTCACCTCCACTCTTTTTTTTTTTTTTTTTTTTTTTTTTTTTACTAAATGTGGAATCTGTTTCTTCAATCTCATTATTCCTGTCAAGGCTTCAAGACAAAAAAAGGCTTCAAGACAGTTGTTCACCACCATCTCAGGTCAGTTGGATGTTATATTATATAGCACTTGACATCCACAACAATTATATTTTGTTGTGAATCACAACAATTACAAGTAAGTCAAGGCAGATTCTCCCCTCTCCCCCAGCCCCCTTCTATCAAGTCAAGGTAGAAGTGTCACTCTCTCACCCCTCTCTCTCTCCTCCTCCCTACCCCTCCTCCTGGTTACTCCCTCCTCCGGTATGATAGACCTGAGCCTCGGCCTGGTGGTGGGGTGGCTATCTTTATCAAAAACTCTCTTCCTCACTCTCCTTGCACTGCCCTCTCTCCTCCTCACCCCCAGGAGTACCTCTGGCTACGGCTTCCTCTCCGCTCCCACCTTTTGTTCATATGTGTTCTGTACCGTCCCCCAAACAGTGATGACTCCATCTACATTTCACTGTCTGACAACATGGACCAACTTCTATCCACTCATCCCAACTCTCTCTTCCTCATATGTGGTGACTTCAATTGTCATCATGCCACCTGGTTGGGTGTGGGTTCCTCTCTCACCAGTCATGGCACCTCAGCAAAGGACTTCTGTGACTCACTGGGATTGACACAATCTGTCAATTTCCCGACCCGGATCTCAGCCAATGGAGTATCTTCTCTTCTAGACTTGGTTATGACTAACTTCCCTGCTAATGTCTGCTGCTCTTCTTCTGCTCCAATCGGTTCTTCTGATCATGTGCTTGTCAAAGTGGACATCTCTCTGGCCATTCTCAGAGAGCCTCCTCAGCGTCGACGAGTCTGGCATTTCACTCAGGCCGACTGGGACGGTCTTCAAGCAGCCATCAATCGTCTGGATTGGTCTCCCATCTCCACTGCCTCTGACATCAATTCTTCCTGGGAATTCTTCCAAAGCAAACTGATCTCTCTCATGCACAGTTTTATCCCATCTCGCCTTCAGTTGTCTTACCCTTCCTCCCGTCCATGGTACACTGAATCTTGTGGTGAGGCAGTTGCCCTGAAACAACTTGCCTTTGCCTCTTGGAAGGCTAATCCAACTGAAGGAAATCTCAGTTCCTTCCACCAAGCTCGGAACAAGTGTGTGTCTACCCTCAAGAGTGCCAGGAAGCACTATCTCTCCTCACTCAAGAATGAACTCTCAAACCTGTCTCCTTCCTCCAAATCCTGGTGGCGTCTGGTCAAATCCGTTTCTGGTGTTTGTTCCCCCTCCATCCCCTCCCTTACCTCAAATGGCCACACAGTTGACATCGCACGTGACAAAGCCGAATGCCTCAACTCTGTGTTTGCCTCAAAATCCTTAGTCCCAAACCCATCTCTCTCTGTTCCCACCTTTCCCAGTCGAACCAAACTGCTCCTGGACTCTGTGACCTTCTCTCCTGACAAGGTGGAGGAGTTTTTGTCAAACCTTGACTCTGATTCTGCAACTGGACCAGATGGCATCAGCCCACGGGTCCTAAAATCCTGCTCTGCTGCTCTATCTCACCCTCTCTCTGTACTTTTCACCCTATCTTTTGCTCAAGGTCATCTGCCAGCATCCTGGAAATCAGCAAACATTACCGCTTTACACAAAAAAGGTGCAAAAACAGATCCTTGCAACTACAGACCAATCAGCCTGCTCCCAATTATCAGCAAAGTCATGGAATCCATCATTGCTTCGGATATGAAATCTTTCCTCTTCTCCAATGGCTTGATCTCTGATCATCAATTTGCTTTCAGACCAGGTCACTCTACTCTGGACATGCTGCTTCTGCTGTCTCAACAATGGATGGAGGTCCTCAATGCCAAACAGGAAATCAGAGCTGTCTCCCTTGACATATCACGTGCCTTCGATACGGTCTGGCACCCAGGTCTGCTCACCAACTCTCCTCCTATGGTATCCATGGAAATCTCCATGCATGGCTTGCGGACTTCCTCTCTGGTCGTAGTCAACATGTGGCCCTGAATGGATTTCTCTCATCTCCCCTTCCCGTTCAGGCTGGAGTTCCCCAAGGCAGTGTGCTGGGCCCTGTGCTTTTTCTGGTCTTTATCAATGATCTCTCCGACTCTCTGGAAAATCCTCTGTATCTCTTTGCTGATGACTCCACTCTCTGCCGCTCCATACCTCTTCCCTCAGATCGGCAGTCTGCAGCCTCCTCACTCTCTGAAGACCTGGACAAAATCACAGACTGGTCAAACATGTGGAACATGTCTTTCAATCCTGACAAATCTCACACTCTTACTATGTCTCTCCGAAAAGATGGACTGGACAACCCTCCCATCTACTTTCTCAACGATCCTCTCCAAGAAGTTCTGTCGCTCAAGCTTTTGGGTCTCACCATCTGCCATGATCTTTCTTGGGAAAACCACATTTCCAAGCTGGCCTCCAAAGCCAGTCGCCGACTGGGCATCCTCCGTCGTGCGAAGTCCTTCCTAGGCACACCTGAGCTCCTCACCACATACAAGGCTTTCATCCGCAGCTCAATGGAATACTGTTCTCCCCTATGGGCTGGTGCTCCTGCCTCACACCTGGCTCGGCTTCACGCTGTTGAATCCAAAGCTTTCAGAATCATTGGAATCTCCCGCGATGAAGCTATCTCTGAGGGCCTTTCACTCACTCACCGCAGGCAGGTAGGTGGTCTTTCTGTCTTCTACCGACTCCTCTCCGGCCTTGCTCCCCCAGCTCTCTCTGTGCTCTGTCCCCCAAATATTCCTACAGGTCGCACAAGATCTGCCAGCCACCCTCTGATGGTTAAACTGCCGAAATCTCGGCTCTCTGCTCACCTTCACTCTTTCATTCCTCTTTTCTCCCTCCTCTGGAACAAACTCCCACACTCACTTCAATCACACTCCTCCCTCCAGGTCTTCAAAACAGCTGTTCACCACCATCTCTTATCTTCCCCCATCCAAAACCTTGATCTTTTCTACCCCCACTAATTCACCCCAGATCCACCTTGTTTGAAATTCCAACTTCTTTCCTGGAAGTCTTGGCAGTGTCCATATGTTTTATACCTCTCCCACCCCCCCCCCTTCCCATGCCTCCCCCCCAAAGCCCTCTCCCTCCCACAGTTCTCTCGATGTCTCCATGTCTCTCGGTCCCTGCTCTCAAATGTTGTGTTTGTGTCCTTCCCCCTCTCTCCCCGTCTTGTCTACCGCTCCCGATGTTATTTGTTTTGTGTGTCTGTTTGTCTTTCGGTGTGATTAATGTTCGCTCTTTCACGAGCCTCGATCTTGTATACAAAAAAAAAGAAAAAAAATAATAATAATAATAATAATAAGAAAAAGAAAAGAAATGTGTCATTACACATTTCAAACTGTTTTTTCCCATGTGCATGGACATGTATTCACATGTTATGTAAAGTAAATAAAATGTGTAAATTACATCATTTCTGGATCTGATGAGTTACCAGTAACCATTTTGTAAAACTCTACGTGCAGCATCTAACTCAAGATGTTCAAATGCCACACACGTCTATGCCCGTGGGTTTCCCAAAAGGTGCCCCACTCGTCCATATAATAAAGCATGACTGTGTGTCTGTCCCCAAACTAATCCCTGTTTTGGGGTGAGCCCAGCAAAACTTTCTGTGGAACCTTTTGGGTCCAAGTGGGTGTCCTGAAGTGGGTGGGAGTTTTCATAAAAGTTCTCAAAACATTTTTTGAGATTTTTTTTTTTTTTTTTTTTTTTTTTTTGTATACTGAATCGAGGCTCGTGAAAGAGCTAACATTTACTTCACAAACAAATCGACCAGACAAACAAAATACACAAAAAGAGGGAGCGGAAGACAAGATGGGGAGAAAAGGGGAAGCACACATACACAACATCCGAGAGCAGGGAGATGTGTGGAAGGGAGAGGGCCCGGGGGGAGGAGGCATGGGAAGGGGGGGGGGGGGGGAGGGAGAAGTATAAAGCACAAGGACACCAAGGACTTCCAGGACAGAAGTTGGTATTTCAAAAAGGGGAATTGGGGTGAAATTAGCAGGGGTAGAAAAGATCAAGGTTTTGGATGGGGGAGGATAAGAGATGGTGGTGAACAGCTGTTTTAAAGACTTGGAGGGTGGAGTGGGATTGAAGAGAGTGAGGGAGTTTGTTCCAGAGGCGGGAGAAAAGAGGAATGAAGGAGTGAAGGTGAGCAGAGAGTCTTGATTTTGGCAGTTTAACCAAAAGAGGGTTGCAGGCAGATCTTGTGCGACCTGTAGGAATATTTGCGGGACAGAGCCCAGAGAGAGCTAGGGGGGCAAGGCCAGAGAGGAGTCGGTAGAAGACGGAAAGACCACCAACCTGCCTGCGGTGAGTGAGTGAGAGGCCCTTGGAGTTAGCTTCATTGCGGGAGATTCCAATGATTCTGAATGCTCTGGTTTCAACAGCGCGAAGGCGAGCTAGGTGTGAGGCAGGAGCACCAGCCCAGAGGGGAGAGCAGTATTCCATTGAGCTGCGGATGAAAGCCTTGTATGTGGTGAGGAGCTCAGGTGTGCCAAGGAAGGACTTCGCACAACGGAGGATGCCCAGTCGGCGACTGGCTTTGGAGGCCTGATTTGAAATGTGGTTTTTCCAGGAAAGATCATGGCAGATAGTGAGACCCAAAAGCTTGAGTGACAGAACTTCTTGGAGAGGATTATTCAGAAAGTGGATGGGAGGGTTGTCCAGTCGGTCTTTTCGGAGAGACATCGTAAGAGTGTGAGATTTGTCAGGATTGAAAGACATGTTCCACTTGTTTGCCCAGTCTGTGATTTTGTCAAGGTCTGCAGAGAGTGAGGAGGCTGCAGACTGCCGATCTGAGGGATGAAGAATGGAGCGACAGAGAGTAGAGTCGTCAGCAAAGAGATAGAGAGGATTTTCAAGAGTCAGAGAGATCATTGATGAAGACCAGAAAAAGCACAGGGCCCAGAACACTGCCTTGGGGAACTCCAGCCTGAACAGGAAGAGGAGATGAGAGAAACCCATTCAGGGCCACACGTTGACTACAACTAGAGAGGAAGTCCGCCAGCCATGCGTGGAGATTTCCATGGATACCAAAAGAGGAGAGTTTAGTGAGCAGAGCGGGGTGCCAGACTGTATCGAAGGCATGTGATATGTCAAGGGAGACTGCTCTAATTTCCTGTTTGGCATTGAGGACCTCTATCCATTGTTGAGAAAGCAGAAGCAGCATGTCCAGAGTGGAGTGTCCAGGTCTGAAACCAAATTGATGATCAGAGATCAAGCCATTGGAGAAGAGGAAAGATTTCATATCTGAAGCAATGATGGATTCCATGACCTTGCTGATAATTGGGAGAAGGCTGATTGGTCTGTAGTTGCTGGGATCTGTTTTTGCACCTTTTTTGTGCAAAGCGGTGATGTTGGCAGATTTCCAAGCAGATGGAAGATGACCTTGAGCAAAAGAGAGGGTGAAGAGAACAGAGAGAGGGAGTGAAAGAGCGGAAGAACATGATTTTAGGACCCGTGGGCTGATGCCGTCAGGTCCAGTTGCAGAATCAGAGTCGAGGGTTGACAGACACTTTTCCACCTTGTCAGGAGGAAAGGACACAGAGTCCAGGAGCAGCTGGGTACGACTGGGTACGGTGGGTACAGAGAGGGATGGGTTTGGGACACAAGATTTAGAGGCAAACACAGAGTTGAGGCATTCGGCTTTTTCACGTGCGGAGTCAGCCGTGTGGCCATTTAAGGCGAGGGAGGGGATGGAGGGGGAACAAACACCAGAAACAGATTTTACCAGACGCCACCAGGATTTGGAAGAGGGAGACAGATAAGAGAGTTCGGTCCTGAGGACGGAGAGATATTGTTTCCTGGCTATCCTGAGGGTGGACACACACTTGTTTCGGGCTTTGTGAAAGGAAATGAGATTTCCTTCTGTTGGATTTGCTTTCCAGGAGACGAAAGCAAGTTGTTTCTGGGCAATAGCCTCACCACAAGATTCCGTGTACCATGGACGGGAGGAAGGGTATGACAACTGAAGACGAGAAGGGATAAAACTGTGCATGAGAGAGAGCAATTTACTTTGGAAGATTTCCCAGGATGAGTTGATGTCAGAGGCAGTAGAGATGGGAGACCAGTCCAGATGATTGATGGCTGCTTGAAGACCGTGCCAGTTGGCCTGAGTGAAATGCCAGACTCGTCGACGCTGAGGAGGCTCTCTGAAAATGGTCAGAGAGATGTCCACTTTAACAAGCACATGATCAGAAGAGCCGATTGGAGCAGAAGAAGAGCAGCAGACATTTTCAGGGAAGTTAGTCATAACCAAGTCCAGAAGAGAAGATTCTCCGTTGACTGAGATCCGGGTTGGGAAATTGACAGATTGTGTCAGTCCCAGTGAGTCACAGAAGTCCTTTGCTGAAGAGCCATGGCTGGTGAGAGAGGTACCCACCCCCAGCCAACTGGCATGGTGACAGTTGAAATCACCACATATGAGGAAGAGAGAGTTGGGATGGGTAGATAGAAGTTGGTCCATATTATCAGACAGCGAGATGTAGATGGAGTCATCATTGTTTGGTGGACGGTACAACACGCATATGAGCAAAAGGTGGGAGCGAAGGGGAAGCCGTAGCCAAAGGTATTCCTGGGGGTGAGGTGGAGAGAGGGCAGTGCAGGGCGAGTGAGGAAGAGAGTTTTTTATAAAGATAGCAACCCCACCTCCAGAACGAGGCTCAGGTCTATCATACCGGAGGAGGGAGTAACCAGGAAGAGATATTAAATAATCAGAGACATCTTGTAGGCGGAAAGTTTCTGTTAAGCAGATTACATCTGGTTTGTCAGAGGCAACCTGCATGGAGAGATCAGTCAGGTTTGAGCGAAGGCCCCGGATGTTTGAGGTCCATACCGTTAAGGAAGAGGGAGGGGGAGCATCGGGTACATGACAGGGGAGGGGCGGGGTAGGGTAAGATGAGGGATGAGAGGGGAGGTAGGGAGGGCTGTTGATCGTGTGTTGGACATTGCAGAAGAGTTAGGAGAAAAGGAAGGATGAGGAGGACAAAAGGTGTGATGGTGATGGGAAGAGGCACAGTGCGGTGTTGTTTGCGAGGGGGCAGAGCATAGTCAAACATTGAAGGAGGTGGAGGTATGTAATGGAAGGGAGAGGAAGCAGGGTAGGAGGCAGCTTTGAGGAGGAGGTGGTAGGGGGGAGATTTGGAGAGAGATTGTCGGGGGGGGGAGATTAGAAGAGGAGGGGTGAGGAAGGAGTTTTGAAGGGGAGGGGTGAGGGGAGAGTTTTGAAGGGTAATAATAATAATAATAATAATGCATTTATTTTATATAGCGCTTTTCAGGAAGCCCAAAGACGCTTTGACAGAGTGCAAAACATAATGCATAGCAAAACATAAAAACAATTGCAAAAAAAGAAGAATCAATAGGGAAATATTCAAAGCACAAAGGAGGGAGAAGGAGAGGAGATAGTCAGGGGTTAGATGCTGTGGGTTAAATGTTGAATGCAGTGTTGAACAGGTGGGTCTTCAGTGATGTTTTGAATGTGGTGAGTGAGGAGGAGTCTCTGATGGTGTGAGGTAGCGAGTTCCAGAGGGTGGGAGCAGCGATGGAGAAGGCCCTGTCCCCCCAGGATCTAAATTTGGTCCAGATGGGGGGGGGGTCAGGAGGTTGGTACCAGCAGAGCGGAGGTTGCGGGTGGGAGTGTGTCTGGAGAGGAGGTCAGCCAGGTAGGATGGGGCCAGGTTATGGAGGGCTTTGTAGGTCAAGAGGAGGATTTTGTACTGGATTCTCTGGGAGATGGGGAGCCAGTGAAGCTTGTAAAGGACGGGGGTGATGTGGTCACGGGTCCGGGAATGGGTGAGTAGACGGGCAGCGGAGTTCTGAATGTATTGGAGTTTATTGGTGATTGTTGAGGGTGAACCATAAAGGAGGCTATTGCAGTAGTCCAGACGGGAAGTGATGAAGGCGTGGATGAGGGTTTCTGCAGCCACGGAGGAGAGGGATGGACGGAGACGGGCGATGTTTTTCAGGTGAAAGAAGGCTGTCTTTGTGATCTGTTTAGTGTATTTGTCGAAGGAGAGGGTTTGGTCAAAGATGATGCCAAGATTCCGGATGTGAGGGGAGGTGGATACTGGGAAACCGTCGATGTTGAGGGCAAAGTTATGGGTGGACTTGGTGAGCGTTTTTGGGCCAATGATGATTATTTCAGATTTATCACAGTTAAGTTTGAGGAAGTTGATTTGAAGCCAGGATTTTATTTCAGTGATGCAGTTTGTCAGGATAGAGTGGGTGGCGGTGGAGATGGACTTGGTGGAGATGAAAAGCTGGATGTCATCGGCGAAGCAGTGGAATTGGAGACCATGACGGCGGATTAAGTGACCGAGGGGGGACAGGTAAAGGATGAAGAGGAGGGGGCCAAGAACTGAACCTTGGGGGACACCTTGGGGGAGGGGAGCAGTGGGGGATTTGCAGTTATTGATGGAGATGAACTGACGTCTGTCAGAGAGGTATGATTTAATCCAAGAGAGGGCAGTGCCGGTAATGTTAAAGGTGGTTTCAAGTCGGGTGAGGAGGATGGTGTGATCGATGGTGTCAAAGGTGGCGCTGAGGTCGAGGAGGATGAGAATGTTGAGGTTGCCAGCGTCAGAGGAGAGGAGAAGGTCGTTGGTGATTTTGAGGAGAGCAGTTTCAGTACTGTGGTTGGAGCGGAATCCGGATTGGAATGTTTCATACAGGTTATTGGCAGAGAGGTGATGTTTGAGTTGAGTGGCTACAGCGCGTTCCAAAACCTTTGACAGAAAGGGTAGGTTGGAGATGGGTCTGAAGTTATTTAGGGTGTCAGGGTTTAGTCCAGGTTTTTTCAGAATGGGGGTAACAGCAGCAATTTTGAGGGATAGGGAATTTGAGGGATGAGGGTAGGGGTGAGGGGGGAGTTTTGAAGGGGAGGGGTGAGGGGGGAGTTTTGAAGGGGAGGGGTGAGGGGGGAGTTTTGAAGGGGAGGAGTGAGGGGGGAGTTTAGGAGGGGAGAGGTGAGGGGGGAGTTTGGGAGGGGAGGGGTGAGGGGGGAGTTTAAAAGTGGACGATTTATGAAAAACGGACATTTATTACAACTTGGGTTTATTGTGATTTTCAAGTCAGCGATCCATTTGAGAACGATAGAGGAGGGGTGGAATGAAGGTGAGTTTAGAGAATGTATGGAGGAATGACTGAAAGAGATTGAATTTTTTTTTGAATTGGAATTTTCTATGATTTTCAGGACATACACACACTGAGAATTGCATTATTTTATATAATAGGATATATACATTGGATAAAGTTAAGCACTGTTTGCACTTGTAATAAGCATTTATAATATATAATACTGTTTGCAAAATAAAAATTAAATTTGAATCTTTTAAGCATAAACTAACATTGAACCCATCACATCCCTGATGGCAGATGAACATTATATATATATATATATATATACATTATATATATATATATAGAACATCACATCCTCCTCCCCCTTAACACCAGGGGGGTTGACTCAGCCTGTCATCCTACTGAGGTCGGCAAATTGAGTACCAGTTCACTGGTAATTCCCTGTGTGCCGCAAGAGGCGCCTAACAGGGTTGGTGGCACGAACCCGGAAGTCGGAACTCATTGTCGTCAAATAAATGTAGCATGTATGTTTCACTCTCTGTCACATGCCGTTGGTCCCATGTCAATCGGATGAAGTTGAAAAATTAACATTACGAAGTTTCTCTGGGACGTACTGATTCCGAATAATGAAGTTGAAAAATTAACGTTCCGAAATACGCTAATTACGCTAACAGAAGCGCTGGCGCTGCGAAGCGCTAGAGGGAGCGCTGCGCTCCCTCCCTTCGATTCCCTCCCTCTTCTGCGAGCGCTTCTGCGCTAATACGCTAATTTTAAAACCCGAAGTTTTTTAAAATTTAAGGTGTGCTGTAGTTGCTCTGAGACGTACTGATTCCGAATATTCCTTTGGTTTTTCTCTGCGATGAGTAGTTGTCGAGTTATAAGAGGACAAACAAACATACTTTACTGCTTTATATATATAGATATACAGTCACGTGAAAAAGTAAGTACACCCCATGTAAAGTTTTGACTTTTTCAACATATTTCAACATACAGCTATTTGATCCTCATTTCAACAATATTAATAGATAAAGGTGATATAATATAACAAATATCATGTAACATTTACATTTTGTAGTCCATTGTATAATTTAAATAAACATTAATGCAAATTTCGCAAGTGGAAAAAGTAAGTACACCCTTGGCTCTAACAGGTGGTATTGCCCCCTTTGGCAGAAACAACCTCAAGTAGGCATTTCTTATAACGGTCTACCAGTCTCTGACGTCGACTGGGAGAAATTTTTGGCCACTCCTCCATGCAGAATTATTTCAGTTGTGCGATGTTTGAGGGGTTTCTTTCATGCACAGCTCGTTTCAAATCCCCCCACAACATCTCGATGGAATTTAGATCCGGGCTTTGACTTGGCCATTCCAGAACCCTCCATTTCTTTCTTTTCAGGCATTCCTTGGTGGATTTACTGGTACGTTTAGGGTCATTGTCATGTTGCAAGGTATACCTTCGGTTGAGCTTCGACTTTCCGACAGATGGCCTCACATTATCCTCAAGCACCCTCTGGTACAATGAAGAATTCATAGTGGATTCTATGATGGTGAGCTGCCCAGGCCCTGATGCAGCAAAGCTGCCCCAAACAATAATATTTCCACCACCATGCTTTACAGTTGGTATCAGGTTCTTGTGGTCAAATGCTGTGTTTGGTTTTCGCCAAACATGTCTTCTGGTACTGTGTCTAAATACCTCTACCACTGACTCATCTGTCCAGAGCACATTGTTCCAGAAGTGCTGGTATTTGCCTCGGTGTTCATTGGCAAACTTTAGTCTTGCCCTGATGTTCTTTCTGGACAGCAACGGTTTCCTCCTGGCACATCTCCCATTTAGATCAAATTTGTGCAGCCTCTTTCTAATGGTAGACTCGTGCACTTTGACATCAACAGTGGCAAGAGCTACCTGTAGGTCCCGTGATGACATTCTGGGATTCTTCGAGACATCTTTCAGCACCTTGCGGTCTGCTTTCTGGCTGAACTTCATGGGGCGGCCTGGCCTGAACAAGTTGGCAGTTGTTTGGAATCTTCTCCACTTGTAGATGATCTTCCGGACAGTCGAATGATTGATTTCAAATTGTTTGGAGATCTTTTTAAATCCCTTCCCAGACACGTAGGCATCTATAACATTCTTTCTGGAGGCCTCAGAGAGCTCTTTTGATCTAGGCATGGTGACGCCGCACACTTCAACAACAAAGAGCAAACCAAATTAAATGTCTGAGGTTTAAATAAACATATGTCACCCACAGGGTGAACCGTATCTTGCCAAAATGTGAACATGAGTGACTTGCTTCAGGTCACACTGAGGTGAACAGAACTGCTATCCACTAGAAGCGACTCTTTGAGGAATGTCTGCCCACGAGATATTCCGATGATAATCGTTCTAGAGAGTGACCTTGAAAAATACGTGTTTGCCTTATAACGTCACCAAATGACGTCATTTATATAATGTCTAAATATGTTTGGAAAGCACTCAACAAGGGCTTCAATTTGAGGTACTACTCGATATGGTAACTGAAACTTGAAAATTTTACCTTTTGGTCAAAATTGAATGACCTTCAAAATGACCTTGAAGGTCAAGGCCGATCGACACCAAAAACTAATCAACTGAGCGCCATACCACACCCTATATACCCACCAAGTTTGGAGATCATAAGATCAAAGTTACTCAAAAAATAAGGGTTTCGT
Source organism: Myxine glutinosa (assembly GCF_964187855.1). Lineage (NCBI taxonomy): Eukaryota > Metazoa > Chordata > Myxini > Myxiniformes > Myxinidae > Myxine > Myxine glutinosa. The sequence goes on along the minus strand of NC_136269.1, from coordinate 109,483,035 downwards.
AATTTGACCTTGGGGTCAATAATTTTCGACCTCCAGCGCTAACCATGAAGGTCAAGGCCGATCGCCACCAAAAACTAATCAGCTGAGCGCCGGACCATATACTAGATTCCCATGAAGTTTGGAGACGATCCGATCAAAGTTACTCAAAAAATAAGGGTTTCGTTGACCTCCATGATTGACCGCAAAGTGACCTTGACCTTTGACCTTGACCTTCAAAATGTTGTGTGCTGAAGGGTATCTCTATAGGACTCTGATATGCGAAGTTACAGGAGTTTCCAATAATAACTGTGGTCTACAGAGTGATCTAAACGTGAAAAAAAAATGATTAACCACAAACAAAAAAACAAAAAAACAAAAAAATGAACATATGTCACCCACAGGGTGAACCGTATCTTGCCAAAATGTGAACATGAGTGACTTGCTTCAGGTCACACTGAGGTGAACTGAGGTGAACACTGAGGTGAATATTTGAAAATTTTCGATATATTTTCGACCTCAGCACTAACCATGAACGTCAAGGCCGTTCGCCACCAAAAACTGATCAGCTGTGCACTAGACCATATACTACAATATTGTAAAGTTTCGAGCTGATTCGACTAACAATACTCCAAACATAAGGGTTTAGTTGACCTCCATGATTGGCCGCAAAGTGACCTTGACCTTTGACCTTGACCTTCATAATTTTGTGTGCTAAAGGGTATCTCTAAAAGACTCTGATATGCGAACTTACAAGAGTTTCCAAAGGGAACTGTGCTCTACAGAGTGACCTAAACAATGCGAACTAAAGCAATACAATATACATGAAAAGTGCAGTTTTTTCGTCATAACGCCGTCAAATGACGTCACATTGTCAAACTAGTTATATGTTTGGAAAGCACTCAACAAGGGCTTCAATTTGAGGTACTACTCGATATGGTAACTGAAACTTGAAAATTTTACCTTTTGGTCAAAATTGAATGACCTTCAAAATGACCTTGAAGGTCAAGGCCGATCGACACCAAAAACTAATCAACTGAGCGCCATACCACACCCTATATACCCACCAAGTTTGGAGATCATAAGATCAAAGTTACTCAAAAAATAAGGGTTTCGTTGACCTCCATGATTGACCGCAAAGTGACCTTGACCTTTGACCTTGACCTTAATAATTTCGTGTGGTGAATAGTATGTCTTCATGACCAACGCACATGAAATATTGAAAGATTTTGATGAGAACTGAGGAAATAATTTTTTCATGAAAATTCCGTTTTTTCGTCATGACGTCATCAAATGACGTCATAGCGTCAAACTGTTTACAGATCTGGGAAGCACTCATCAAGGGCATTCATATGAGGTATTACTCGATATGGTACCTACGATTTCAAAATTTGACCTTGGGGTCAATAATTTTCGACCTCCAGCGCTAACCATGAAGGTCAAGGCCGATCGCCACCAAAAAATAATCAGCTGAGCGCCGGACCATATACTAGATTCCCATGAAGTTTGGAGACGATCCGATCAAAGTTACTCAAAAAATAAGGATTTCAACATTTGACCTTGGGGTCAATAATTTTCGACCTCCAGCGCTAACCATGAAGGTCAAGGCCGATCGCCACCAAAAACTAATCAGCTGAGCGCCGGACCATATACTAGATTCACATGAAGTTTGGAGACGATCCGATCAAAGTTACTCAAAAAATAAGGGTTTCGTCGACCTCCATGATTGACCACAAAGTGACCTTGACCTTTGACCTTGACCTTCAAAATTTTGTGTGCTGAAGGATATCTCTATAGGACTCTGATATGCGAAGTTACATGCGAAGATATGCGAAGATATGGTACCTACGATTTCAACATTTGACCTTGGGGTCAATAATTTTCGACCACCAGCGCTAACCATGAAGGTCAAGGCCGATCGCCACCAAAAACTAATCAGCTGAGCGCCGGACCATATACTAGATTCCCATGAAGTTTGGAGACGATCCGATCAAAGTTACTCAAAAAATAAGGGTTTCAACATTTGACCTTGGGGTCAATAATTTTCGACCTCCAGCGCTAACCATGAAGGTCAAGGCCGATCGCCACCAAAAACTAATCAGCTGAGCGCCGGACCATATACTAGATTCCCATGAAGTTTGGAGACGATCCGATCAAAGTTACTCAAAAAATAAGGGTTTCGTCGACCTCCATGATTGACCACAAAGTGACCTTGACCTTTGACCTTGACCTTCAAAATTTTGTGTGCTGAAGGGTATCTCTATAGGACTCTGATATGCGAAGTTACATGCGAAGATATGCGAAGATATGGTACCTACGATTTCAACATTTGACCTTGGGGTCAATAATTTTCGACCTCCAGCACTAACCATGAAGGTCAAGGCCGATCGCCACCAAAAACTAATCAGCTGAGCGTCGGACCATATACTAGATTCCCATGAAGTTTGGAGACGATCCGATCAAAGTTACTCAAAAAATAAGGGTTTCAACATTTGACCTTGGGGTCAATAATTTTCGACCTCCAGCGCTAACCATGAAGGTCAAGGCCGATCGCCACCAAAAACTAATCAGCTGAGCGCCGGACCATATACTAGATTCCCATGAAGTTTGGAGACGATCCGATCAAAGTTACTCAAAAAATAAGGGTTTCGTCGACCTCCATGATTGACCACAAAGTGACCTTGACCTTTGACCTTGACCTTCAAAATTTTGTGTGCTGAAGGGTATCTATATAGGACTCTGATATGCGAAGTTACAGGAGTTTCCAATAATAACTGTGGTCTACAGAGTGATCTAAACGTGGAAAAAAAATGATTAACCACAAACAAAAAAAAAACAAACAAACAAAAAAAAAACAAACAAAAAAACAAACATACAAGCTGACTAATACATCTTGCAAAAACTTCGTTTTGGCAAGATAACAAACAAAAAAATAAACATATGTCACCCACAGGGTGAACCGTATCTTGCCAAGTGACCTTGACCTTTGACCTTGACCTTAATAATTTCGTATGGTGAATAGTATGTCTTCATGACCAACGCACATGAAATATTGAAAGATTTTGATGAGAACTGAGGAAATAATTTTTTCATGAAAATTCCGTTTTTTCGTCATGACGTCATCAAATGACGTCATAGCGTCAAACTGTTTACAGATCTGGGAAGCACTCATCAAGGGCATTCATATGAGGTATTACTCGATATGGTACCTACGATTTCAAAATTTGACCTTGGGGTCAATAATTTTCGACCTCCAGCGCTAACCATGAAGGTCAAGGCCGATCGCCACCAAAAACTAATCAGCTGAGCGCCGGACCATATACTAGATTCCCATGAAGTTTGGAGACGATCCGATCAAAGTTACTCAAACAATTAGTGTTTCGTCGACCTCCATGATTGGCCGCAAAGTGACCTTGACCTTTGACCTTGACCTTCATAATTTTGTGTGCTAAAGGGTATCTCTAAAAGACTCTGATATGCGAACTTACAAGAGTTTCCAAAGGGAACTGTGCTCTACAGAGTGACCTAAACAATGCGAACTAAAGCAATACAATATACATGAAAAGTGCAGTTTTTTCGTCATAACGCCGTCAAATGACGTCACATTGTCAAACTAGTTATATGTTTGGAAAGCACTCAACAAGGGCTTCAATTTGAGGTACTACTCGATATGGTAACTGAAACTTGAAAATTTTACCTTTTGGTCAAAATTGAATGACCTTCAAAATGACCTTGAAGGTCAAGGCCGATCGACACCAAAAACTAATCAACTGAGCGCCATACCACACCCTATATACCCACCAAGTTTGGAGATCATAAGATCAAAGTTACTCAAAAAATAAGGGTTTCGTAATTTGACCTTGGGGTCAATAATTTTCGACCTCCAGCGCTAACCATGAAGGTCAAGGCCGATCGCCACCAAAAACTAATCAGCTGAGCGCCGGACCATATACTAGATTCCCATGAAGTTTGGAGACGATCCGATCAAAGTTACTCAAAAAATAAGGGTTTCGTCGACCTCCATGATTGACCACAAAGTGACCTTGACCTTTGACCTTGACCTTCAAAATTTTGTGTGCTGAAGGATATCTCTATAGGACTCTGATATGCGAAGTTACATGCGAAGATATGCGAAGATATGGTACCTACGATTTCAACATTTGACCTTGGGGTCAATAATTTTCGACCTCCAGCGCTAACCATGAAGGTCAAGGCCGATCGCCACCAAAAACTAATCAGCTGAGCGCCGGACCATATACTAGATTCCCATGAAGTTTGGAGACGATCCGATCAAAGTTACTCAAAAAATAAGGGTTTCAACATTTGACCTTGGGGTCAATAATTTTCGACCTCCAGCGCTAACCATGAAGGTCAAGGCCGATCGCCACCAAAAACTAATCAGCTGAGCGCCGGACCATATACTAGATTCCCTTGAAGTTTGGAGACGATCCGATCAAAGTTACTCAAAAAATAAGGGTTTCGTCGACCTCCATGATTGACCACAAAGTGACCTTGACCTTTGACCTTGACCTTCAAAATTTTGTGTGCTGAAGGGTATCTCTATAGGACTCTGATATGCGAAGTTACATGCGAAGATATGCGAAGATATGGTACCTACGATTTCAACATTTGACCTTGGGGTCAATAATTTTCGACCTCCAGCGCTAACCATGAAGGTCAAGGCCGATCGCCACCAAAAACTAATCAGCTGAGCGTCGGACCATATACTAGATTCCCATGAAGTTTGGAGACGATCCGATCAAAGTTACTCAAAAAATAAGGGTTTCAACATTTGACCTTGGGGTCAATAATTTTCGACCTCCAGCGCTAACCATGAAGGTCAAGGCCGATCGCCACCAAAAACTAATCAGCTGAGCGCCGGACCATATACTAGATTCCCATGAAGTTTGGAGACGATCCGATCAAAGTTACTCAAAAAATAAGGGTTTCGTCGACCTCCATGATTGACCACAAAGTGACCTTGACCTTTGACCTTGACCTTCAAAATTTTGTGTGCTGAAGGGTATCTCTATAGGACTCTGATATGCGAAGTTACAGGAGTTTCCAATAATAACTGTGGTCTACAGAGTGATCTAAACGTGGAAAAAAAATGATTAACCACAAACAAAAAAAAAAAAAAAAAAAACAAAAAAAAAAACAAACATACAAGCTGACTAATACATCTTGCAAAAACTTCGTTTTGGCAAGATAACAAACAAAAAAATAAACATATGTCACCCACAGGGTGAACCGTATCTTGCCAAGTGACCTTGACCTTTGACCTTGACCTTAATAATTTCGTATGGTGAATAGTATGTCTTCATGACCAACGCACATGAAATATTGAAAGATTTTGATGAGAACTGAGGAAATAATTTTTTCATGAAAATTCCGTTTTTTCGTCATGACGTCATCAAATGACGTCATAGCGTCAAACTGTTTACAGATCTGGGAAGCACTCATCAAGGGCATTCATATGAGGTATTACTCGATATGGTACCTACGATTTCAAAATTTGACCTTGGGGTCAATAATTTTCGACCTCCAGCGCTAACCATGAAGGTCAAGGCCGATCGCCACCAAAAACTAATCAGCTGAGCGCCGGACCATATACTAGATTCCCATGAAGTTTGGAGACGATCCGATCAAAGTTACTCAAACAATTAGTGTTTCGTCGACCTCCATGATTGGCCGCAAAGTGACCTTGACCTTTGACCTTGACCTTCATAATTTTGTGTGCTAAAGGGTATCTCTAAAAGACTCTGATATGCGAACTTACAAGAGTTTCCAAAGGGAACTGTGCTCTACAGAGTGACCTAAACAATGCGAACTAAAGCAATACAATATACATGAAAAGTGCAGTTTTTTCGTCATAACGCCGTCAAATGACGTCACATTGTCAAACTAGTTATATGTTTGGAAAGCACTCAACAAGGGCTTCAATTTGAGGTACTACTCGATATGGTAACTGAAACTTGAAAATTTTACCTTTTGGTCAAAATTGAATGACCTTCAAAATGACCTTGAAGGTCAAGGCCGATCGACACCAAAAACTAATCAACTGAGCGCCATACCACACCCTATATACCCACCAAGTTTGGAGATCATAAGATCAAAGTTACTCAAAAAATAAGGGTTTCGTAATTTGACCTTGGGGTCAATAATTTTCGACCTCCAGCGCTAACCATGAAGGTCAAGGCCGATCGCCACCAAAAACTAATCAGCTGAGCGCCGGACCATATACTAGATTCCCATGAAGTTTGGAGACGATCCGATCAAAGTTACTCAAAAAATAAGGGTTTCGTTGACCTCCATGATTGACCGCAAAGTGACCTTGACCTTTGACCTTGACCTTCAAAATTTTGTGTGCTGAAGGGTATCTCTATAGGACTCTGATATGCGAAGTTACAGGAGTTTCCAATAATAACTGTGGTCTACAGAGTGATCTAAACGTGAAAAAAAAAGATTAACCACAAACAAAAAAACAAAAAAACAAAAAAATAAAACTCACCCACAGGGTGAACCGTATCTTGCCTTGACAAATTGACCGCAAAGTGACCTTGACCTTCAAAATTTTGTGTGCTAAAGGGTATCTCTAAAAGACTCTGATATGCGAACTTACAAGAGTTTCCAGAAGGGAACTGTGCTCTACAGAGTGACCTAAACAATGCGAACTAAAGCAATACAATATACATGAAAAGTGCAGTTTTTTCGTCATAACGCCGTCAAATGACGTCACATTGTCAAACTAGTTATATGTTTGGAAAGCACTCAACAAGGGCTTCAATTTGAGGTACTACTCGATATGGTAACTGAAACTTGAAAATTTTACCTTTTGGTCAAAATTGAATGACCTTCAAAATGACCTTGAAGGTCAAGGCCGATCGACACCAAAAACTAATCAACTGAGCGCCATACCACACCCTATATACCCACCAAGTTTGGAGATCATAAGATCAAAGTTACTCAAAAAATAAGGGTTTCGTAATTTGACCTTGGGGTCAATAATTTTCGACCTCCAGCGCTAACCATGAAGGTCAAGGCCGATCGCCACCAAAAACGAATCAGCTGAGCGCCGGACCATATACTAGATTCCCATGAAGTTTGGAGACGATCCGATCAAAGTTACTCAAAAAATAAGGGTTTCGTCGACCTCCATGATTGACCACAAAGTGACCTTGACCTTTGACCTTGACCTTCAAAATTTTGTGTGCTGAAGGGTATCTCTATAGGACTCTGATATGCGAAGTTACAGGAGTTTCCAATAATAACTGTGGTCTACAGAGTGATCTAAACGTGAAAAAAAATGATTAACCACAAACAAAAAAACAAAAAAACAAACAAAAAAACAAACATACAAGCTGACTAATACATCTTGCAAAAACTTCGTTTTGGCAAGATAATAAAACATCACCCACAGGGTGAACCGTATCTTGCCAGGGTTTCGTTGACCTCCATGATTGACCGCAAAGTGACCTTGACCTTTGACCTTGACCTTAATAATTTCGTATGGTGAATAGTATGTCTTCATGACCAACGCACATGAAATATTGAAAGATTTTGATGAGAACTGAGGAAATAATTTTTTCATGAAAATTCCGTTTTTTCGTCATGACGTCATCAAATGACGTCATAGCGTCAAACTGTTTACAGATCTGGGAAGCACTCATCAAGGGCATTCATATGAGGTATTACTCGATATGGTACCTACGATTTCAACATTTGACCTTGGGGTCAATAATTTTCGACCTCCAGCGCTAACCATGAAGGTCAAGGCCGATCGCCACCAAAAACTAATCAGCTGAGCGCCGGACCATATACTAGATTCCCATGAAGTTTGGAGACGATCCGATCAAAGTTACTCAAAAAATAAGGGTTTCAACATTTGACCTTGGGGTCAATAATTTTCGACCTCCAGCGCTAACCATGAAGGTCAAGGCCGATCGCCACCAAAAACTAATCAGCTGAGCGCCGGACCACACCCTATATACCCACCAAGTTTGGAGACGATCCGATCAAAGTTACTCAAAAAATAAGGGTTTCGTCGACCTCCATGATTGACCACAAAGTGACCTTGACCTTTGACCTTGACCTTCAAAATTTTGTGTGCTGAAGGGTATCTCTATAGGACTCTGATATGCGAAGTTACATGCGAAGATATGCGAAGATATGGTACCTACGATTTCAACATTTGACCTTGGGGTCAATAATTTTCGACCTCCAGCGCTAACCATGAAGGTCAAGGCCGATCGCCACCAAAAACTAATCAGCTGAGCGCCGGACCATATACTAGATTCCCATGAAGTTTGGAGACGATCCGATCAAAGTTACTCAAAAAATAAGGGTTTCAACATTTGACCTTGGGGTCAATAATTTTCGACCTCCAGCGCTAACCATGAAGGTCAAGGCCGATCGCCACCAAAAACTAATCAGCTGAGCGCCGGACCATATACTAGATTCCCATGAAGTTTGGAGACGATCCGATCAAAGTTACTCAAAAAATAAGGGTTTCGTCGACCTCCATGATTGACCACAAAGTGACCTTGACCTTTGACCTTGACCTTCAAAATTTTGTGTGCTGAAGGGTATCCCTATAGGACTCTGATATGCGAAGTTACAGGAGTTTCCAATAATAACTGTGGTCTACAGAGTGATCTAAACGTGGAAAAAAAATGATTAACCACAAACAAAAAAACAAAAAAACAAAAAAACAAAAAAACAAACATACAAGCTGACTAATACATCTTGCAAAAACTTCGTTTTGGCAAGATAATAAACATATGTCACCCACAGGGTGAACCGTATCTTGCCAAGTGACCTTGACCTTTGACCTTGACCTTAATAATTTCGTATGGTGAATAGTATGTCTTCATGACCAACGCACATGAAATATTGAAAGATTTTGATGAGAACTGAGGAAATAATTTTTTCATGAAAATTCCGTTTTTTCGTCATGACGTCATCAAATGACGTCATAGCGTCAAACTGTTTACAGATCTGGGAAGCACTCATCAAGGGCATTCATATGAGGTATTACTCGATATGGTACCTACAATTTCAAAATTTGACCTTGGGGTCAATAATTTTCGACCTCCAGCGCTAACCATGAAGGTCAAGGCCGATCGCCACCAAAAACTAATCAGCTGAGCGCCGGACCATATACTAGATTCCCATGAAGTTTGGAGACGATCCGATCAAAGTTACTCAAACAATTAGTGTTTCGTCGACCTCCATGATTGGCCGCAAAGTGACCTTGACCTTTGACCTTGACCTTCATAATTTTGTGTGCTAAAGGGTATCTCTAAAAGACTCTGATATGCGAACTTACAAGAGTTTCCAAAGGGAACTGTGCTCTACAGAGTGACCTAAACAATGCGAACTAAAGCAATACAATATACATGAAAAGTGCAGTTTTTTCGTCATAACGCCGTCAAATGACGTCACATTGTCAAACTAGTTATATGTTTGGAAAGCACTCAACAAGGGCTTCAATTTGAGGTACTACTCGATATGGTAACTGAAACTTGAAAATTTTACCTTTTGGTCAAAATTGAATGACCTTCAAAATGACCTTGAAGGTCAAGGCCGATCGACACCAAAAACTAATCAACTGAGCGCCATACCACACCCTATATACCCACCAAGTTTGGAGATCATAAGATCAAAGTTACTCAAAAAATAAGGGTTTCGTAATTTGACCTTGGGGTCAATAATTTTCGACCTCCAGCGCTAACCATGAAGGTTAAGGCCGATCGCCACCAAAAACTAATCAGCTGAGCGCCGGACCATATACTAGATTCCCATGAAGTTTGGAGACGATCCGATCAAAGTTACTCAAAAAATAAGGGTTTCGTTGACCTCCATGATTGACCGCAAAGTGACCTTGACCTTTGACCTTGACCTTCAAAATTTTGTGTGCTGAAGGGTATCTCTATAGGACTCTGATATGCGAAGTTACAGGAGTTTCCAATAATAACTGTGGTCTACAGAGTGATCTAAACGTGAAAAAAAAAGATTAACCACAAACAAAAAAACAAAAAAACAAAAAAATAAAACTCACCCACAGGGTGAACCGTATCTTGCCTTGACAAATTGACCGCAAAGTGACCTTGACCTTCAAAATTTTGTGTGCTAAAGGGTATCTCTAAAAGACTCTGATATGCGAACTTACAAGAGTTTCCAGAAGGGAACTGTGCTCTACAGAGTGACCTAAACAATGCGAACTAAAGCAATACAATATACATGAAAAGTGCAGTTTTTTCGTCATAACGCCGTCAAATGACGTCACATTGTCAAACTAGTTATATGTTTGGAAAGCACTCAACAAGGGCTTCAATTTGAGGTACTACTCGATATGGTAACTGAAACTTGAAAATTTTACCTTTTGGTCAAAATTGAATGACCTTCAAAATGACCTTGAAGGTCAAGGCCGATCGACACCAAAAACTAATCAACTGAGCGCCATACCGCACCCTATATACCCACCAAGTTTGGAGATCATAAGATCAAAGTTACTCAAAAAATAAGGGTTTCGTAATTTGACCTTGGGGTCAATAATTTTCGACCTCCAGCGCTAACCATGAAGGTCAAGGCCGATCGCCACCAAAAACGAATCAGCTGAGCGCCGGACCATATACTAGATTCCCATGAAGTTTGGAGACGATCCGATCAAAGTTACTCAAAAAATAAGGGTTTCGTCGACCTCCATGATTGACCACAAAGTGACCTTGACCTTTGACCTTGACCTTCAAAATTTTGTGTGCTGAAGGGTATCTCTATAGGACTCTGATATGCGAAGTTACAGGAGTTTCCAATAATAACTGTGGTCTACAGAGTGATCTAAACGTGAAAAAAAATGATTAACCACAAACAAAAAAACAAAAAAACAAACAAAAAAACAAACATACAAGCTGACTAATACATCTTGCAAAAACTTCGTTTTGGCAAGATAATAAAACATCACCCACAGGGTGAACCGTATCTTGCCAGGGTTTCGTTGACCTCCATGATTGACCGCAAAGTGACCTTGACCTTTGACCTTGACCTTAATAATTTCGTATGGTGAATAGTATGTCTTCATGACCAACGCACATGAAATATTGAAAGATTTTGATGAGAACTGAGGAAATAATTTTTTCATGAAAATTCCGTTTTTTCGTCATGACGTCATCAAATGACGTCATAGCGTCAAACTGTTTACAGATCTGGGAAGCACTCATCAAGGGCATTCATATGAGGTATTACTCGATATGGTACCTACGATTTCAACATTTGACCTTGGGGTCAATAATTTTCGACCTCCAGCGCTAACCATGAAGGTCAAGGCCGATCGCCACCAAAAACTAATCAGCTGAGCGCCGGACCATATACTAGATTCCCATGAAGTTTGGAGACGATCCGATCAAAGTTACTCAAAAAATAAGGGTTTCAACATTTGACCTTGGGGTCAATATTTTCGACCTCCAGCGCTAACCATGAAGGTCAAGGCCGATCGCCACCAAAAACTAATCAGCTGAGCGCCGGACCACACCCTATATACCCACCAAGTTTGGAGACGATCCGATCAAAGTTACTCAAAAAATAAGGGTTTCGTCGACCTCCATGATTGACCACAAAGTGACCTTGACCTTTGACCTTGACCTTCAAAATTTTGTGTGCTGAAGGGTATCTCTATAGGACTCTGATATGCGAAGTTACATGCGAAGATATGCGAAGATATGGTACCTACGATTTCAACATTTGACCTTGGGGTCAATAATTTTCGACCTCCAGCGCTAACCATGAAGGTCAAGGCCGATCGCCACCAAAAACTAATCAGCTGAGCGCCGGACCATATACTAGATTCCCATGAAGTTTGGAGACGATCCGATCAAAGTTACTCAAAAAATAAGGGTTTCAACATTTGACCTTGGGGTCAATAATTTTCGACCTCCAGCGCTAACCATGAAGGTCAAGGCCGATCGCCACCAAAAACTAATCAGCTGAGCGCCGGACCATATACTAGATTCCCATGAAGTTTGGAGACGATCCGATCAAAGTTACTCAAAAAATAAGGGTTTCGTCGACCTCCATGATTGACCACAAAGTGACCTTGACCTTTGACCTTGACCTTCAAAATTTTGTGTGCTGAAGGGTATCCCTATAGGACTCTGATATGCGAAGTTACAGGAGTTTCCAATAATAACTGTGGTCTACAGAGTGATCTAAACGTGGAAAAAAAATGATTAACCACAAACAAAAAAACAAAATAAAAATCACCCACAGGGTGAACCGTATCTTGCCAAAATGTGAACATGAGTGACTTGCTTCAGGTCACACTGAGGTGAACAGAACTGCTATCCACTAGAAGCGACTCTTTGAGGAATGTCTGGAGCGGCTATCTCTAAAAGACTCTGATATGCGAACTTACAAGAGTTTCCAAAGGGAACTGTGCTCTACAGAGTGACCTAAACAATGCGAACTAAAGCAATACAATATACATGAAAAGTGCAGTTTTTTCGTCATAACGCCGTCAAATGACGTCACATTGTCAAACTAGTTATATGTTTGGAAAGCACTCAACAAGGGCTTCAATTTGAGGTACTACTCGATATGGTAACTGAAACTTGAAAATTTTACCTTTTGGTCAAAATTGAATGACCTTCAAAATGACCTTGAAGGTCAAGGCCGATCGACACCAAAAACTAATCAGCTGAGCGCCATACCACACCCTATATACCCACCAAGTTTGGAGATCATAAGATCAAAGTTACTCAAAAAATAAGGGTTTCGTAATTTGACCTTGGGGTCAATAATTTTCGACCTCCAGCGCTAACCATGAAGGTCAAGGCCGATCGCCACCAAAAACTAATCAGCTGAGCGCCGGACCATATACTAGATTCCCATGAAGTTTGGAGACGATCCGATCAAAGTTACTCAAAAAATAAGGGTTTCGTTGACCTCCATGATTGACCGCAAAGTGACCTTGACCTTTGACCTTGACCTTCAAAATTTTGTGTGCTGAAGGGTATCTCTATAGGACTCTGATATGCGAAGTTACAGGAGTTTCCAATAATAACTGTGGTCTACAGAGTGATCTAAACGTGAAAAAAAATGATTAACCACAAACAAAAAAACAAACAAAAAAACAAACAAAAAAACAAATGAACATATGTCACCCACAGGGTGAACCGTATCTTGCCATTTGACCTTGACCTTAATAATTTCGTATGGTGAATAGTATGTCTTCATGACCAACGCACATGAAATATTGAAAGATTTTGATGAGAACTGAGGAAATAATTTTTTCATGAAAATTCCGTTTTTTCGTCATGACGTCATCAAATGACGTCATAGCGTCAAACTGTTTACAGATCTGGGAAGCACTCATCAAGGGCATTCATATGAGGTATTACTCGATATGGTACCTACGATTTCAAAATTTGACCTTGGGGTCAATAATTTTCGACCTCCAGCGCTAACCATGAAGGTCAAGGCCGATCGCCACCAAAAACTAATCAGCTGAGCGCCTGACCATATACTAGATACCCACCAAGTTTGGAGACGATCCGATCAAAGTTACTCAAAAAATAAGGGTTTCGTTGACCTCCATGATTGACCGCAAAGTGACCTTGACCTTTGACCTTGACCTTCAAAATTTTGTGTGCTGAAGGGTATCTCTATAGGACTCTGATATGCGAAGTTACAGGAGTTTCCAATAATAACTGTGGTCTACAGAGTGATCTAAACGTGAAAAAAAAATGATTAACCACAAACAAAAAAACAAAATGAAGGTCAAGGCCGATCGCCACCAAAAACTAATCAGCTGAGCGCCGGACCATATGCTAGATACCCACCAAGTTTGGAGACGATCCGATCAAAGTTACTCAAAAAATAAGGGTTTCGTTGACCTCCATGATTGACCGCAAAGTGACCTTGACCTTTGACCTTGGAAGGTCAAGGCCGATCGCCACCAAAAACTAATCAGCTGAGCGCGGGACCATATACTAGATACCCACCAAGTTTGGAGACGATCCGATCAAAGTTACTCAAAAAATAAGGGTTTCGTCGACCTCCATGATTGACCACAAAGTGACCTTGACCTTTGACCTTGACCTTCAAAATTTTGTGTGCTGAAGGGTATCTCTATAGGACTCTGATATGCGAAGTTACAGGAGTTTCCAATAATAACTGTGGTCTACAGAGTGATCTAAACGTGGAAAAAAAATGATTAACCACAAACAAAAAAACAAAAAAAAAAACAAACAAAAAAACAAACATACAAGCTGACTAATACATCTTGCAAAAACTTCGTTTTGGCAAGATAAAAACAAAAAAACAAAAAAACAAACAAAAAAACAAACATACAAGCTGACTAATACATCTTGCAAAAACTTCGTTTTGGCAAGATAATAAACATATGTCACCCACAGGGTGAACCGTATCTTGCCAAGTGACCTTGACCTTTGACCTTGACCTTAATAATTTCGTATGGTGAATAGTATGTCTTCATGACCAACGCACATGAAATATTGAAAGATTTTGATGAGAACTGAGGAAATAATTTTTTCATGAAAATTCCGTTTTTTCGTCATGACGTCATCAAATGACGTCATAGCGTCAAACTGTTTACAGATCTGGGAAGCACTCATCAAGGGCATTCATATGAGGTATTACTCGATATGGTACCTACGATTTCAAAATTTGACCTTGGGGTCAATAATTTTCGACCTCCAGCGCTAACCATGAAGGTCAAGGCCGATCGCCACCAAAAACTAATCAGCTGAGCGCCGGACCATATACTAGATTCCCATGAAGTTTGGAGACGATCCGATCAAAGTTACTCAAACAATTAGTGTTTCGTCGACCTCCATGATTGGCCGCAAAGTGACCTTGACCTTTGACCTTGACCTTCATAATTTTGTGTGCTAAAGGGTATCTCTAAAAGACTCTGATATGCGAACTTACAAGAGTTTCCAAAGGGAACTGTGCTCTACAGAGTGACCTAAACAATGCGAACTAAAGCAATACAATATACATGAAAAGTGCAGTTTTTTCGTCATAACGCCGTCAAATGACGTCACATTGTCAAACTAGTTATATGTTTGGAAAGCACTCAACAAGGGCTTCAATTTGAGGTACTACTCGATATGGTAACTGAAACTTGAAAATTTTACCTTTTGGTCAAAATTGAATGACCTTCAAAATGACCTTGAAGGTCAAGGCCGATCGACACCAAAAACTAATCAGCTGAGCGCCATACCACACCCTATATACCCACCAAGTTTGGAGATCATAAGATCAAAGTTACTCAAAAAATAAGGGTTTCGTAATTTGACCTTGGGGTCAATAATTTTCGACCTCCAGCGCTAACCATGAAGGTCAAGGCCGATCGCCACCAAAAACTAATCAGCTGAGCGCCGGACCATATACTAGATTCCCATGAAGTTTGGAGACGATCCGATCAAAGTTACTCAAAAAATAAGGGTTTCGTTGACCTCCATGATTGACCGCAAAGTGACCTTGACCTTTGACCTTGACCTTCAAAAATTTTTGTGCTGAAGGGTATCTCTATAGGACTTTGATATGCGAAGTTACAGGAGTTTCCAATAATAACTGTGGTCTACAGAGTGATCTAAACGTGAAAAAAAAAAGATTAACCACAAACAAAAAAACAAAAAAACAAAAAAACAAACAAACAAACATACAAGCTGACTGATACATCTTGCAAAAACTTCGTTTTGGCAAGATAATAATGGTTATTGTGAGAAAACACGAGTTGGGAAAATATAAAATAATTACAGGGGAGGGCATGTACCTTTCACCATACTATACAAGGTATGTGGGTAAAGGATACTATAAACCTAAGAGACAACGAGGTGTAGGTCATCAATTTCGAAATAAAGGAGCTGGGATAATTGATACTCTAATGGGTATTGGTTCAACCATCCTTAAACATAAAGACCTAATTGGTTCAACTGCTTCTGCCGTGGGTTCAGTTGTGGGTGCTATAAAGAGTATAAAAGATGCTCAAAAGGAGTCTCATAAATTACAAACAATCAAAGAAATAAAATGAACATATGTCACCCACAGGGTGAACCGTATCTTGCCATTTGACCTTGACCTTAATAATTTCGTATGGTGAATAGTATGTCTTCATGACCAACGCACATGAAATATTGAAAGATTTTGATGAGAACTGAGGAAATAATTTTTTCATGAAAATTCCGTTTTTTCGTCATGACGTCATCAAATGACGTCATAGCGTCAAACTGTTTACAGATCTGGGAAGCACTCATCAAGGGCATTCATATGAGGTATTACTCGATATGGTACCTACGATTTCAAAATTTGACCTTGGGGTCAATAATTTTCGACCTCCAGCGCTAACCATGAAGGTCAAGGCCGATCGCCACCAAAAACCAATCAGCTGAGCGCCATACCACACCCTATATACCCACCAAGTTTGGAGATCATAAGATCAAAGTTACTCAAAAAATAAGGGTTTCGTTGACCTCCATGATTGACCCAATTGAATGACCTTCAAAATGACCTTGAAGGTCAAGGCCGATCGACACCAAAAACTAATCAGCTAGGCGCCATACCACACCCTATATACCCACCAAGTTTGGAGATCATAAGATCAAAGTTACTCAAAAAATAAGGGTTTCGTTGACCTCCATGATTGACCGCAAAGTGACCTTGACCTTTGACCTTGACCTTCAAAATTTTGTGTGCTGAAGGGTATCTCTATAGGACTCTGATATGCGAAGTTACAGGAGTTTCCAATAATAACTGTGGTAAATATGGTAACTGAAACTTGAAAATTTTACCTTTTGGTCAAAATTGAATGACCTTCAAAATGACCTTGAAGGTCAAGGCCGATCGACACCAAAAACTAATCAGCTGAGCGCCATACTACACCCTATATACCCACCAAGTTTGGAGATCATAAGATCAAAGTTACTCAAAAAATAAGGGTTTCGTTGACCTCCATGATTGACCCAATTGAATGACCTTCAAAATGACCTTGAAGGTCAAGGCCGATCGCCACCAAAAACTAATCAGCTGAGCGCCGGACCATATACTAGATTCCCATGAAGTTTGGAGACGATCCGATCAAAGTTACTCAAAAAATAAGGGTTTCGTTGACCTCCATGATTGACCGCAAAGTGACCTTGACCTTTGACCTTGACCTTCAAAATTTTGTGTGCTGAAGGGTATCTCTATAGAACTCTGATATGCGAAGTTACAGGAGTTTCCAATAATAACTGTGGTCTACAGAGTGATCTAAACGTGGAAAAAAAATGATTAACCACAAACAAAAAAACAAAAAAACAAAAAAACAAAAAAACAAACAAAATGAACATATGTCACCCACAGGGTGAACCGTATCTTGCCATTTGACCTTGACCTTAATAATTTCGTATGGTGAATAGTATGTCTTCATGACCAACGCACATGAAATATTGAAAGATTTTGATGAGAACTGAGGAAATAATTTTTTCATGAAAATTCCGTTTTTTCGTCATGACGTCATCAAATGACGTCATAGCGTCAAACTGTTTACAGATCTGGGAAGCACTCATCAAGGGCATTCATATGAGGTATTACTCGATATGGTACCTACGATTTCAAAATTTGACCTTGGGGTCAATAATTTTCGACCTCCAGCGCTAACCATGAAGGTCAAGGCGGATCGCCACCAAAAACTAATCAGCTGAGCGCCGGACCATATACTAGATTCCCATGAAGTTTGGAGACGATCCGATCAAAGTTACTCAAAAAATTAGTGTTTCGTCGACCTCCATGATTGGCCGCAAAGTGACCTTGACCTTTGACCTTGACCTTCATAATTTTGTGTGCTAAAGGGTATCTCTAAAAGACTCTGATATGCGAACTTACAAGAGTTTCCAAAGGGAACTGTGCTCTACAGAGTGACCTAAACAATGCGAACTAAAGCAATACAATATACATGAAAAGTGCAGTTTTTTCGTCATAACGCCGTCAAATGACGTCACATTGTCAAACTAGTTATATGTTTGGAAAGCACTCAACAAGGGCTTCAATTTGAGGTACTACTCGATATGGTAACTGAAACTTGAAAATTTTACCTTTTGGTCAAAATTGAATGACCTTCAAAATGACCTTGAAGGTCAAGGCCGATCGACACCAAAAACTAATCAACTGAGCGCCATACCACACCCTATATACCCACCAAGTTTGGAGATCAGAAGATCAAAGTTACTCAAAAAATAAGGGTTTCGTAATTTGACCTTGGGGTCAATAATTTTCGACCTCCAGCGCTAACCATGAAGGTCAAGGCCGATCGCCACCAAAAACTAATCAGCTGAGCGCCGGACCATATACTAGATTCCCCTGAAGTTTGGAGACGATCCGATCAAAGTTACTCAAAAAATAAGGGTTTCGTTGACCTCCATGATTGACCGCAAAGTGACCTTGACCTTTGACCTTGACCTTCAAAATTTTGTGTGCTGAAGGGTATCTCTATAGGACTCTGATATGCGAAGTTACAGGAGTTTCCAATAATAACTGTGGTCTACAGAGTGATCTAAACGTGAAAAAAAAATGATTAACCACAAACAAAAAAACAAAAAAACAAAAAAACAAACAAACAAACAAACATACAAGCTGACTGATACATCTTGCAAAAACTTCGTTTTGGCAAGATAAAAAACAAACAAACAAACAAACAAACATACAAGCTGACTGATACATCTTGCAAAAACTTCGTTTTGGCAAGATAATAAACATATGTCACCCACAGGGTGAACCGTATCTTGCCAAGTGACCTTGACCTTTGACCTTGACCTTCATAATTTTGTGTGCTAAAGGGTATCTCTAAAAGACTCTGATATGCGAACTTACAAGAGTTTCCAAAGGGAACTGTGCTCTACAGAGTGACCTAAACAATGCGAACTAAAGCAATACAATATACATGAAAAGTGCAGTTTTTTCGTCATAACGCCGTCAAATGACGTCACATTGTCAAACTAGTTATATGTTTGGAAAGCACTCAACAAGGGCTTCAATTTGAGGTACTACTCGATATGGTAACTGAAACTTGAAAATTTTACCTTTTGGTCAAAATTGAATGACCTTCAAAATGACCTTGAAGGTCAAGGCCGATCGACACCAAAAACTAATCAGCTGAGCGCCATACCACACCCTATATACCCACCAAGTTTGGAGATCATAAGATCAAAGTTACTCAAAAAATAAGGGTTTCGTTGACCTCCATGATTGACCCAATTGAATGACCTTCAAAATGACCTTGAAGGTCAAGGCCGATCGACACCAAAAACTAATCAGCTGAGCGCCATACCACACCCTATATACCCACCAAGTTTGGAGATCATAAGATCAAAGTTACTCAAAAAATAAGGGTTTCGTTGACCTCCATGATTGACCGCAAAGTGACCTTGACCTTTGACCTTGACCTTCAAAATTTTGTGTGCTGAAGGGTATCTCTATAGGACTCTGATATGCGAAGTTACAGGAGTTTCCAATAATAACTGTGGTAAATATGGTAACTGAAACTTGAAAATTTTACCTTTTGGTCAAAATTGAATGACCTTCAAAATGACCTTGAAGGTCAAGGCCGATCGACACCAAAAACTAATCAGCTGAGCGCCATACCACACCCTATATACCCACCAAGTTTGGAGATCATAAGATCAAAGTTACTCAAAAAATAAGGGTTTCGTTGACCTCCATGATTGACCCAATTGAATGACCTTCAAAATGACCTTGAAGGTCAAGGCCGATCGCCACCAAAAACTAATCAGCTGAGCGCCGGACCATATACTAGATTCCCATGAAGTTTGGAGACGATCCGATCAAAGTTACTCAAAAAATAAGGGTTTCGTTGACCTCCATGATTGACCGCAAAGTGACCTTGACCTTTGACCTTGACCTTCAAAATTTTGTGTGCTGAAGGGTATCTCTATAGGACTCTGATATGCGAAGTTACAGGAGTTTCCAATAATAACTGTGGTCTACAGAGTGATCTAAACGTGAAAAAAAAATGATTAACCACAAACAAAAAAACAAACAAATAAACCTATGTCACCCACAGGGTGAACCGTATCTTGCCAAAATGTGAACATGAGTGACTTGCTTCAGGTCACACTGAGGTGAACAGAACTGCTATCCACTAGAAGCGACTCTTTGAGGAATGTCTGCCCACGAGATATTGAAAGATTTTGATGAGAACTGAGGAAATAATTTTTTCATGAAAATTCCGTTTTTTCGTCATGACGTCATCAAATGACGTCATAGCGTCAAACTGTTTACAGATCTGGGAAGCACTCATCAAGGGCATTCATATGAGGTATTACTCGATATGGTACCTACGATTTCAAAATTTGACCTTGGGGTCAATAATTTTCGACCTCCAGCGCTAACCATGAAGGTCAAGGCCGATCGCCACCAAAAACGAATCAGCTGAGCGCCGGACCATATACTAGATTCCCATGAAGTTTGGAGACGATCCGATCAAAGTTACTCAAAAAATAACGATTTCAACATTTGACCTTGGGGTCAATAATTTTCGACCTCCAGCGCTAACCATGAAGGTCAAGGCCGATCGCCACCAAAAACTAATCAGCTGAGCGCCGGACCATATACTAGATTCCCATGAAGTTTGGAGACGATCCGATCAAAGTTACTCAAAAAATAAGGGTTTCGTCGACCTCCATGATTGACCACAAAGTGACCTTGACCTTTGACCTTGACCTTCAAAATTTTGTGTGCTGAAGGGTATCTCTATAGGACTCTGATATGCGAAGTTACAGGAGTTTCCAATAATAACTGTGGTCTACAGAGTGATCTGAAGGTCAAGGTCAAAGGTCAAGGTCGACCTCCAGCGCTAACCATGAAGGTCAAGGCCGATCGCCACAAAAAACTAATCAGCTGAGCGCCGGACCATATACTAGATTCCCATGAAGTTTGGAGACGATCCGATCAAAGTTACTCAAAAAATAACGATTTCAACATTTGACCTTGGGGTCAATAATTTTCGACCTCCAGCGCTAACCATGAAGGTCAAGGCCGATCGCCACCAAAAACTAATCAGCTGAGCGCCGGACCATATACTAGATTCCCATGAAGTTTGGAGACGATCCGATCAAAGTTACTCAAAAAATAAGGGTTTCGTCGACCTCCATGATTGACCACAAAGTGACCTTGACCTTTGACCTTGACCTTCAAAATTTTGGGTGCTGAAGGGTATCTCTATAGGACTCTGATATGCGAAGTTACAGGAGTTTCCAATAATAACTGTGGTCTACAGAGTGATCTAAACGTGGAAAAAAAATGATTAACCACAAACAAAAAAACAAAAAAAAAAACAAACAAAAAAAAAAACATACAAGCTGACTAATACATCTTGCAAAAACTTCGTTTTGGCAAGATAACAAACAAACATACAAGCTGACTGATACATCTAGCAAAAACTTCGTTTTGGCAAGATAAAAACAAACATACAAGCTGACTAATACATCTTGCAAAAACTTCGTTTTGGCAAGATAACAAACAAATAAAACATCACCCACAGGGTGAACCGTATCTTGCCAGGGTTTCGTTGACCTCCATGATTGACCGCAAAGTGACCTTGACCTTTGACCTTGACCTTAATAATTTCGTATGGTGAATAGTATGTCTTCATGACCAACGCACATGAAATATTGAAAGATTTTGATGAGAACTGAGGAAATAATTTTTTCATGAAAATTCCGTTTTTTCGTCATGACGTCATCAAATGACGTCATAGCGTCAAACTGTTTACAGATCTGGGAAGCACTCATCAAGGGCATTCATATGAGGTATTACTCGATATGGTACCTACGATTTCAAAATTTGACCTTGGGGTCAATAATTTTCGACCTCCAGCGCTAACCATGAAGGTCAAGGCCGATCGCCACCAAAAACTAATCAGCTGAGCGCCGGACCATATACTAGATTCCCATGAAGTTTGGAGACGATCCGATCAAAGTTACTCAAAAAATAAGGATTTCAACATTTGACCTTGGGGTCAATAATTTTCGACCTCCAGCGCTAACCATGAAGGTCAAGGCCGATCGCCACCAAAAACTAATCAGCTGAGCGCCGGACCATATACTAGATTCCCATGAAGTTTGGAGACGATCCGATCAAAGTTACTCAAAAAATAAGGGTTTCGTCGACCTCCATGATTGACCACAAAGTGACCTTGACCTTTGACCTTGACCTTCAAAATTTTGTGTGCTGAAGGATATCTCTATAGGACTCTGATATGCGAAGTTACATGCGAAGATATGCGAAGATATGGTACCTACGATTTCAACATTTGACCTTGGGGTCAATAATTTTCGACCTCCAGCGCTAACCATGAAGGTCAAGGCCGATCGCCACCAAAAACTAATCAGCTGAGCGCCGGACCATATACTAGATTCCCATGAAGTTTGGAGACGATCCGATCAAAGTTACTCAAAAAATAAGGGTTTCAACATTTGACCTTGGGGTCAATAATTTTCGACCTCCAGCGCTAACCATGAAGGTCAAGGCCGATCGCCACCAAAAACTAATCAGCTGAGCGCCGGACCATATACTAGATTCCCATGAAGTTTGGAGACGATCCGATCAAAGTTACTCAAAAAATAAGGGTTTCGTCGACCTCCACGATTGACCACAAAGTGACCTTGACCTTTGACCTTGACCTTCAAAATTTTGTGTGCTGAAGGGTATCTCTATAGGACTCTGATATGCGAAGTTACAGGAGTTTCCAATAATAACTGTGGTCTACAGAGTGATCTAAACGTGGAAAAAAAATGATTAACCACAAACAAAAAAACAAAAAAATAAACCTATGTCACCCACAGGGTGAACCGTATCTTGCCAAAATGTGAACATGAGTGACTTGCTTCAGGACACACTGAGGTGAACAGAACTGCTATCCACTAGAAGCGACTCTTTGAGGAATGTCTGCCCACGAGATATTGAAAGATTTTGATGAGAACTGAGGAAATAATTTTTTCATGAAAATTCCGTTTTTTCGTCATGACGTCATCAAATGACGTCATAGCGTCAAACTGTTTACAGATCTGGGAAGCACTCATCAAGGGCATTCATATGAGGTATTACTCGATATGGTACCTACGATTTCAAAATTTGACCTTGGGGTCAATAATTTTCGACCTCCAGCGCTAACCATGAAGGTCAAGGCCGATCGCCACCAAAAACTAATCAGCTGAGCGCCGGACCATATACTAGATTCCCATGAAGTTTGGAGACGATCCGATCAAAGTTACTCAAAAAATAAGGATTTCAACATTTGACCTTGGGGTCAATAATTTTCGACCTCCAGCGCTAACCATGAAGGTCAAGGCCGATCGCCACCAAAAACTAATCAGCTGAGCGCCGGACCATATACTAGATTCCCATGAAGTTTGGAGACGATCCGATCAAAGTTACTCAAAAAATAAGGGTTTCGTCGACCTCCATGATTGACCACAAAGTGACCTTGACCTTTGACCTTGACCTTCAAAATTTTGTGTGCTGAAGGGTATCTCTATAGGACTCTGATATGCGAAGTTACATGCGAAGATATGCGAAGATATGGTACCTACGATTTCAACATTTGACCTTGGGGTCAATAATTTTCGACCTCCAGCGCTAACCATGAAGGTCAAGGCCGATCGCCACCAAAAACTAATCAGCTGAGCGCCGGACCATATACTAGATTCCCATGAAGTTTGGAGACGATCCGATCAAAGTTACTCAAAAAATAATGGTTTCAACATTTGACCTTGGGGTCAATAATTTTCGACCTCCAGCGCTAACCATGAAGGTCAAGGCCGATCGCCACCAAAAACTAATCAGCTGAGCGCCGGACCATATACTAGATTCCCATGAAGTTTGGAGACGATCCGATCAAAGTTACTCAAAAAATAAGGGTTTCGTCGACCTCCATGATTGACCACAAAGTGACCTTGACCTTTGACCTTGACCTTCAAAATTTTGTGTGCTGAATGGTATCTCTATAGGACTCTGATATGCGAAGTTACAGGAGTTTCCAATAATAACTGTGGTCTACAGAGTGATCTAAACGTGGAAAAAAAATGATTAACCACAAACAAAAAAACAAAAAAACAAACAAAAAAACAAACAAAAAAACAAACATACAAGCTGACTAATACATCTTGCAAAAACTTCGTTTTGGCAAGATAACAAACAAAAAAACAAACAAAAAAACAAACATACAAGCTGACTAATACATCTTGCAAAAACTTCGTTTTGGCAAGATAAAAACAAACATACAAGCTGACTAATACATCTTGCAAAAACTTCGTTTTGGCAAGATAATGAACATATGTCACCCACAGGGTGAACCGTATCTTGCCATTTGACCTTGACCTTAATAATTTCGTATGGTGAATAGTATGTCTTCATGACCAACGCACATGAAATATTGAAAGATTTTGATGAGAACTGAGGAAATAATTTTTTCATGAAAATTCCGTTTTTTCGTCATGACGTCATCAAATGACGTCATAGCGTCAAACTGTTTACAGATCTGGGAAGCACTCATCAAGGGCATTCATATGAGGTATTACTCGATATGGTACCTACGATTTCAAAATTTGACCTTGGGGTCAATAATTTTCGACCTCCAGCGCTAACCATGAAGGTCAAGGCCGATCGCCACCAAAAACTAATCAGCTGAGCGCCATACCACACCCTATATACCCACCAAGTTTGGAGATCATAAGATCAAAGTTACTCAAAAAATAAGGGTTTCGTTGACCTCCATGATTGACCCAATTGAATGACCTTCAAAATGACCTTGAAGGTCAAGGCCGATCGACACCAAAAACTAAACAGCTGAGCGCCATACCACACCCTATATACCCACCAAGTTTGGAGATCATAAGATCAAAGTTACTCAAAAAATAAGGGTTTCGTTGACCTCCATGATTGACCGCAAAGTGACCTTGACCTTTGACCTTGACCTTCAAAATTTTGTGTGCTGAAGGGTATCTCTATAGGACTCTGATATGCGAAGTTACAGGAGTTTCCAATAATAACTGTGGTAAATATGGTAACTGAAACTTGAAAATTTTACCTTTTGGTCAAAATTGAATGACCTTCAAAATGACCTTGAAGGTCAAGGCCGATCGACACCAAAAACTAATCAGCTGAGCGCCATACTACACCCTATATACCCACCAAGTTTGGAGATCATAAGATCAAAGTTACTCAAAAAATAAGGGTTTCGTTGACCTCCATGATTGACCCAATTGAATGACCTTCAAAATGACCTTGAAGGTCAAGGCCGATCGCCACCAAAAACTAATCAGCTGAGCGCCGGACCATATACTAGATTCCCATGAAGTTTGGAGACGATCCGATCAAAGTTACTCAAAAAATAAGGGTTTCGTTGACCTCCATGATTGACCGCAAAGTGACCTTGACCTTTGACCTTGACCTTCAAAATTTTGTGTGCTGAAGGGTATCTCTATAGGACTCTGATATGCGAAGTTACAGGAGTTTCCAATAATAACTGTGGTCTACAGAGTGATCTAAACGTGGAAAAAAAATGATTAACCACAAACAAAAAAACAAAAAAACAAAAAAACAAAAAAACAAACAAATAAACATATGTCACCCACAGGGTGAACCGTATCTTGCCAAGTAACCTTGACCTTTGACCTTGACCTTAATAATTTCGTATGGTGAATAGTATGTCTTCATGACCAACGCACATGAAATATTGAAAGATTTTGATGAGAACTGAGGAAATAATTTTTTCATGAAAATTCCGTTTTTTCAGCATGACGTCATCAAATGACGTCATAGCGTCAAACTGTTTACAGATCTGGGAAGCACTCATCAAGGGCATTCATATGAGGTATTACTCGATATGGTACCTACGATTTCAAAATTTGACCTTGGGGTCAATAATTTTCGACCTCCAGTGCTAACCATGAAGGTCAAGGCCGATCGCCACCAAAAACTAATCAGCTGAGCGCCGGACCATATACTAGATTCCCATGAAGTTTGGAGACGATCCGATCAAAGTTACTCAAAAAATTAGTGTTTCGTCGACCTCCATGATTGGCCGCAAAGTGACCTTGACCTTTGACCTTGACCTTCATAATTTTGTGTGCTAAAGGGTATCTCTAAAAGACTCTGATATGCGAACTTACAAGAGTTTCCAAAGGGAACTGTGCTCTACAGAGTGACCTAAACAATGCGAACTAAAGCAATACAATATACATGAAAAGTGCAGTTTTTTCGTCATAACGCCGTCAAATGACGTCACATTGTCAAACTAGTTATATGTTTGGAAAGCACTCAACAAGGGCTTCAATTTGAGGTACTACTCGATATGGTAACTGAAACTTGAAAATTTTACCTTTTGGTCAAAATTGAATGACCTTCAAAATGACCTTGAAGGTCAAGGCCGATCGACACCAAAAACTAATCAACTGAGCGCCATACCACACCCTATATACCCACCAAGTTTGGAGATCACAAGATCAAAGTTACTCAAAAAATAAGGGTTTCGTAATTTGACCTTGGGGTCAATAATTTTCGACCTCCAGCGCTAACCATGAAGGTCAAGGCCGATCGCCACCAAAAACTAATCAGCTGAGCGCCGGACCATATACTAGATTCCCATGAAGTTTGGAGACGATCCGATCAAAGTTACTCAAAAAATAAGGGTTTCGTTGACCTCCATGATTGACCGCAAAGTGACCTTGACCTTTGACCTTGACCTTCAAAATTTTGTGTGCTGAAGGGTATCTCTATAGGACTCTGATATGCGAAGTTACAGGAGTTTCCAATAATAACTGTGGTCTACAGAGTGATCTAAACGTGAAAAAAAAAGATTAACCACAAACAAAAAAACAAAAAAACAAAAAAATAAAACATCACCCACAGGGTGAACCGTATCTTGCCAGGGTTTCGTTGACCTCCATGATTGACCGCAAAGTGACCTTGACCTTTGACCTTGACCTTAATAATTTCGTATGGTGAATAGTATGTCTTCATGACCAACGCACATGAAATATTGAAAGATTTTGATGAGAACTGAGGAAATAATTTTTTCATGAAAATTCCGTTTTTTCGTCATGACGTCATCAAATGACGTCATAGCGTCAAACTGTTTACAGATCTGGGAAGCACTCATCAAGGGCATTCATATGAGGTATTACTCGATATGGTACCTACGATTTCAACATTTGACCTTGGGGTCAATAATTTTCGACCTCCAGCGCTAACCATGAAGGTCAAGGCCGATCGCCACCAAAAACTAATCAGCTGAGCGCCGGACCATATACTAGATTCCCATGAAGTTTGGAGACGATCCGATCAAAGTTACTCAAAAAATAAGGGTTTCAACATTTGACCTTGGGGTCAATAATTTTCGACCTCCAGCGCTAACCATGAAGGTCAAGGCCGATCGCCACCAAAAACTAATCAGCTGAGCGCCGGACCATATACTAGATTCCCATGAAGTTTGGAGACGATCCGATCAAAGTTACTCAAAAAATAAGGGTTTCGTCGACCTCCATGATTGACCACAAAGTGACCTTGACCTTTGACCTTGACCTTCAAAATTTTGTGTGCTGAAGGGTATCTCTATAGGACTCTGATATGCGAAGTTACAGGAGTTTCCAATAATAACTGTGGTCTACAGAGTGATCTAAACGTGGAAAAAAAATGATTAACCACAAACAAAAAAACAAAAAAACAAAAAAACAAAAAAACAAACAAAAAAACAAACATACAAGCTGACTAATACATCTTGCAAAAACTTCGTTTTGGCAAGATAATAAACATATGTCACCCACAGGGTGAACCGTATCTTGCCAAGTGACCTTGACCTTTGACCTTGACCTTAATAATTTCGTATGGTGAATAGTATGTCTTCATGACCAACGCACATGAAATATTGAAAGATTTTGATGAGAACTGAGGAAATAATTTTTTCATGAAAATTCCGTTTTTTCGTCATGACGTCATCAAATGACGTCATAGCGTCAAACTGTTTACAGATCTGGGAAGCACTCATCAAGGGCATTCATATGAGGTATTACTCGATATGGTACCTACGATTTCAAAATTTGACCTTGGGGTCAATAATTTTCGACCTCCAGCGCTAACCATGAAGGTCAAGGCCGATCGCCACCAAAAACTAATCAGCTGAGCGCCGGACCATATACTAGATTCCCATGAAGTTTGGAGACGATCCGATCAAAGTTACTCAAACAATTAGTGTTTCGTCGACCTCCATGATTGGCCGCAAAGTGACCTTGACCTTTGACCTTGACCTTCATAATTTTGTGTGCTAAAGGGTATCTCTAAAAGACTCTGATATGCGAACTTACAAGAGTTTCCAAAGGGAACTGTGCTCTACAGAGTGACCTAAACAATGCGAACTAAAGCAATACAATATACATGAAAAGTGCAGTTTTTTCGTCAGAACGCCGTCAAATGACGTCACATTGTCAAACTAGTTATATGTTTGGAAAGCACTCAACAAGGGCTTCAATTTGAGGTACTACTCGATATGGTAACTGAAACTTGAAAATTTTACCTTTTGGTCAAAATTGAATGACCTTCAAAATGACCTTGAAGGTCAAGGCCGATCGACACCAAAAACTAATCAGCTGAGCGCCGGACCATATACTAGATTCCCATGAAGTTTGGAGACGATCCGATCAAAGTTACTCAAAAAATAAGGGTTTCGTTGACCTCCATGATTGACCGCAAAGTGACCTTGACCTTTGACCTTGACCTTCAAAATTTTGTGTGCTGAAGGGTATCTCTATAGGACTCTGATATGCGAAGTTACAGGAGTTTCCAATAATAACTGTGGTCTACAGAGTGATCTAAACGTGGAAAAAAAATGATTAACCACAAACAAAAAAACAAAAAAACAAAAAAACAAAAAAACAAACAAATAAACATATGTCACCCACAGGGTGAACCGTATCTTGCCAAGTGACCTTGACCTTTGACCTTGACCTTAATAATTTCGTATGGTGAATAGTATGTCTTCATGACCAACGCACATGAAATATTGAAAGATTTTGATGAGAACTGAGGAAATAATTTTTTCATGAAAATTCCGTTTTTTCGTCATGACGTCATCAAATGACGTCATAGCGTCAAACTGTTTACAGATCTGGGAAGCACTCATCAAGGGCATTCATATGAGGTATTACTCGATATGGTACCTACGATTTCAAAATTTGACCTTGGGGTCAATAATTTTCGACCTCCAGCGCTAACCATGAAGGTCAAGGCCGATCGCCACCAAAAACTAATCAGCTGAGCGCCGGACCATATACTAGATTCCCATGAAGTTTGGAGATGATCCGATCAAAGTTACTCAAAAAATTAGTGTTTCGTCGACCTCCATGATTGGCCGCAAAGTGACCTTGACCTTTGACCTTGACCTTCATAATTTTGTGTGCTAAAGGGTATCTCTAAAAGACTCTGATATGCGAACTTACAAGAGTTTCCAAAGGGAACTGTGCTCTACAGAGTGACCTAAACAATGCGAACTAAAGCAATACAATATACATGAAAAGTGCAGTTTTTTCGTCATAACGCCGTCAAATAACGTCACATTGTCAAACTAGTTATATGTTTGGAAAGCACTCAACAAGGGCTTCAATTTGAGGTACTACTCGATATGGTAACTGAAACTTGAAAATTTTACCTTTTGGTCAAAATTGAATGACCTTCAAAATGACCTTGAAGGTCAAGGCCGATCGACACCAAAAACTAATCAACTGAGCGCCATACCACACCCTATATACCCACCAAGTTTGGAGATCATAAGATCAAAGTTACTCAAAAAATAAGGGTTTCGTAATTTGACCTTGGGGTCAATAATTTTCGACCTCCAGCGCTAACCATGAAGGTCAAGGCCGATCGCCACCAAAAACTAATCAGCTGAGCGCCGGACCATATACTAGATTCCCATGAAGTTTGGAGACGATCCGATCAAAGTTACTCAAAAAATAAGGGTTTCGTTGACCTCCATGATTGACCGCAAAGTGACCTTGACCTTTGACCTTAACCTTCAAAATTTTGTGTGCTGAAGGGTATCTCTATAGGACTCTGATATGCGAAGTTACAGGAGTTTCCAATAATAACTGTGGTCTACAGAGTGATCTAAACGTGAAAAAAAAAGATTAACCACAAACAAAAAAACAAAAAAACAAAAAAATAAAACATCACCCACAGGGTGAACCGTATCTTGCCAGGGTTTCGTTGACCTCCATGATTGACCGCAAAGTGACCTTGACCTTTGACCTTGACCTTAATAATTTCGTATGGTGAATAGTATGTCTTCATGACCAACGCACATGAAATATTGAAAGATTTTGATGAGAACTGAGGAAATAATTTTTTCATGAAAATTCCGTTTTTTCGTCATGACGTCATCAAATGACGTCATAGCGTCAAACTGTTTACAGATCTGGGAAGCACTCATCAAGGGCATTCATATGAGGTATTACTCGATATGGTACCTACGATTTCAACATTTGACCTTGGGGTCAATAATTTTCGACCTCCAGCACTAACCATGAAGGTCAAGGCCGATCGCCACCAAAAACTAATCAGCTGAGCGCCGGACCATATACTAGATTCCCATGAAGTTTGGAGACGATCCGATCAAAGTTACTCAAAAAATAAGGGTTTCAACATTTGACCTTGGGGTCAATAATTTTCGACCTCCA
Source organism: Myxine glutinosa (assembly GCF_964187855.1). Taxonomy (NCBI): domain Eukaryota; kingdom Metazoa; phylum Chordata; class Myxini; order Myxiniformes; family Myxinidae; genus Myxine; species Myxine glutinosa. The sequence goes on along the minus strand of NC_136269.1, from coordinate 109,452,316 downwards.
GCGCTAACCATGAAGGTCAAGGCCGATCGCCACCAAAAACTAATCAGCTGAGCGCCGGACCATATACTAGATTCCCATGAAGTTTGGAGACGATCCGATCAAAGTTACTCAAACAATTAGTGTTTCGTCGACCTCCATGATTGGCCGCAAAGTGACCTTGACCTTTGACCTTGACCTTCATAATTTTGTGTGCTAAAGGGTATCTCTAAAAGACTCTGATATGCGAACTTACAAGAGTTTCCAAAGGGAACTGTGCTCTACAGAGTGACCTAAACAATGCGAACTAAAGCAATACAATATACATGAAAAGTGCAGTTTTTTCGTCAGAACGCCGTCAAATGACGTCACATTGTCAAACTAGTTATATGTTTGGAAAGCACTCAACAAGGGCTTCAATTTGAGGTACTACTCGATATGGTAACTGAAACTTGAAAATTTTACCTTTTGGTCAAAATTGAATGACCTTCAAAATGACCTTGAAGGTCAAGGCCGATCGACACCAAAAACTAATCAGCTGAGCGCCATACCACACCCTATATACCCACCAAGTTTGGAGATCATAAGATCAAAGTTACTCAAAAAATAAGGGTTTCGTAATTTGACCTTGGGGTCAATAATTTTCGACCTCCAGCGCTAACCATGAAGGTCAAGGCCGATCGCCACCAAAAACTAATCAGCTGAGCGCCGGACCATATACTAGATTCCCATGAAGTTTGGAGACGATCCGATCAAAGTTACTCAAAAAATAAGGGTTTCGTTGACCTCCATGATTGACCGCAAAGTGACCTTGACCTTTGACCTTGACCTTCAAAATTTTGTGTGCTGAAGGGTATCTCTATAGGACTCTGATATGCGAAGTTACAGGAGTTTCCAATAATAACTGTGGTCTACAGAGTGATCTAAACGTGGAAAAAAAATGATTAACCACAAACAAAAAAACAAAAAAACAAAAAAACAAAAAAACAAACAAATAAACATATGTCACCCACAGGGTGAACCGTATCTTGCCAAGTGACCTTGACCTTTGACCTTGACCTTAATAATTTCGTATGGTGAATAGTATGTCTTCATGACCAACGCACATGAAATATTGAAAGATTTTGATGAGAACTGAGGAAATAATTTTTTCATGAAAATTCCGTTTTTTCGTCATGACGTCATCAAATGACGTCATAGCGTCAAACTGTTTACAGATCTGGGAAGCACTCATCAAGGGCATTCATATGAGGTATTACTCGATATGGTACCTACGATTTCAAAATTTGACCTTGGGGTCAATAATTTTCGACCTCCAGCGCTAACCATGAAGGTCAAGGCCGATCGCCACCAAAAACTAATCAGCTGAGCGCCGGACCATATACTAGATTCCCATGAAGTTTGGAGACGATCCGATCAAAGTTACTCAAAAAATTAGTGTTTCGTCGATCTCCATGATTGGCCGCAAAGTGACCTTGACCTTTGACCTTGACCTTCATAATTTTGTGTGCTAAAGGGTATCTCTAAAAGACTCTGATATGCGAACTTACAAGAGTTTCCAAAGGGAACTGTGCTCTACAGAGTGACCTAAACAATGCGAACTAAAGCAATACAATATACATGAAAAGTGCAGTTTTTTCGTCATAACGCCGTCAAATAACGTCACATTGTCAAACTAGTTATATGTTTGGAAAGCACTCAACAAGGGCTTCAATTTGAGGTACTACTCGATATGGTAACTGAAACTTGAAAATTTTACCTTTTGGTCAAAATTGAATGACCTTCAAAATGACCTTGAAGGTCAAGGCCGATCGACACCAAAAACTAATCAACTGAGCGCCATACCACACCCTATATACCCACCAAGTTTGGAGATCATAAGATCAAAGTTACTCAAAAAATAAGGGTTTCGTAATTTGACCTTGGGGTCAATAATTTTCGACCTCCAGCGCTAACCATGAAGGTCAAGGCCGATCGACACCAAAAACTAATCAGCTGAGCGCCGGACCATATACTAGATTCCCATGAAGTTTGGAGACGATCCGATCAAAGTTACTCAAAAAATAAGGGTTTCGTTGACCTCCATGATTGACCGCAAAGTGACCTTGACCTTTGACCTTGACCTTCAAAATTTTGTGTGCTGAAGGGTATCTCTATAGGACTCTGATATGCGAAGTTACAGGAGTTTCCAATAATAACTGTGGTCTACAGAGTGATCTAAACGTGAAAAAAAAAGATTAACCACAAACAAAAAAACAAAAAAACAAAAAAATAAAACATCACCCACAGGGTGAACCGTATCTTGCCAGGGTTTCGTTGACCTCCATGATTGACCGCAAAGTGACCTTGACCTTTGACCTTGACCTTAATAATTTCGTATGGTGAATAGTATGTCTTCATGACCAACGCACATGAAATATTGAAAGATTTTGATGAGAACTGAGGAAATAATTTTTTCATGAAAATTCCGTTTTTTCGTCATGACGTCATCAAATGACGTCATAGCGTCAAACTGTTTACAGATCTGGGAAGCACTCATCAAGGGCATTCATATGAGGTATTACTCGATATGGTACCTACGATTTCAACATTTGACCTTGGGGTCAATAATTTTCGACCTCCAGCGCTAACCATGAAGGTCAAGGCCGATCGCCACCAAAAACTAATCAGCTGAGCGCCGGACCATATACTAGATTCCCATGAAGTTTGGAGACGATCCGATCAAAGTTACTCAAAAAATAAGGGTTTCAACATTTGACCTTGGGGTCAATAATTTTCGACCTCCAGCGCTAACCATGAAGGTCAAGGCCGATCGCCACCAAAAACTAATCAGCTGAGCGCCGGACCATATACTAGATTCCCATGAAGTTTGGAGACGATCCGATCAAAGTTACTCAAAAAATAAGGGTTTCGTCGACCTCCATGATTGACCACAAAGTGACCTTGACCTTTGACCTTGACCTTCAAAATTTTGTGTGCTGAAGGGTATCTCTATAGGACTCTGATATGCGAAGTTACATGCGAAGATATGCGAAGATATGGTACCTACGATTTCAACATTTGACCTTGGGGTCAATAATTTTCGACCTCCAGCGCTAACCATGAAGGTCAAGGCCGATCGCCACCAAAAACTAATCAGCTGAGCGCCGGACCATATACTAGATTCCCATGAAGTTTGGAGACGATCCGATCAAAGTTACTCAAAAAATAAGGGTTTCAACATTTGACCTTGGGGTCAATAATTTTCGACCTCCAGCGCTAACCATGAAGGTCAAGGCCGATCGCCACCAAAAACTAATCAGCTGAGCGCCGGACCATATACTAGATTCCCATGAAGTTTGGAGACGATCCGATCAAAGTTACTCAAAAAATAAGGGTTTCGTCGACCTCCATGATTGACCACAAAGTGACCTTGACCTTTGACCTTGACCTTCAAAATTTTGTGTGCTGAAGGGTATCTCTATAGGACTCTGATATGCGAAGTTACATGCGAAGATATGCGAAGATATGGTACCTACGATTTCAACATTTGACCTTGGGGTCAATAATTTTCGACCTCCAGCGCTAACCATGAAGGTCAAGGCCGATCGCCACCAAAAACTAATCAGCTGAGCGCCGGACCATATACTAGATTCCCATGAAGTTTGGAGACGATCCGATCAAAGTTACTCAAAAAATAAGGGTTTCAACATTTGACCTTGGGGTCAATAATTTTCGACCTCCAGCGCTAACCATGAAGGTCAAGGCCGATCGCCACCAAAAACTAATCAGCTGAGCACCGGACCATATACTAGATTCCCATGAAGTTTGGAGACGATCCGATCAAAGTTACTCAAAAAATAAGGGTTTCGTCGACCTCCATGATTGACCACAAAGTGACCTTGACCTTTGACCTTGACCTTCAAAATTTTGTGTGCTGAAGGGTATCTCTATAGGACTCTGATATGCGAAGTTACAGGAGTTTCCAATAATAACTGTGGTCTACAGAGTGATCTAAACGTGGAAAAAAAATGATTAACCACAAACAAAAAAACAAAAAAACAAAAAAACAAAAAAACAAACAAAAAAACAAACATACAAGCTGACTAATACATCTTGCAAAAACTTCGTTTTGGCAAGATAATAAAACATCACCCACAGGGTGAACCGTATCTTGCCAGGGTTTCGTTGACCTCCATGATTGACCGCAAAGTGACCTTGACCTTTGACCTTGACCTTAATAATTTCGTATGGTGAATAGTATGTCTTCATGACCAACGCACATGAAATATTGAAAGATTTTGATGAGAACTGAGGAAATAATTTTTTCATGAAAATTCCGTTTTTTCGTCATGACGTCATCAAATGACGTCATAGCGTCAAACTGTTTACAGATCTGGGAAGCACTCATCAAGGGCATTCATATGAGGTATTACTTGATATGGTACCTACGATTTCAACATTTGACCTTGGGGTCAATAATTTTCGACCTCCAGCGCTAACCATGAAGGTCAAGGCCGATCGCCACCAAAAACTAATCAGCTGAGCGCCGGACCATATACTAGATTCCCATGAAGTTTGGAGACGATCCGATCAAAGTTACTCAAAAAATAAGGGTTTCAACATTTGACCTTGGGGTCAATAATTTTCGACCTCCAGCGCTAACCATGAAGGTCAAGGCCGATCGCCACCAAAAACTAATCAGCTGAGCGCCGGACCATATACTAGATTCCCATGAAGTTTGGAGACGATCCGATCAAAGTTACTCAAAAAATAAGGGTTTCGTCGACCTCCATGATTGACCACAAAGTGACCTTGACCTTTGACCTTGACCTTCAAAATTTTGTGTGCTGAAGGGTATCTCTATAGGACTCTGATATGCGAAGTTACATGCGAAGATATGCGAAGATATGGTACCTACGATTTCAACATTTGACCTTGGGGTCAATAATTTTCGACCTCCAGCGCTAACCATGAAGGTCAAGGCCGATCGCCACCAAAAACTAATCAGCTGAGCGCCGGACCATATACTAGATTCCCATGAAGTTTGGAGACGATCCGATCAAAGTTACTCAAAAAATAAGGGTTTCAACATTTGACCTTGGGGTCAATAATTTTCGACCTCCAGCGCTAACCATGAAGGTCAAGGCCGATCGCCACCAAAAACTAATCAGCTGAGCGCCGGACCATATACTAGATTCCCATGAAGTTTGGAGACGATCCGATCAAAGTTACTCAAAAAATAAGGGTTTCGTCGACCTCCATGATTGACCACAAAGTGACCTTGACCTTTGACCTTGACCTTCAAAATTTTGTGTGCTGAAGGGTATCTCTATAGGACTCTGATATGCGAAGTTACAGGAGTTTCCAATAATAACTGTGGTCTACAGAGTGATCTAAACGTGGAAAAAAAATGATTAACCACAAACAAAAAAACAAAAAAACAAAAAAACAAAAAAACAAACAAAAAAACAAACATACAAGCTGACTAATACATCTTGCAAAAACTTCGTTTTGGCAAGATAAAAAACAAACATACAAGCTGACTAATACATCTTGCAAAAACTTCGTTTTGGCAAGATAACAAACATACAAGCTGACTAATACATCTTGCAAAAACTTCGTTTTGGCAAGATAATGAACATATGTCACCCACAGGGTGAACCGTATCTTGCCAAAATGTGAAAATTCCGTTTTTTCGTCATGACGTCATCAAATGACGTCATAGCGTCAAACTGTTTACAGATCTGGGAAGCACTCATCAAGGGCATTCATATGAGGTATTACTCGATATGGTACCTACGATTTCAAAATTTGACCTTGGGGTCAATAATTTTCGACCTCCAGCGCTAACCATGAAGGTCAAGGCCGATCGCCACCAAAAACTAATCAGCTGAGCGTCGGACCATATACTAGATTCCCATGAAGTTTGGAGACGATCCGATCAAAGTTACTCAAAAAATTAGTGTTTCGTCGACCTCCATGATTGGCCGCAAAGTGACCTTGACCTTTGACCTTGACCTTCATAATTTTGTGTGCTAAAGGGTATCTCTAAAAGACTCTGATATGCGAACTTACAAGAGTTTCCAAAGGGAACTGTGCTCTACAGAGTGACCTAAACAATGCGAACTAAAGCAATACAATATACATGAAAAGTGCAGTTTTTTCGTCATAACGCCGTCAAATGACGTCACATTGTCAAACTAGTTATATGTTTGGAAAGCACTCAACAAGGGCTTCAATTTGAGGTACTACTCGATATGGTAACTGAAACTTGAAAATTTTACCTTTTGGTCAAAATTGAATGACCTTCAAAATGACCTTGAAGGTCAAGGCCGATCGACACCAAAAACTAATCAGCTGAGCGCCATACCACACCCTATATACCCACCAAGTTTGGAGATCATAAGATCAAAGTTACTCAAAAAATAAGGGTTTCGTTGACCTCCATGATTGACCGCAAAGTGACCTTGACCTTTGACCTTGACCTTCAAAATTTTGTGTGCTGAAGGGTATCTCTATAGGACTCTGATATGCGAACTTACAAGAGTTTCCAAAGGGAACTGTGCTCTACAGAGTGACCTAAACAATGCGAACTAAAGCAATACAATATACATGAAAAGTGCAGTTTTTTCGTCATAACGCCGTAAAATGACGTCACATTGTCAAACTAGTTATATGTTTGGAAAGCACTCAACAAGGGCTTCAATTTGAGGTACTACTCGATATGGTAACTGAAACTTGAAAATTTTACCTTTTGGTCAAAATTGAATGACCTTCAAAATGACCTTGAAGGTCAAGGCCGATCGACACCAAAAACTAATCAACTGAGCGCCATACCACACCCTATATACCCACCAAGTTTGGAGATCATAAGCTCAAAGTTACTCAAAAAATAAGGGTTTCGTAATTTGACCTTGGGGTCAATAATTTTCGACCTCCAGCGCTAACCATGAAGGTCAAGGCCGATCGCCACCAAAAACTAATCAGCTGAGCGCCGGACCATATACTAGATTCCCATGAAGTTTGGAGACGATCCGATCAAAGTTACTCAAAAAATAAGGGTTTCGTTGACCTCCATGATTGACCGCAAAGTGACCTTGACCTTTGACCTTGACCTTCAAAATTTTGTGTGCTGAAGGGTATCTCTATAGGACTCTGATATGCGAAGTTACAGGAGTTTCCAATAATAACTGTGGTCTACAGAGTGATCTAAACGTGAAAAAAAAATGATTAACCACAAACAAAAAAACAAAAAAACAAAAAATAAACATATGTCACCCACAGGGTGAACCGTATCTTGCCAAGTGACCTTGACCTTTGACCTTGACCTTAATAATTTCGTATGGTGAATAGTATGTCTTCATGACCAACGCACATGAAATATTGAAAGATTTTGATGAGAACTGAGGAAATAATTTTTTCATGAAAATTCCGTTTTTTCATCATGACGTCATCAAATGACGTCATAGCGTCAAACTGTTTACAGATCTGGGAAGCACTCATCAAGGGCATTCATATGAGGTATTACTCGATATGGTACCTACGATTTCAAAATTTGACTTTGGGGTCAATAATTTTCGACCTCCAGTGCTAACCATGAAGGTCAAGGCCGATCGCCACCAAAAACTAATCAGCTGAGCGCCGGACCATATACTAGATTCCCATGAAGTTTGGAGACGATCCGATCAAAGTTACTCAAAAAATTAGTGTTTCGTCGACCTCCATGATTGGCCGCAAAGTGACCTTGACCTTTGACCTTGACCTTCATAATTTTGTGTGCTAAAGGGTATCTCTAAAAGACTCTGATATGCGAACTTACAAGAGTTTCCAAAGGGAACTGTGCTCTACAGAGTGACCTAAACAATGCGAACTAAAGCAATACAATATACATGAAAAGTGCAGTTTTTTCGTCATAACGCCGTCAAATGACGTCACATTGTCAAACTAGTTATATGTTTGGAAAGCACTCAACAAGGGCTTCAATTTGAGGTACTACTCGATATGGTAACTGAAACTTGAAAATTTTACCTTTTGGTCAAAATTGAATGACCTTCAAAATGACCTTGAAGGTCAAGGCCGATCGACACCAAAAACTAATCAACTGAGCGCCATACCACACCCTATATACCCACCAAGTTTGGAGATCATAAGATCAAAGTTACTCAAAAAATAAGGGTTTCGTAATTTGACCTTGGGGTCAATAATTTTCGACCTCCAGCGCTAACCATGAAGGTCAAGGCCGATCGCCACCAAAAACTAATCAGCTGAGCGCCGGACCATATACTAGATTCCCATGAAGTTTGGAGACGATCCGATCAAAGTTACTCAAAAAATAAGGGTTTCGTTGACCTCCATGATTGACCGCAAAGTGACCTTGACCTTTGACCTTGACCTTCAAAATTTTGTGTGCTGAAGGGTATCTCTATAGGACTCTGATATGCGAAGTTACAGGAGTTTCCAATAATAACTGTGGTCTACAGAGTGATCTAAACATGAAAAAAAAAGATTAACCACAAACAAAAAAACAAAAAAACAAAAAAATAAAACATCACCCACAGGGTGAACCGTATCTTGCCAGGGTTTCGTTGACCTCCATGATTGACCGCAAAGTGACCTTGACCTTTGACCTTGACCTTAATAATTTCGTATGGTGAATAGTATGTCTTCATGACCAACGCACATGAAATATTGAAAGATTTTGATGAGAACTGAGGAAATAATTTTTTCATGAAAATTCCGTTTTTTCGTCATGACGTCATCAAATGACGTCATAGCGTCAAACTGTTTACAGATCTGGGAAGCACTCATCAAGGGCATTCATATGAGGTATTACTCGATATGGTACCTACGATTTCAACATTTGACCTTGGGGTCAATAATTTTCGACCTCCAGCGCTAACCATGAAGGTCAAGGCCGATCGCCACCAAAAACTAATCAGCTGAGCGCCGGACCATATACTAGATTCCCATGAAGTTTGGAGACGATCCGATCAAAGTTACTCAAAAAATAAGGGTTTCAACATTTGACCTTGGGGTCAATAATTTTCGACCTCCAGCGCTAACCATGAAGGTCAAGGCCGATCGCCACCAAAAACTAATCAGCTGAGCGCCGGACCATATACTAGATTCCCATGAAGTTTGGAGACGATCCGATCAAAGTTACTCAAAAAATAAGGGTTTCGTCGACCTCCATGATTGACCACAAAGTGACCTTGACCTTTGACCTTGACCTTCAAAATTTTGTGTGCTGAAGGGTATCTCTATAGGACTCTGATATGCGAAGTTACAGGAGTTTCCAATAATAACTGTGGTCTACAGAGTGATCTAAACGTGGAAAAAAAATGATTAACCACAAACAAAAAAACAAAAAAACAAAAAAACAAAAAAACAAACAAAAAAACAAACATACAAGCTGACTAATACATCTTGCAAAAACTTCGTTTTGGCAAGATAATAAACATATGTCACCCACAGGGTGAACCGTATCTTGCCAAGTGACCTTGACCTTTGACCTTGACCTTAATAATTTCGTATGGTGAATAGTATGTCTTCATGACCAACGCACATGAAATATTGAAAGATTTTGATGAGAACTGAGGAAATAATTTTTTCATGAAAATTCCGTTTTTTCGTCATGACGTCATCAAATGACGTCATAGCGTCAAACTGTTTACAGATCTGGGAAGCACTCATCAAGGGCATTCATATGAGGTATTACTCGATATGGTACCTACGATTTCAAAATTTGACCTTGGGGTCAATAATTTTCGACCTCCAGCGCTAACCATGAAGGTCAAGGCCGATCGCCACCAAAAACTAATCAGCTGAGCGCCGGACCATATACTAGATTCCCATGAAGTTTGGAGACGATCCGATCAAAGTTACTCAAACAATTAGTGTTTCGTCGACCTCCATGATTGGCCGCAAAGTGACCTTGACCTTTGACCTTGACCTTCATAATTTTGTGTGCTAAAGGGTATCTCTAAAAGACTCTGATATGCGAACTTACAAGAGTTTCCAAAGGGAACTGTGCTCTACAGAGTGACCTAAACAATGCGAACTAAAGCAATACAATATACATGAAAAGTGCAGTTTTTTCGTCAGAACGCCGTCAAATGACGTCACATTGTCAAACTAGTTATATGTTTGGAAAGCACTCAACAAGGGCTTCAATTTGAGGTACTACTCGATATGGTAACTGAAACTTGAAAATTTTACCTTTTGGTCAAAATTGAATGACCTTCAAAATGACCTTGAAGGTCAAGGCCGATCGACACCAAAAACTAATCAGCTGAGCGCCGGACCATATACTAGATTCCCATGAAGTTTGGAGACGATCCGATCAAAGTTACTCAAAAAATAAGGGTTTCGTTGACCTCCATGATTGACCGCAAAGTGACCTTGACCTTTGACCTTGACCTTCAAAATTTTGTGTGCTGAAGGGTATCTCTATAGGACTCTGATATGCGAAGTTACAGGAGTTTCCAATAATAACTGTGGTCTACAGAGTGATCTAAACGTGGAAAAAAAATGATTAACCACAAACAAAAAAACAAAAAAACAAAAAAACAAAAAAACAAACAAATAAACATATGTCACCCACAGGGTGAACCGTATCTTGCCAAGTGACCTTGACCTTTGACCTTGACCTTAATAATTTCGTATGGTGAATAGTATGTCTTCATGACCAACGCACATGAAATATTGAAAGATTTTGATGAGAACTGAGGAAATAATTTTTTCATGAAAATTCCGTTTTTTCGTCATGACGTCATCAAATGACGTCATAGCGTCAAACTGTTTACAGATCTGGGAAGCACTCATCAAGGGCATTCATATGAGGTATTACTCGATATGGTACCTACGATTTCAAAATTTGACCTTGGGGTCAATAATTTTCGACCTCCAGCGCTAACCATGAAGGTCAAGGCCGATCGCCACCAAAAACTAATCAGCTGAGCGCCGGACCATATACTAGATTCCCATGAAGTTTGGAGATGATCCGATCAAAGTTACTCAAAAAATTAGTGTTTCGTCGACCTCCATGATTGGCCGCAAAGTGACCTTGACCTTTGACCTTGACCTTCATAATTTTGTGTGCTAAAGGGTATCTCTAAAAGACTCTGATATGCGAACTTACAAGAGTTTCCAAAGGGAACTGTGCTCTACAGAGTGACCTAAACAATGCGAACTAAAGCAATACAATATACATGAAAAGTGCAGTTTTTTCGTCATAACGCCGTCAAATAACGTCACATTGTCAAACTAGTTATATGTTTGGAAAGCACTCAACAAGGGCTTCAATTTGAGGTACTACTCGATATGGTAACTGAAACTTGAAAATTTTACCTTTTGGTCAAAATTGAATGACCTTCAAAATGACCTTGAAGGTCAAGGCCGATCGACACCAAAAACTAATCAACTGAGCGCCATACCACACCCTATATACCCACCAAGTTTGGAGATCATAAGATCAAAGTTACTCAAAAAATAAGGGTTTCGTAATTTGACCTTGGGGTCAATAATTTTCGACCTCCAGCGCTAACCATGAAGGTCAAGGCCGATCGCCACCAAAAACTAATCAGCTGAGCGACGGACCATATACTAGATTCCCATGAAGTTTGGAGACGATCCGATCAAAGTTACTCAAAAAATAAGGGTTTCGTTGACCTCCATGATTGACCGCAAAGTGACCTTGACCTTTGACCTTGACCTTCAAAATTTTGTGTGCTGAAGGGTATCTCTATAGGACTCTGATATGCGAAGTTACAGGAGTTTCCAATAATAACTGTGGTCTACAGAGTGATCTAAACGTGAAAAAAAAAGATTAACCACAAACAAAAAAACAAAAAAACAAAAAAATAAAACATCACCCACAGGGTGAACCGTATCTTGCCAGGGTTTCGTTGACCTCCATGATTGACCGCAAAGTGACCTTGACCTTTGACCTTGACCTTAATAATTTCGTATGGTGAATAGTATGTCTTCATGACCAACGCACATGAAATATTGAAAGATTTTGATGAGAACTGAGGAAATAATTTTTTCATGAAAATTCCGTTTTTTCGTCATGACGTCATCAAATGACGTCATAGCGTCAAACTGTTTACAGATCTGGGAAGCACTCATCAAGGGCATTCATATGAGGTATTACTCGATATGGTACCTACGATTTCAACATTTGACCTTGGGGTCAATAATTTTCGACCTCCAGCGCTAACCATGAAGGTCAAGGCCGATCGCCACCAAAAACTAATCAGCTGAGCGCCGGACCATATACTAGATTCCCATGAAGTTTGGAGACGATCCGATCAAAGTTACTCAAAAAATAAGGGTTTCAACATTTGACCTTGGGGTCAATAATTTTCGACCTCCAGCGCTAACCATGAAGGTCAAGGCCGATCGCCACCAAAAACTAATCAGCTGAGCGCCGGACCATATACTAGATTCCCATGAAGTTTGGAGACGATCCGATCAAAGTTACTCAAACAATTAGTGTTTCGTCGACCTCCATGATTGGCCGCAAAGTGACCTTGACCTTTGACCTTGACCTTCATAATTTTGTGTGCTAAAGGGTATCTCTAAAAGACTCTGATATGCGAACTTACAAGAGTTTCCAAAGGGAACTGTGCTCTACAGAGTGACCTAAACAATGCGAACTAAAGCAATACAATATACATGAAAAGTGCAGTTTTTTCGTCAGAACGCCGTCAAATGACGTCACATTGTCAAACTAGTTATATGTTTGGAAAGCACTCAACAAGGGCTTCAATTTGAGGTACTACTCGATATGGTAACTGAAACTTGAAAATTTTACCTTTTGGTCAAAATTGAATGACCTTCAAAATGACCTTGAAGGTCAAGGCCGATCGACACCAAAAACTAATCAGCTGAGCGCCATACCACACCCTATATACCCACCAAGTTTGGAGATCATAAGATCAAAGTTACTCAAAAAATAAGGGTTTCGTAATTTGACCTTGGGGTCAATAATTTTCGACCTCCAGCGCTAACCATGAAGGTCAAGGCCGATCGCCACCAAAAACTAATCAGCTGAGCGCCGGACCATATACTAGATTCCCATGAAGTTTGGAGACGATCCGATCAAAGTTACTCAAAAAATAAGGGTTTCGTTGACCTCCATGATTGACCGCAAAGTGACCTTGACCTTTGACCTTGACCTTCAAAATTTTGTGTGCTGAAGGGTATCTCTATAGGACTCTGATATGCGAAGTTACAGGAGTTTCCAATAATAACTGTGGTCTACAGAGTGATCTAAACGTGGGAAAAAAATGATTAACCACAAACAAAAAAACAAAAAAACAAAAAAACAAAAAAACAAACAAATAAACATATGTCACCCACAGGGTGAACCGTATCTTGCCAAGTGACCTTGACCTTTGACCTTGACCTTAATAATTTCGTATGGTGAATAGTATGTCTTCATGACCAACGCACATGAAATATTGAAAGATTTTGATGAGAACTGAGGAAATAATTTTTTCATGAAAATTCCGTTTTTTCGTCATGACGTCATCAAATGACGTCATAGCGTCAAACTGTTTACAGATCTGGGAAGCACTCATCAAGGGCATTCATATGAGGTATTACTCGATATGGTACCTACGATTTCAAAATTTGACCTTGGGGTCAATAATTTTCGACCTCCAGCGCTAACCATGAAGGTCAAGGCCGATCGCCACCAAAAACTAATCAGCTGAGCGCCGGACCATATACTAGATTCCCATGAAGTTTGGAGACGATCCGATCAAAGTTACTCAAAAAATTAGTGTTTCGTCGACCTCCATGATTGGCCGCAAAGTGACCTTGACCTTTGACCTTGACCTTCATAATTTTGTGTGCTAAAGGGTATCTCTAAAAGACTCTGATATGCGAACTTACAAGAGTTTCCAAAGGGAACTGTGCTCTACAGAGTGACCTAAACAATGCGAACTAAAGCAATACAATATACATGAAAAGTGCAGTTTTTTCGTCATAACGCCGTCAAATAACGTCACATTGTCAAACTAGTTATATGTTTGGAAAGCACTCAACAAGGGCTTCAATTTGAGGTACTACTCGATATGGTAACTGAAACTTGAAAATTTTACCTTTTGGTCAAAATTGAATGACCTTCAAAATGACCTTGAAGGTCAAGGCCGATCGACACCAAAAACTAATCAACTGAGCGCCATACCACACCCTATATACCCACCAAGTTTGGAGATCATAAGATCAAAGTTACTCAAAAAATAAGGGTTTCGTAATTTGACCTTGGGGTCAATAATTTTCGACCTCCAGCGCTAACCATGAAGGTCAAGGCCGATCGCCACCAAAAACTAATCAGCTGAGCGCCGGACCATATACTAGATTCCCATGAAGTTTGGAGACGATCCGATCAAAGTTACTCAAAAAATAAGGGTTTCGTTGACCTCCATGATTGACCGCAAAGTGACCTTGACCTTTGACCTTGACCTTCAAAATTTTGTGTGCTGAAGGGTATCTCTATAGGACTCTGATATGCGAAGTTACAGGAGTTTCCAATAATAACTGTGGTCTACAGAGTGATCTAAACGTGAAAAAAAAAGATTAACCACAAACAAAAAAACAAAAAAACAAAAAAATAAAACATCACCCACAGGGTGAACCGTATCTTGCCAGGGTTTCGTTGACCTCCATGATTGACCGCAAAGTGACCTTGACCTTTGACCTTGACCTTAATAATTTCGTATGGTGAATAGTATGTCTTCATGACCAACGCACATGAAATATTGAAAGATTTTGATGAGAACTGAGGAAATAATTTTTTCATGAAAATTCCGTTTTTTCGTCATGACGTCATCAAATGACGTCATAGCGTCAAACTGTTTACAGATCTGGGAAGCACTCATCAAGGGCATTCATATGAGGTATTACTCGATATGGTACCTACGATTTCAACATTTGACCTTGGGGTCAATAATTTTCGACCTCCAGCGCTAACCATGAAGGTCAAGGCCGATCGCCACCAAAAACTAATCAGCTGAGCGCCGGACCATATACTAGATTCCCATGAAGTTTGGAGACGATCCGATCAAAGTTACTCAAAAAATAAGGGTTTCAACATTTGACCTTGGGGTCAATAATTTTCGACCTCCAGCGCTAACCATGAAGGTCAAGGCCGATCGCCACCAAAAACTAATCAGCTGAGCGCCGGACCATATACTAGATTCCCATGAAGTTTGGAGACGATCCGATCAAAGTTACTCAAAAAATAAGGGTTTCGTCGACCTCCATGATTGACCACAAAGTGACCTTGACCTTTGACCTTGACCTTCAAAATTTTGTGTGCTGAAGGGTATCTCTATAGGACTCTGATATGCGAAGTTACATGCGAAGATATGCGAAGATATGGTACCTACGATTTCAACATTTGACCTTGGGGTCAATAATTTTCGACCTCCAGCGCTAACCATGAAGGTCAAGGCCGATCGCCACCAAAAACTAATCAGCTGAGCGCCGGACCATATACTAGATTCCCATGAAGTTTGGAGACGATCCGATCAAAGTTACTCAAAAAATAAGGGTTTCAACATTTGACCTTGGGGTCAATAATTTTCGACCTCCAGCGCTAACCATGAAGGTCAAGGCCGATCGCCACCAAAAACTAATCAGCTGAGCGCCGGACCATATACTAGATTCCCATGAAGTTTGGAGACGATCCGATCAAAGTTACTCAAAAAATAAGGGTTTCGTCGACCTCCATGATTGACCACAAAGTGACCTTGACCTTTGACCTTGACCTTCAAAATTTTGTGTGCTGAAGGGTATCTCTATAGGACTCTGATATGCGAAGTTACATGCGAAGATATGCGAAGATATGGTACCTACGATTTCAACATTTGACCTTGGGGTCAATAATTTTCGACCTCCAGCGCTAACCATGAAGGTCAAGGCCGATCGCCACCAAAAACTAATCAGCTGAGCGCCGGACCATATACTAGATTCCCATGAAGTTTGGAGACGATCCGATCAAAGTTACTCAAAAAATAAGGGTTTCAACATTTGACCTTGGGGTCAATAATTTTCGACCTCCAGCGCTAACCATGAAGGTCAAGGCCGATCGCCACCAAAAACTAATCAGCTGAGCACCGGACCATATACTAGATTCCCATGAAGTTTGGAGACGATCCGATCAAAGTTACTCAAAAAATAAGGGTTTCGTCGACCTCCATGATTGACCACAAAGTGACCTTGACCTTTGACCTTGACCTTCAAAATTTTGTGTGCTGAAGGGTATCTCTATAGGACTCTGATATGCGAAGTTACAGGAGTTTCCAATAATAACTGTGGTCTACAGAGTGATCTAAACGTGGAAAAAAAATGATTAACCACAAACAAAAAAACAAACAAAAAAACAAACATACAAGCTGACTAATACATCTTGCAAAAACTTCGTTTTGGCAAGATAATAAAACATCACCCACAGGGTGAACCGTATCTTGCCAGGGTTTCGTTGACCTCCATGATTGACCGCAAAGTGACCTTGACCTTTGACCTTGACCTTAATAATTTCGTATGGTGAATAGTATGTCTTCATGACCAACGCACATGAAATATTGAAAGATTTTGATGAGAACTGAGGAAATAATTTTTTCATGAAAATTCCGTTTTTTCGTCATGACGTCATCAAATGACGTCATAGCGTCAAACTGTTTACAGATCTGGGAAGCACTCATCAAGGGCATTCATATGAGGTATTACTCGATATGGTACCTACGATTTCAACATTTGACCTTGGGGTCAATAATTTTCGACCTCCAGCGCTAACCATGAAGGTCAAGGCCGATCGCCACCAAAAACTAATCAGCTGAGCGCCGGACCATATACTAGATTCCCATGAAGTTTGGAGACGATCCGATCAAAGTTACTCAAAAAATAAGGGTTTCAACATTTGACCTTGGGGTCAATAATTTTCGACCTCCAGCGCTAACCATGAAGGTCAAGGCCGATCGCCACCAAAAACTAATCAGCTGAGCGCCGGACCATATACTAGATTCCCATGAAGTTTGGAGACGATCCGATCAAAGTTACTCAAAAAATAAGGGTTTCGTCGACCTCCATGATTGACCACAAAGTGACCTTGACCTTTGACCTTGACCTTCAAAATTTTGTGTGCTGAAGGGTATCTCTATAGGACTCTGATATGCGAAGTTACATGCGAAGATATGCGAAGATATGGTACCTACGATTTCAACATTTGACCTTGGGGTCAATAATTTTCGACCTCCAGCGCTAACCATGAAGGTCAAGGCCGATCGCCACCAAAAACTAATCAGCTGAGCGCCGGACCATATACTAGATTCCCATGAAGTTTGGAGACGATCCGATCAAAGTTACTCAAAAAATAAGGGTTTCAACATTTGACCTTGGGGTCAATAATTTTCGACCTCCAGCGCTAACCATGAAGGTCAAGGCCGATCGCCACCAAAAACTAATCAGCTGAGCGCCGGACCATATACTAGATTCCCATGAAGTTTGGAGACGATCCGATCAAAGTTACTCAAACAATTAGTGTTTCGTCGACCTCCATGATTGGCCGCAAAGTGACCTTGACCTTTGACCTTGACCTTCATAATTTTGTGTGCTAAAGGGTATCTCTAAAAGACTCTGATATGCGAACTTACAAGAGTTTCCAAAGGGAACTGTGCTCTACAGAGTGACCTAAACAATGCGAACTAAAGCAATACAATATACATGAAAAGTGCAGTTTTTTCGTCAGAACGCCGTCAAATGACGTCACATTGTCAAACTAGTTATATGTTTGGAAAGCACTCAACAAGGGCTTCAATTTGAGGTACTACTCGATATGGTAACTGAAACTTGAAAATTTTACCTTTTGGTCAAAATTGAATGACCTTCAAAATGACCTTGAAGGTCAAGGCCGATCGACACCAAAAACTAATCAGCTGAGCGCCGGACCATATACTAGATTCCCATGAAGTTTGGAGACGATCCGATCAAAGTTACTCAAAAAATAAGGGTTTCGTTGACCTCCATGATTGACCGCAAAGTGACCTTGACCTTTGACCTTGACCTTCAAAATTTTGTGTGCTGAAGGGTATCTCTATAGGACTCTGATATGCGAAGTTACAGGAGTTTCCAATAATAACTGTGGTCTACAGAGTGATCTAAACGTGGAAAAAAAATGATTAACCACAAACAAAAAAACAAAAAAACAAAAAAACAAAAAAACAAACAAATAAACATATGTCACCCACAGGGTGAACCGTATCTTGCCAAGTGACCTTGACCTTTGACCTTGACCTTAATAATTTCGTATGGTGAATAGTATGTCTTCATGACCAACGCACATGAAATATTGAAAGATTTTGATGAGAACTGAGGAAATAATTTTTTCATGAAAATTCCGTTTTTTCGTCATGACGTCATCAAATGACGTCATAGCGTCAAACTGTTTACAGATCTGGGAAGCACTCATCAAGGGCATTCATATGAGGTATTACTCGATATGGTACCTACGATTTCAAAATTTGACCTTGGGGTCAATAATTTTCGACCTCCAGCGCTAACCATGAAGGTCAAGGCCGATCGCCACCAAAAACTAATCAGCTGAGCGCCGGACCATATACTAGATTCCCATGAAGTTTGGAGATGATCCGATCAAAGTTACTCAAAAAATTAGTGTTTCGTCGACCTCCATGATTGGCCGCAAAGTGACCTTGACCTTTGACCTTGACCTTCATAATTTTGTGTGCTAAAGGGTATCTCTAAAAGACTCTGATATGCGAACTTACAAGAGTTTCCAAAGGGAACTGTGCTCTACAGAGTGACCTAAACAATGCGAACTAAAGCAATACAATATACATGAAAAGTGCAGTTTTTTCGTCATAACGCCGTCAAATAACGTCACATTGTCAAACTAGTTATATGTTTGGAAAGCACTCAACAAGGGCTTCAATTTGAGGTACTACTCGATATGGTAACTGAAACTTGAAAATTTTACCTTTTGGTCAAAATTGAATGACCTTCAAAATGACCTTGAAGGTCAAGGCCGATCGACACCAAAAACTAATC
The DNA here is from genome assembly GCF_964187855.1 of Myxine glutinosa. Taxonomy (NCBI): domain Eukaryota; kingdom Metazoa; phylum Chordata; class Myxini; order Myxiniformes; family Myxinidae; genus Myxine; species Myxine glutinosa. The sequence goes on along the minus strand of NC_136269.1, from coordinate 109,433,281 downwards.
AACTGAGCGCCATACCACACCCTATATACCCACCAAGTTTGGAGATCATAAGATCAAAGTTACTCAAAAAATAAGGGTTTCGTAATTTGACCTTGGGGTCAATAATTTTCGACCTCCAGCGCTAACCATGAAGGTCAAGGCCGATCGCCACCAAAAACTAATCAGCTGAGCGACGGACCATATACTAGATTCCCATGAAGTTTGGAGACGATCCGATCAAAGTTACTCAAAAAATAAGGGTTTCGTTGACCTCCATGATTGACCGCAAAGTGACCTTGACCTTTGACCTTGACCTTCAAAATTTTGTGTGCTGAAGGGTATCTCTATAGGACTCTGATATGCGAAGTTACAGGAGTTTCCAATAATAACTGTGGTCTACAGAGTGATCTAAACGTGAAAAAAAAAGATTAACCACAAACAAAAAAACAAAAAAACAAAAAAATAAAACATCACCCACAGGGTGAACCGTATCTTGCCAGGGTTTCGTTGACCTCCATGATTGACCGCAAAGTGACCTTGACCTTTGACCTTGACCTTAATAATTTCGTATGGTGAATAGTATGTCTTCATGACCAACGCACATGAAATATTGAAAGATTTTGATGAGAACTGAGGAAATAATTTTTTCATGAAAATTCCGTTTTTTCGTCATGACGTCATCAAATGACGTCATAGCGTCAAACTGTTTACAGATCTGGGAAGCACTCATCAAGGGCATTCATATGAGGTATTACTCGATATGGTACCTACGATTTCAACATTTGACCTTGGGGTCAATAATTTTCGACCTCCAGCGCTAACCATGAAGGTCAAGGCCGATCGCCACCAAAAACTAATCAGCTGAGCGCCGGACCATATACTAGATTCCCATGAAGTTTGGAGACGATCCGATCAAAGTTACTCAAAAAATAAGGGTTTCAACATTTGACCTTGGGGTCAATAATTTTCGACCTCCAGCGCTAACCATGAAGGTCAAGGCCGATCGCCACCAAAAACTAATCAGCTGAGCGCCGGACCATATACTAGATTCCCATGAAGTTTGGAGACGATCCGATCAAAGTTACTCAAACAATTAGTGTTTCGTCGACCTCCATGATTGGCCGCAAAGTGACCTTGACCTTTGACCTTGACCTTCATAATTTTGTGTGCTAAAGGGTATCTCTAAAAGACTCTGATATGCGAACTTACAAGAGTTTCCAAAGGGAACTGTGCTCTACAGAGTGACCTAAACAATGCGAACTAAAGCAATACAATATACATGAAAAGTGCAGTTTTTTCGTCAGAACGCCGTCAAATGACGTCACATTGTCAAACTAGTTATATGTTTGGAAAGCACTCAACAAGGGCTTCAATTTGAGGTACTACTCGATATGGTAACTGAAACTTGAAAATTTTACCTTTTGGTCAAAATTGAATGACCTTCAAAATGACCTTGAAGGTCAAGGCCGATCGACACCAAAAACTAATCAGCTGAGCGCCATACCACACCCTATATACCCACCAAGTTTGGAGATCATAAGATCAAAGTTACTCAAAAAATAAGGGTTTCGTAATTTGACCTTGGGGTCAATAATTTTCGACCTCCAGCGCTAACCATGAAGGTCAAGGCCGATCGCCACCAAAAACTAATCAGCTGAGCGCCGGACCATATACTAGATTCCCATGAAGTTTGGAGACGATCCGATCAAAGTTACTCAAAAAATAAGGGTTTCGTTGACCTCCATGATTGACCGCAAAGTGACCTTGACCTTTGACCTTGACCTTCAAAATTTTGTGTGCTGAAGGGTATCTCTATAGGACTCTGATATGCGAAGTTACAGGAGTTTCCAATAATAACTGTGGTCTACAGAGTGATCTAAACGTGGGAAAAAAATGATTAACCACAAACAAAAAAACAAAAAAACAAAAAAACAAAAAAACAAACAAATAAACATATGTCACCCACAGGGTGAACCGTATCTTGCCAAGTGACCTTGACCTTTGACCTTGACCTTAATAATTTCGTATGGTGAATAGTATGTCTTCATGACCAACGCACATGAAATATTGAAAGATTTTGATGAGAACTGAGGAAATAATTTTTTCATGAAAATTCCGTTTTTTCGTCATGACGTCATCAAATGACGTCATAGCGTCAAACTGTTTACAGATCTGGGAAGCACTCATCAAGGGCATTCATATGAGGTATTACTCGATATGGTACCTACGATTTCAAAATTTGACCTTGGGGTCAATAATTTTCGACCTCCAGCGCTAACCATGAAGGTCAAGGCCGATCGCCACCAAAAACTAATCAGCTGAGCGCCGGACCATATACTAGATTCCCATGAAGTTTGGAGACGATCCGATCAAAGTTACTCAAAAAATTAGTGTTTCGTCGACCTCCATGATTGGCCGCAAAGTGACCTTGACCTTTGACCTTGACCTTCATAATTTTGTGTGCTAAAGGGTATCTCTAAAAGACTCTGATATGCGAACTTACAAGAGTTTCCAAAGGGAACTGTGCTCTACAGAGTGACCTAAACAATGCGAACTAAAGCAATACAATATACATGAAAAGTGCAGTTTTTTCGTCATAACGCCGTCAAATAACGTCACATTGTCAAACTAGTTATATGTTTGGAAAGCACTCAACAAGGGCTTCAATTTGAGGTACTACTCGATATGGTAACTGAAACTTGAAAATTTTACCTTTTGGTCAAAATTGAATGACCTTCAAAATGACCTTGAAGGTCAAGGCCGATCGACACCAAAAACTAATCAACTGAGCGCCATACCACACCCTATATACCCACCAAGTTTGGAGATCATAAGATCAAAGTTACTCAAAAAATAAGGGTTTCGTAATTTGACCTTGGGGTCAATAATTTTCGACCTCCAGCGCTAACCATGAAGGTCAAGGCCGATCGCCACCAAAAACTAATCAGCTGAGCGCCGGACCATATACTAGATTCCCATGAAGTTTGGAGACGATCCGATCAAAGTTACTCAAAAAATAAGGGTTTCAACATTTGACCTTGGGGTCAATAATTTTCGACCTCCAGCGCTAACCATGAAGGTCAAGGCCGATCGCCACCAAAAACTAATCAGCTGAGCGCCGGACCATATACTAGATTCCCATGAAGTTTGGAGACGATCCGATCAAAGTTACTCAAAAAATAAGGGTTTCGTTGACCTCCATGATTGACCGCAAAGTGACCTTGACCTTTGACCTTGACCTTCAAAATTTTGTGTGCTGAAGGGTATCTCTATAGGACTCTGATATGCGAAGTTACAGGAGTTTCCAATAATAACTGTGGTCTACAGAGTGATCTAAACGTGGGAAAAAAATGATTAACCACAAACAAAAAAACAAAAAAACAAAAAAACAAAAAAACAAACAAATAAACATATGTCACCCACAGGGTGAACCGTATCTTGCCAAGTGACCTTGACCTTTGACCTTGACCTTAATAATTTCGTATGGTGAATAGTATGTCTTCATGACCAACGCACATGAAATATTGAAAGATTTTGATGAGAACTGAGGAAATAATTTTTTCATGAAAATTCCGTTTTTTCGTCATGACGTCATCAAATGACGTCATAGCGTCAAACTGTTTACAGATCTGGGAAGCACTCATCAAGGGCATTCATATGAGGTATTACTCGATATGGTACCTACGATTTCAAAATTTGACCTTGGGGTCAATAATTTTCGACCTCCAGCGCTAACCATGAAGGTCAAGGCCGATCGCCACCAAAAACTAATCAGCTGAGCGCCGGACCATATACTAGATTCCCATGAAGTTTGGAGACGATCCGATCAAAGTTACTCAAAAAATTAGTGTTTCGTCGACCTCCATGATTGGCCGCAAAGTGACCTTGACCTTTGACCTTGACCTTCATAATTTTGTGTGCTAAAGGGTATCTCTAAAAGACTCTGATATGCGAACTTACAAGAGTTTCCAAAGGGAACTGTGCTCTACAGAGTGACCTAAACAATGCGAACTAAAGCAATACAATATACATGAAAAGTGCAGTTTTTTCGTCATAACGCCGTCAAATAACGTCACATTGTCAAACTAGTTATATGTTTGGAAAGCACTCAACAAGGGCTTCAATTTGAGGTACTACTCGATATGGTAACTGAAACTTGAAAATTTTACCTTTTGGTCAAAATTGAATGACCTTCAAAATGACCTTGAAGGTCAAGGCCGATCGACACCAAAAACTAATCAACTGAGCGCCATACCACACCCTATATACCCACCAAGTTTGGAGATCATAAGATCAAAGTTACTCAAAAAATAAGGGTTTCGTAATTTGACCTTGGGGTCAATAATTTTCGACCTCCAGCGCTAACCATGAAGGTCAAGGCCGATCGCCACCAAAAACTAATCAGCTGAGCGCCGGACCATATACTAGATTCCCATGAAGTTTGGAGACGATCCGATCAAAGTTACTCAAAAAATAAGGGTTTCGTTGACCTCCATGATTGACCGCAAAGTGACCTTGACCTTTGACCTTGACCTTCAAAATTTTGTGTGCTGAAGGGTATCTCTATAGGACTCTGATATGCGAAGTTACAGGAGTTTCCAATAATAACTGTGGTCTACAGAGTGATCTAAACGTGAAAAAAAAAGATTAACCACAAACAAAAAAACAAAAAAACAAAAAAATAAAACATCACCCACAGGGTGAACCGTATCTTGCCAGGGTTTCGTTGACCTCCATGATTGACCGCAAAGTGACCTTGACCTTTGACCTTGACCTTAATAATTTCGTATGGTGAATAGTATGTCTTCATGACCAACGCACATGAAATATTGAAAGATTTTGATGAGAACTGAGGAAATAATTTTTTCATGAAAATTCCGTTTTTTCGTCATGACGTCATCAAATGACGTCATAGCGTCAAACTGTTTACAGATCTGGGAAGCACTCATCAAGGGCATTCATATGAGGTATTACTCGATATGGTACCTACGATTTCAACATTTGACCTTGGGGTCAATAATTTTCGACCTCCAGCGCTAACCATGAAGGTCAAGGCCGATCGCCACCAAAAACTAATCAGCTGAGCGCCGGACCATATACTAGATTCCCATGAAGTTTGGAGACGATCCGATCAAAGTTACTCAAAAAATAAGGGTTTCAACATTTGACCTTGGGGTCAATAATTTTCGACCTCCAGCGCTAACCATGAAGGTCAAGGCCGATCGCCACCAAAAACTAATCAGCTGAGCGCCGGACCATATACTAGATTCCCATGAAGTTTGGAGACGATCCGATCAAAGTTACTCAAAAAATAAGGGTTTCGTCGACCTCCATGATTGACCACAAAGTGACCTTGACCTTTGACCTTGACCTTCAAAATTTTGTGTGCTGAAGGGTATCTCTATAGGACTCTGATATGCGAAGTTACATGCGAAGATATGCGAAGATATGGTACCTACGATTTCAACATTTGACCTTGGGGTCAATAATTTTCGACCTCCAGCGCTAACCATGAAGGTCAAGGCCGATCGCCACCAAAAACTAATCAGCTGAGCGCCGGACCATATACTAGATTCCCATGAAGTTTGGAGACGATCCGATCAAAGTTACTCAAAAAATAAGGGTTTCAACATTTGACCTTGGGGTCAATAATTTTCGACCTCCAGCGCTAACCATGAAGGTCAAGGCCGATCGCCACCAAAAACTAATCAGCTGAGCGCCGGACCATATACTAGATTCCCATGAAGTTTGGAGACGATCCGATCAAAGTTACTCAAAAAATAAGGGTTTCGTCGACCTCCATGATTGACCACAAAGTGACCTTGACCTTTGACCTTGACCTTCAAAATTTTGTGTGCTGAAGGGTATCTCTATAGGACTCTGATATGCGAAGTTACATGCGAAGATATGCGAAGATATGGTACCTACGATTTCAACATTTGACCTTGGGGTCAATAATTTTCGACCTCCAGCGCTAACCATGAAGGTCAAGGCCGATCGCCACCAAAAACTAATCAGCTGAGCGCCGGACCATATACTAGATTCCCATGAAGTTTGGAGACGATCCGATCAAAGTTACTCAAAAAATAAGGGTTTCAACATTTGACCTTGGGGTCAATAATTTTCGACCTCCAGCGCTAACCATGAAGGTCAAGGCCGATCGCCACCAAAAACTAATCAGCTGAGCACCGGACCATATACTAGATTCCCATGAAGTTTGGAGACGATCCGATCAAAGTTACTCAAAAAATAAGGGTTTCGTCGACCTCCATGATTGACCACAAAGTGACCTTGACCTTTGACCTTGACCTTCAAAATTTTGTGTGCTGAAGGGTATCTCTATAGGACTCTGATATGCGAAGTTACAGGAGTTTCCAATAATAACTGTGGTCTACAGAGTGATCTAAACGTGGAAAAAAAATGATTAACCACAAACAAAAAAACAAACAAAAAAACAAACATACAAGCTGACTAATACATCTTGCAAAAACTTCGTTTTGGCAAGATAATAAAACATCACCCACAGGGTGAACCGTATCTTGCCAGGGTTTCGTTGACCTCCATGATTGACCGCAAAGTGACCTTGACCTTTGACCTTGACCTTAATAATTTCGTATGGTGAATAGTATGTCTTCATGACCAACGCACATGAAATATTGAAAGATTTTGATGAGAACTGAGGAAATAATTTTTTCATGAAAATTCCGTTTTTTCGTCATGACGTCATCAAATGACGTCATAGCGTCAAACTGTTTACAGATCTGGGAAGCACTCATCAAGGGCATTCATATGAGGTATTACTCGATATGGTACCTACGATTTCAACATTTGACCTTGGGGTCAATAATTTTCGACCTCCAGCGCTAACCATGAAGGTCAAGGCCGATCGCCACCAAAAACTAATCAGCTGAGCGCCGGACCATATACTAGATTCCCATGAAGTTTGGAGACGATCCGATCAAAGTTACTCAAAAAATAAGGGTTTCAACATTTGACCTTGGGGTCAATAATTTTCGACCTCCAGCGCTAACCATGAAGGTCAAGGCCGATCGCCACCAAAAACTAATCAGCTGAGCGCCGGACCATATACTAGATTCCCATGAAGTTTGGAGACGATCCGATCAAAGTTACTCAAAAAATAAGGGTTTCGTCGACCTCCATGATTGACCACAAAGTGACCTTGACCTTTGACCTTGACCTTCAAAATTTTGTGTGCTGAAGGGTATCTCTATAGGACTCTGATATGCGAAGTTACATGCGAAGATATGCGAAGATATGGTACCTACGATTTCAACATTTGACCTTGGGGTCAATAATTTTCGACCTCCAGCGCTAACCATGAAGGTCAAGGCCGATCGCCACCAAAAACTAATCAGCTGAGCGCCGGACCATATACTAGATTCCCATGAAGTTTGGAGACGATCCGATCAAAGTTACTCAAAAAATAAGGGTTTCAACATTTGACCTTGGGGTCAATAATTTTCGACCTCCAGCGCTAACCATGAAGGTCAAGGCCGATCGCCACCAAAAACTAATCAGCTGAGCGCCGGACCATATACTAGATTCCCATGAAGTTTGGAGACGATCCGATCAAAGTTACTCAAAAAATAAGGGTTTCGTCGACCTCCATGATTGACCACAAAGTGACCTTGACCTTTGACCTTGACCTTCAAAATTTTGTGTGCTGAAGGGTATCTCTATAGGACTCTGATATGCGAAGTTACAGGAGTTTCCAATAATAACTGTGGTCTACAGAGTGATCTAAACGTGGAAAAAAAATGATTAACCACAAACAAAAAAACAAAAAAACAAAAAAACAAAAAAACAAACAAAAAAACAAACATACAAGCTGACTAATACATCTTGCAAAAACTTCGTTTTGGCAAGATAAAAAACAAACATACAAGCTGACTAATACATCTTGCAAAAACTTCGTTTTGGCAAGATAACAAACATACAAGCTGACTAATACATCTTGCAAAAACTTCGTTTTGGCAAGATAATGAACATATGTCACCCACAGGGTGAACCGTATCTTGCCAAAATGTGAAAATTCCGTTTTTTCGTCATGACGTCATCAAATGACGTCATAGCGTCAAACTGTTTACAGATCTGGGAAGCACTCATCAAGGGCATTCATATGAGGTATTACTCGATATGGTACCTACGATTTCAAAATTTGACCTTGGGGTCAATAATTTTCGACCTCCAGCGCTAACCATGAAGGTCAAGGCCGATCGCCACCAAAAACTAATCAGCTGAGCGTCGGACCATATACTAGATTCCCATGAAGTTTGGAGACGATCCGATCAAAGTTACTCAAAAAATTAGTGTTTCGTCGACCTCCATGATTGGCCGCAAAGTGACCTTGACCTTTGACCTTGACCTTCATAATTTTGTGTGCTAAAGGGTATCTCTAAAAGACTCTGATATGCGAACTTACAAGAGTTTCCAAAGGGAACTGTGCTCTACAGAGTGACCTAAACAATGCGAACTAAAGCAATACAATATACATGAAAAGTGCAGTTTTTTCGTCATAACGCCGTCAAATGACGTCACATTGTCAAACTAGTTATATGTTTGGAAAGCACTCAACAAGGGCTTCAATTTGAGGTACTACTCGATATGGTAACTGAAACTTGAAAATTTTACCTTTTGGTCAAAATTGAATGACCTTCAAAATGACCTTGAAGGTCAAGGCCGATCGACACCAAAAACTAATCAGCTGAGCGCCATACCACACCCTATATACCCACCAAGTTTGGAGATCATAAGATCAAAGTTACTCAAAAAATAAGGGTTTCGTTGACCTCCATGATTGACCGCAAAGTGACCTTGACCTTTGACCTTGACCTTCAAAATTTTGTGTGCTGAAGGGTATCTCTATAGGACTCTGATATGCGAACTTACAAGAGTTTCCAAAGGGAACTGTGCTCTACAGAGTGACCTAAACAATGCGAACTAAAGCAATACAATATACATGAAAAGTGCAGTTTTTTCGTCATAACGCCGTAAAATGACGTCACATTGTCAAACTAGTTATATGTTTGGAAAGCACTCAACAAGGGCTTCAATTTGAGGTACTACTCGATATGGTAACTGAAACTTGAAAATTTTACCTTTTGGTCAAAATTGAATGACCTTCAAAATGACCTTGAAGGTCAAGGCCGATCGACACCAAAAACTAATCAACTGAGCGCCATACCACACCCTATATACCCACCAAGTTTGGAGATCATAAGCTCAAAGTTACTCAAAAAATAAGGGTTTCGTAATTTGACCTTGGGGTCAATAATTTTCGACCTCCAGCGCTAACCATGAAGGTCAAGGCCGATCGCCACCAAAAACTAATCAGCTGAGCGCCGGACCATATACTAGATTCCCATGAAGTTTGGAGACGATCCGATCAAAGTTACTCAAAAAATAAGGGTTTCGTTGACCTCCATGATTGACCGCAAAGTGACCTTGACCTTTGACCTTGACCTTCAAAATTTTGTGTGCTGAAGGGTATCTCTATAGGACTCTGATATGCGAAGTTACAGGAGTTTCCAATAATAACTGTGGTCTACAGAGTGATCTAAACGTGAAAAAAAAATGATTAACCACAAACAAAAAAACAAAAAAACAAAAAAACAAAAAAACAAACAAAAAAACAAACATACAAGCTGACTAATACATCTTGCAAAAACTTCGTTTTGGCAAGATAATAAACATATGTCACCCACAGGGTGAACCGTATCTTGCCAAGTGACCTTGACCTTTGACCTTGACCTTAATAATTTCGTATGGTGAATAGTATGTCTTCATGACCAACGCACATGAAATATTGAAAGATTTTGATGAGAACTGAGGAAATAATTTTTTCATGAAAATTCCGTTTTTTCGTCATGACGTCATCAAATGACGTCATAGCGTCAAACTGTTTACAGATCTGGGAAGCACTCATCAAGGGCATTCATATGAGGTATTACTCGATATGGTACCTACGATTTCAAAATTTGACCTTGGGGTCAATAATTTTCGACCTCCAGCGCTAACCATGAAGGTCAAGGCCGATCGCCACCAAAAACTAATCAGCTGAGCGCCGGACCATATACTAGATTCCCATGAAGTTTGGAGACGATCCGATCAAAGTTACTCAAACAATTAGTGTTTCGTCGACCTCCATGATTGGCCGCAAAGTGACCTTGACCTTTGACCTTGACCTTCATAATTTTGTGTGCTAAAGGGTATCTCTAAAAGACTCTGATATGCGAACTTACAAGAGTTTCCAAAGGGAACTGTGCTCTACAGAGTGACCTAAACAATGCGAACTAAAGCAATACAATATACATGAAAAGTGCAGTTTTTTCGTCAGAACGCCGTCAAATGACGTCACATTGTCAAACTAGTTATATGTTTGGAAAGCACTCAACAAGGGCTTCAATTTGAGGTACTACTCGATATGGTAACTGAAACTTGAAAATTTTACCTTTTGGTCAAAATTGAATGACCTTCAAAATGACCTTGAAGGTCAAGGCCGATCGACACCAAAAACTAATCAGCTGAGCGCCGGACCATATACTAGATTCCCATGAAGTTTGGAGACGATCCGATCAAAGTTACTCAAAAAATAAGGGTTTCGTTGACCTCCATGATTGACCGCAAAGTGACCTTGACCTTTGACCTTGACCTTCAAAATTTTGTGTGCTGAAGGGTATCTCTATAGGACTCTGATATGCGAAGTTACAGGAGTTTCCAATAATAACTGTGGTCTACAGAGTGATCTAAACGTGGAAAAAAAATGATTAACCACAAACAAAAAAACAAAAAAACAAAAAAACAAAAAAACAAACAAATAAACATATGTCACCCACAGGGTGAACCGTATCTTGCCAAGTGACCTTGACCTTTGACCTTGACCTTAATAATTTCGTATGGTGAATAGTATGTCTTCATGACCAACGCACATGAAATATTGAAAGATTTTGATGAGAACTGAGGAAATAATTTTTTCATGAAAATTCCGTTTTTTCGTCATGACGTCATCAAATGACGTCATAGCGTCAAACTGTTTACAGATCTGGGAAGCACTCATCAAGGGCATTCATATGAGGTATTACTCGATATGGTACCTACGATTTCAAAATTTGACCTTGGGGTCAATAATTTTCGACCTCCAGCGCTAACCATGAAGGTCAAGGCCGATCGCCACCAAAAACTAATCAGCTGAGCGCCGGACCATATACTAGATTCCCATGAAGTTTGGAGATGATCCGATCAAAGTTACTCAAAAAATTAGTGTTTCGTCGACCTCCATGATTGGCCGCAAAGTGACCTTGACCTTTGACCTTGACCTTCATAATTTTGTGTGCTAAAGGGTATCTCTAAAAGACTCTGATATGCGAACTTACAAGAGTTTCCAAAGGGAACTGTGCTCTACAGAGTGACCTAAACAATGCGAACTAAAGCAATACAATATACATGAAAAGTGCAGTTTTTTCGTCATAACGCCGTCAAATAACGTCACATTGTCAAACTAGTTATATGTTTGGAAAGCACTCAACAAGGGCTTCAATTTGAGGTACTACTCGATATGGTAACTGAAACTTGAAAATTTTACCTTTTGGTCAAAATTGAATGACCTTCAAAATGACCTTGAAGGTCAAGGCCGATCGACACCAAAAACTAATCAACTGAGCGCCATACCACACCCTATATACCCACCAAGTTTGGAGATCATAAGATCAAAGTTACTCAAAAAATAAGGGTTTCGTAATTTGACCTTGGGGTCAATAATTTTCGACCTCCAGCGCTAACCATGAAGGTCAAGGCCGATCGCCACCAAAAACTAATCAGCTGAGCGACGGACCATATACTAGATTCCCATGAAGTTTGGAGACGATCCGATCAAAGTTACTCAAAAAATAAGGGTTTCGTTGACCTCCATGATTGACCGCAAAGTGACCTTGACCTTTGACCTTGACCTTCAAAATTTTGTGTGCTGAAGGGTATCTCTATAGGACTCTGATATGCGAAGTTACAGGAGTTTCCAATAATAACTGTGGTCTACAGAGTGATCTAAACGTGAAAAAAAAAGATTAACCACAAACAAAAAAACAAAAAAACAAAAAAATAAAACATCACCCACAGGGTGAACCGTATCTTGCCAGGGTTTCGTTGACCTCCATGATTGACCGCAAAGTGACCTTGACCTTTGACCTTGACCTTAATAATTTCGTATGGTGAATAGTATGTCTTCATGACCAACGCACATGAAATATTGAAAGATTTTGATGAGAACTGAGGAAATAATTTTTTCATGAAAATTCCGTTTTTTCGTCATGATGTCATCAAATGACGTCATAGCGTCAAACTGTTTACAGATCTGGGAAGCACTCATCAAGGGCATTCATATGAGGTAGTACTCGATATGGTACCTACGATTTCAACATTTGACCTTGGGGTCAATAATTTTCGACCTCCAGCGCTAACCATGAAGGTCAAGGCCGATCGCCACCAAAAACTAATCAGCTGAGCGCCGGACCATATACTAGATTCCCATGAAGTTTGGAGACGATCCGATCAAAGTTACTCAAAAAATAAGGGTTTCAACATTTGACCTTGGGGTCAATAATTTTCGACCTCCAGCGCTAACCATGAAGGTCAAGGCCGATCGCCACCAAAAACTAATCAGCTGAGCGCCGGACCATATACTAGATTCCCATGAAGTTTGGAGACGATCCGATCAAAGTTACTCAAACAATTAGTGTTTCGTCGACCTCCATGATTGGCCGCAAAGTGACCTTGACCATTGACCTTGACCTTCATAATTTTGTGTGCTAAAGGGTATCTCTAAAAGACTCTGATATGCGAACTTACAAGAGTTTCCAAAGGGAACTGTGCTCTACAGAGTGACCTAAACAATGCGAACTAAAGCAATACAATATACATGAAAAGTGCAGTTTTTTCGTCAGAACGCCGTCAAATGACGTCACATTGTCAAACTAGTTATATGTTTGGAAAGCACTCAACAAGGGCTTCAATTTGAGGTACTACTCGATATGGTAACTGAAACTTGAAAATTTTACCTTTTGGTCAAAATTGAATGACCTTCAAAATGACCTTGAAGGTCAAGGCCGATCGACACCAAAAACTAATCAGCTGAGCGCCATACCACACCCTATATACCCACCAAGTTTGGAGATCATAAGATCAAAGTTACTCAAAAAATAAGGGTTTCGTAATTTGACCTTGGGGTCAATAATTTTCGACCTCCAGCGCTAACCATGAAGGTCAAGGCCGATCGCCACCAAAAACTAATCAGCTGAGCGCCGGACCATATACTAGATTCCCATGAAGTTTGGAGACGATCCGATCAAAGTTACTCAAAAAATAAGGGTTTCGTTGACCTCCATGATTGACCGCAAAGTGACCTTGACCTTTGACCTTGACCTTCAAAATTTTGTGTGCTGAAGGGTATCTCTATAGGACTCTGATATGCGAAGTTACAGGAGTTTCCAATAATAACTGTGGTCTACAGAGTGATCTAAACGTGGAAAAAAAATGATTAACCACAAACAAAAAAACAAAAAAACAAAAAAACAAAAAAACAAACAAATAAACATATGTCACCCACAGGGTGAACCGTATCTTGCCAAGTGACCTTGACCTTTGACCTTGACCTTAATAATTTCGTATGGTGAATAGTATGTCTTCATGACCAACGCACATGAAATATTGAAAGATTTTGATGAGAACTGAGGAAATAATTTTTTCATGAAAATTCCGTTTTTTCGTCATGACGTCATCAAATGACGTCATAGCGTCAAACTGTTTACAGATCTGGGAAGCACTCATCAAGGGCATTCATATGAGGTATTACTCGATATGGTACCTACGATTTCAAAATTTGACCTTGGGGTCAATAATTTTCGACCTCCAGCGCTAACCATGAAGGTCAAGGCCGATCGCCACCAAAAACTAATCAGCTGAGCGCCGGACCATATACTAGATTCCCATGAAGTTTGGAGACGATCCGATCAAAGTTACTCAAAAAATTAGTGTTTCGTCGACCTCCATGATTGGCCGCAAAGTGACCTTGACCTTTGACCTTGACCTTCATAATTTTGTGTGCTAAAGGGTATCTCTAAAAGACTCTGATATGCGAACTTACAAGAGTTTCCAAAGGGAACTGTGCTCTACAGAGTGACCTAAACAATGCGAACTAAAGCAATACAATATACATGAAAAGTGCAGTTTTTTCGTCATAACGCCGTCAAATAACGTCACATTGTCAAACTAGTTATATGTTTGGAAAGCACTCAACAAGGGCTTCAATTTGAGGTACTACTCGATATGGTAACTGAAACTTGAAAATTTTACCTTTTGGTCAAAATTGAATGACCTTCAAAATGACCTTGAAGGTCAAGGCCGATCGACACCAAAAACTAATCAACTGAGCGCCATACCACACCCTATATACCCACCAAGTTTGGAGATCATAAGATCAAAGTTACTCAAAAAATAAGGGTTTCGTAATTTGACCTTGGGGTCAATAATTTTCGACCTCCAGCGCTAACCATGAAGGTCAAGGCCGATCGCCACCAAAAACTAATCAGCTGAGCGCCGGACCATATACTAGATTCCCATGAAGTTTGGAGACGATCCGATCAAAGTTACTCAAAAAATAAGGGTTTCGTTGACCTCCATGATTGACCGCAAAGTGACCTTGACCTTTGACCTTGACCTTCAAAATTTTGTGTGCTGAAGGGTATCTCTATAGGACTCTGATATGCGAAGTTACAGGAGTTTCCAATAATAACTGTGGTCTACAGAGTGATCTAAACGTGAAAAAAAAAGATTAACCACAAACAAAAAAACAAAAAAACAAAAAAATAAAACATCACCCACAGGGTGAACCGTATCTTGCCAGGGTTTCGTTGACCTCCATGATTGACCGCAAAGTGACCTTGACCTTTGACCTTGACCTTAATAATTTCGTATGGTGAATAGTATGTCTTCATGACCAACGCACATGAAATATTGAAAGATTTTGATGAGAACTGAGGAAATAATTTTTTCATGAAAATTCCGTTTTTTCGTCATGACGTCATCAAATGACGTCATAGCGTCAAACTGTTTACAGATCTGGGAAGCACTCATCAAGGGCATTCATATGAGGTATTACTCGATATGGTACCTACGATTTCAACATTTGACCTTGGGGTCAATAATTTTCGACCTCCAGCGCTAACCATGAAGGTCAAGGCCGATCGCCACCAAAAACTAATCAGCTGAGCGCCGGACCATATACTAGATTCCCATGAAGTTTGGAGACGATCCGATCAAAGTTACTCAAAAAATAAGGGTTTCAACATTTGACCTTGGGGTCAATAATTTTCGACCTCCAGCGCTAACCATGAAGGTCAAGGCCGATCGCCACCAAAAACTAATCAGCTGAGCGCCGGACCATATACTAGATTCCCATGAAGTTTGGAGACGATCCGATCAAAGTTACTCAAAAAATAAGGGTTTCGTCGACCTCCATGATTGACCACAAAGTGACCTTGACCTTTGACCTTGACCTTCAAAATTTTGTGTGCTGAAGGGTATCTCTATAGGACTCTGATATGCGAAGTTACATGCGAAGATATGCGAAGATATGGTACCTACGATTTCAACATTTGACCTTGGGGTCAATAATTTTCGACCTCCAGCGCTAACCATGAAGGTCAAGGCCGATCGCCACCAAAAACTAATCAGCTGAGCGCCGGACCATATACTAGATTCCCATGAAGTTTGGAGACGATCCGATCAAAGTTACTCAAAAAATAAGGGTTTCAACATTTGACCTTGGGGTCAATAATTTTCGACCTCCAGCGCTAACCATGAAGGTCAAGGCCGATCGCCACCAAAAACTAATCAGCTGAGCGCCGGACCATATACTAGATTCCCATGAAGTTTGGAGACGATCCGATCAAAGTTACTCAAAAAATAAGGGTTTCGTCGACCTCCATGATTGACCACAAAGTGACCTTGACCTTTGACCTTGACCTTCAAAATTTTGTGTGCTGAAGGGTATCTCTATAGGACTCTGATATGCGAAGTTACATGCGAAGATATGCGAAGATATGGTACCTACGATTTCAACATTTGACCTTGGGGTCAATAATTTTCGACCTCCAGCGCTAACCATGAAGGTCAAGGCCGATCGCCACCAAAAACTAATCAGCTGAGCGCCGGACCATATACTAGATTCCCATGAAGTTTGGAGACGATCCGATCAAAGTTACTCAAAAAATAAGGGTTTCAACATTTGACCTTGGGGTCAATAATTTTCGACCTCCAGCGCTAACCATGAAGGTCAAGGCCGATCGCCACCAAAAACTAATCAGCTGAGCACCGGACCATATACTAGATTCCCATGAAGTTTGGAGACGATCCGATCAAAGTTACTCAAAAAATAAGGGTTTCGTCGACCTCCATGATTGACCACAAAGTGACCTTGACCTTTGACCTTGACCTTCAAAATTTTGTGTGCTGAAGGGTATCTCTATAGGACTCTGATATGCGAAGTTACAGGAGTTTCCAATAATAACTGTGGTCTACAGAGTGATCTAAACGTGGAAAAAAAATGATTAACCACAAACAAAAAAACAAAAAAACAAAAAAACAAAAAAACAAACAAAAAAACAAACATACAAGCTGACTAATACATCTTGCAAAAACTTCGTTTTGGCAAGATAATAAAACATCACCCACAGGGTGAACCGTATCTTGCCAGGGTTTCGTTGACCTCCATGATTGACCGCAAAGTGACCTTGACCTTTGACCTTGACCTTAATAATTTCGTATGGTGAATAGTATGTCTTCATGACCAACGCACATGAAATATTGAAAGATTTTGATGAGAACTGAGGAAATAATTTTTTCATGAAAATTCCGTTTTTTCGTCATGACGTCATCAAATGACGTCATAGCGTCAAACTGTTTACAGATCTGGGAAGCACTCATCAAGGGCATTCATATGAGGTATTACTCGATATGGTACCTACGATTTCAACATTTGACCTTGGGGTCAATAATTTTCGACCTCCAGCGCTAACCATGAAGGTCAAGGCCGATCGCCACCAAAAACTAATCAGCTGAGCGCCGGACCATATACTAGATTCCCATGAAGTTTGGAGACGATCCGATCAAAGTTACTCAAAAAATAAGGGTTTCAACATTTGACCTTGGGGTCAATAATTTTCGACCTCCAGCGCTAACCATGAAGGTCAAGGCCGATCGCCACCAAAAACTAATCAGCTGAGCGCCGGACCATATACTAGATTCCCATGAAGTTTGGAGACGATCCGATCAAAGTTACTCAAAAAATAAGGGTTTCGTCGACCTCCATGATTGACCACAAAGTGACCTTGACCTTTGACCTTGACCTTCAAAATTTTGTGTGCTGAAGGGTATCTCTATAGGACTCTGATATGCGAAGTTACATGCGAAGATATGCGAAGATATGGTACCTACGATTTCAACATTTGACCTTGGGGTCAATAATTTTCGACCTCCAGCGCTAACCATGAAGGTCAAGGCCGATCGCCACCAAAAACTAATCAGCTGAGCGCCGGACCATATACTAGATTCCCATGAAGTTTGGAGACGATCCGATCAAAGTTACTCAAAAAATAAGGGTTTCAACATTTGACCTTGGGGTCAATAATTTTCGACCTCCAGCGCTAACCATGAAGGTCAAGGCCGATCGCCACCAAAAACTAATCAGCTGAGCGCCGGACCATATACTAGATTCCCATGAAGTTTGGAGACGATCCGATCAAAGTTACTCAAAAAATAAGGGTTTCGTCGACCTCCATGATTGACCACAAAGTGACCTTGACCTTTGACCTTGACCTTCAAAATTTTGTGTGCTGAAGGGTATCTCTATAGGACTCTGATATGCGAAGTTACAGGAGTTTCCAATAATAACTGTGGTCTACAGAGTGATCTAAACGTGGAAAAAAAATGATTAACCACAAACAAAAAAACAAAAAAACAAAAAAACAAAAAAACAAACAAAAAAACAAACATACAAGCTGACTAATACATCTTGCAAAAACTTCGTTTTGGCAAGATAAAAAACAAACATACAAGCTGACTAATACATCTTGCAAAAACTTCGTTTTGGCAAGATAACAAACATACAAGCTGACTAATACATCTTGCAAAAACTTCGTTTTGGCAAGATAATGAACATATGTCACCCACAGGGTGAACCGTATCTTGCCAAAATGTGAAAATTCCGTTTTTTCGTCATGACGTCATCAAATGACGTCATAGCGTCAAACTGTTTACAGATCTGGGAAGCACTCATCAAGGGCATTCATATGAGGTATTACTCGATATGGTACCTACGATTTCAAAATTTGACCTTGGGGTCAATAATTTTCGACCTCCAGCGCTAACCATGAAGGTCAAGCCCGATCGCCACCAAAAACTAATCAGCTGAGCGTCGGACCATATACTAGATTCCCATGAAGTTTGGAGACGATCCGATCAAAGTTACTCAAAAAATTAGTGTTTCGTCGACCTCCATGATTGGCCGCAAAGTGACCTTGACCTTTGACCTTGACCTTCATAATTTTGTGTGCTAAAGGGTATCTCTAAAAGACTCTGATATGCGAACTTACAAGAGTTTCCAAAGGGAACTGTGCTCTACAGAGTGACCTAAACAATGCGAACTAAAGCAATACAATATACATGAAAAGTGCAGTTTTTTCGTCATAACGCCGTCAAATGACGTCACATTGTCAAACTAGTTATATGTTTGGAAAGCACTCAACAAGGGCTTCAATTTGAGGTACTACTCGATATGGTAACTGAAACTTGAAAATTTTACCTTTTGGTCAAAATTGAATGACCTTCAAAATGACCTTGAAGGTCAAGGCCGATCGACACCAAAAACTAATCAGCTGAGCGCCATACCACACCCTATATACCCACCAAGTTTGGAGATCATAAGATCAAAGTTACTCAAAAAATAAGGGTTTCGTTGACCTCCATGATTGACCGCAAAGTGACCTTGACCTTTGACCTTGACCTTCAAAATTTTGTGTGCTGAAGGGTATCTCTATAGGACTCTGATATGCGAACTTACAAGAGTTTCCAAAGGGAACTGTGCTCTACAGAGTGACCTAAACAATGCGAACTAAAGCAATACAATATACATGAAAAGTGCAGTTTTTTCGTCATAACGCCGTAAAATGACGTCACATTGTCAAACTAGTTATATGTTTGGAAAGCACTCAACAAGGGCTTCAATTTGAGGTACTACTCGATATGGTAACTGAAACTTGAAAATTTTACCTTTTGGTCAAAATTGAATGACCTTCAAAATGACCTTGAAGGTCAAGGCCGATCGACACCAAAAACTAATCAACTGAGCGCCATACCACACCCTATATACCCACCAAGTTTGGAGATCATAAGCTCAAAGTTACTCAAAAAATAAGGGTTTCGTAATTTGACCTTGGGGTCAATAATTTTCGACCTCCAGCGCTAACCATGAAGGTCAAGGCCGATCGCCACCAAAAACTAATCAGCTGAGCGCCGGACCATATACTAGATTCCCATGAAGTTTGGAGACGATCCGATCAAAGTTACTCAAAAAATAAGGGTTTCGTTGACCTCCATGATTGACCGCAAAGTGACCTTGACCTTTGACCTTGACCTTCAAAATTTTGTGTGCTGAAGGGTATCTCTATAGGACTCTGATATGCGAAGTTACAGGAGTTTCCAATAATAACTGTGGTCTACAGAGTGATCTAAACGTGAAAAAAAAATGATTAACCACAAACAAAAAAACAAAAAAACAAAAAATAAACATATGTCACCCACAGGGTGAACCGTATCTTGCCAAGTGACCTTGACCTTTGACCTTGACCTTAATAATTTCGTATGGTGAATAGTATGTCTTCATGACCAACGCACATGAAATATTGAAAGATTTTGATGAGAACTGAGGAAATAATTTTTTCATGAAAATTCCGTTTTTTCGTCATGACGTCATCAAATGACGTCATAGCGTCAAACTGTTTACAGATCTGGGAAGCACTCATCAAGGGCATTCATATGAGGTATTACTCGATATGGTACCTACGATTTCAAAATTTGACCTTGGGGTCAATAATTTTCGACCTCCAGCGCTAACCATGAAGGTCAAGGCCGATCGCCACCAAAAACTAATCAGCTGAGCGCCGGACCATATACTAGATTCCCATGAAGTTTGGAGACGATCCGATCAAAGTTACTCAAACAATTAGTGTTTCGTCGACCTCCATGATTGGCCGCAAAGTGACCTTGACCTTTGACCTTGACCTTCATAATTTTGTGTGCTAAAGGGTATCTCTAAAAGACTCTGATATGCGAACTTACAAGAGTTTCCAAAGGGAACTGTGCTCTACAGAGTGACCTAAACAATGCGAACTAAAGCAATACAATATACATGAAAAGTGCAGTTTTTTCGTCATAACGCCGTCAAATGACGTCACATTGTCAAACTAGTTATATGTTTGGAAAGCACTCAACAAGGGCTTCAATTTGAGGTACTACTCGATATGGTAACTGAAACTTGAAAATTTTACCTTTTGGTCAAAATTGAATGACCTTCAAAATGACCTTGAAGGTCAAGGCCGATCGACACCAAAAACTAATCAGCTGAGCGCCATACCACACCCTATATACCCACCAAGTTTGGAGATCATAAGATCAAAGTTACTCAAAAAATAAGGGTTTCGTAATTTGACCTTGGGGTCAATAATTTTCGACCTCCAGCGCTAACCATGAAGGTCAAGGCCGATCGCCACCAAAAACTAATCAGCTGAGCGCCGGACCATATACTAGATTCCCATGAAGTTTGGAGACGATCCGATCAAAGTTACTCAAAAAATAAGGGTTTCGTTGACCTCCATGATTGACCGCAAAGTGACCTTGACCTTTGACCTTGACCTTCAAAAAATTTTGTGCTGAAGGGTATCTCTATAGGACTTTGATATGCGAAGTTACAGGAGTTTCCAATAATAACTGTGGTCTACAGAGTGATCTAAACGTGAAAAAAAAAAGATTAACCACAAACAAAAAAACAAAAAAACAAAAAAACAAACAAACAAACATACAAGCTGACTGATACATCTTGCAAAAACTTCGTTTTGGCAAGATAATAATGGTTATTGTGAGAAAACACGAGTTGGGAAAATATAAAATAATTACAGGGGAGGGCATGTACCTTTCACCATACTATACAAGGTATGTGGGTAAAGGATACTATAAACCTAAGAGACAACGAGGTGTAGGTCATCAATTTCGAAATAAAGGAGATGGGATAATTGATACTCTAATGGGTATTGGTTCAACCATCCTTAAACATAAAGACCTAATTGGTTCAACTGCTTCTGCCGTGGGTTCAGTTGCGGGTGCTCTAAAGAGTATAAAAGATGCTCAAAAGGAGTCTCATAAATTACAAACAATCAAAGAAATAAAATGAACATATGTCACCCACAGGGTGAACCGTATCTTGCCATTTGACCTTGACCTTAATAATTTCGTATGGTGAATAGTATGTCTTCATGACCAACGCACATGAAATATTGAAAGATTTTGATGAGAACTGAGGAAATAATTTTTTCATGAAAATTCCGTTTTTTCGTCATGACGTCATCAAATGACGTCATAGCGTCAAACTGTTTACAGATCTGGGAAGCACTCATCAAGGGCATTCATATGAGGTATTACTCGATATGGTACCTACGATTTCAAAATTTGACCTTGGGGTCAATAATTTTCGACCTCCAGCGCTAACCATGAAGGTCAAGGCCGATCGCCACCAAAAACTAATCAGCTGAGCGCCATACCACACCCTATATACCCACCAAGTTTGGAGATCATAAGATCAAAGTTACTCAAAAAATAAGGGTTTCGTTGACCTCCATGATTGACCCAATTGAATGACCTTCAAAATGACCTTGAAGGTCAAGGCCGATCGACACCAAAAACTAATCAGCTGAGCGCCATACCACACCCTATATACCCACCAAGTTTGGAGATCATAAGATCAAAGTTACTCAAAAAATAAGGGTTTCGTTGACCTCCATGATTGACCGCAAAGTGACCTTGACCTTTGACCTTGACCTTCAAAATTTTGTGTGCTGAAGGGTATCTCTATAGGACTCTGATATGCGAAGTTACAGGAGTTTCCAATAATAACTGTGGTAAATATGGTAACTGAAACTTGAAAATTTTACCTTTTGGTCAAAATTGAATGACCTTCAAAATGACCTTGAAGGTCAAGGCCGATCGACACCAAAAACTAATCAGCTGAGCGCCATACTACACCCTATATACCCACCAAGTTTGGAGATCATAAGATCAAAGTTACTCAAAAAATAAGGGTTTCGTTGACCTCCATGATTGACCCAATTGAATGACCTTCAAAATGACCTTGAAGGTCAAGGCCGATCGCCACCAAAAACTAATCAGCTGAGCGCCGGACCATATACTAGATTCCCATGAAGTTTGGAGACGATCCGATCAAAGTTACTCAAAAAATAAGGGTTTCGTTGACCTCCATGATTGACCGCAAAGTGACCTTGACCTTTGACCTTGACCTTCAAAATTTTGTGTGCTGAAGGGTATCTCTATAGGACTCTGATATGCGAAGTTACAGGAGTTTCCAATAATAACTGTGGTCTACAGAGTGATCTAAACGTGGAAAAAAAATGATTAACCACAAACAAAAAAACAAAAAAACAAAAAAACAAAAAAATAACTGTGGTAAATATGGTAACTGAAACTTGAAAATTTTACCTTTTGGTCAAAATTGAATGACCTTCAAAATGACCTTGAAGGTCAAGGCCGATCGACACCAAAAACTAATCAGCTGAGCGCCATACCACACCCTATATACCCACCAAGTTTGGAGATCATAAGATCAAAGTTACTCAAAAAATAAGGGTTTCGTTGACCTCCATGATTGACCCAATTGAATGACCTTCAAAATGACCTTGAAGGTCAAGGCCGATCGCCACCAAAAACTAATCAGCTGAGCGCCGGACCATATACTAGATTCCCATGAAGTTTGGAGACGATCCGATCAAAGTTATTCAAAAAATAAGGGTTTCGTTGACCTCCATGATTGACCGCAAAGTGACCTTGACCTTTGACCTTGACCTTCAAAATTTTGTGTGCTGAAGGGTATCTCTATAGGACTCTGATATGCGAAGTTACAGGAGTTTCCAATAATAACTGTGGTCTACAGAGTGATCTAAACGTGAAAAAAAAATGATTAACCACAAACAAAAAAACAAACAAACAAAAAACCTATGTCACCCACAGGGTGAACCGTATCTTGCCAAAATGTGAACATGAGTGACTTGCTTCAGGTCACACTGAGGTGAACAGAACTGCTATCCACTAGAAGCGACTCTTTGAGGAATGTCTGCCCACGAGATATTGAAAGATTTTGATGAGAACTGAGGAAATAATTTTTTCATGAAAATTCCGTTTTTTCGTCATGACGTCATCAAATGACGTCATAGCGTCAAACTGTTTACAGATCTGGGAAGCACTCATCAAGGGCATTCATATGAGGTATTACTCGATATGGTACCTACGATTTCAAAATTTGACCTTGGGGTCAATAATTTTCGACCTCCAGCGCTAACCATGAAGGTCAAGGCCGATCGCCACCAAAAACTAATCAGCTGAGCGCCGGACCATATACTAGATTCCCATGAAGTTTGGAGACGATCCGATCAAAGTTACTCAAAAAATAACGATTTCAACATTTGACCTTGGGGTCAATAATTTTCGACCTCCAGCGCTAACCATGAAGGTCAAGGCCGATCGCCACCAAAAACTAATCAGCTGAGCGCCGGACCATATACTAGATTCCCATGAAGTTTGGAGACGATCCGATCAAAGTTACTCAAAAAATAAGGGTTTCGTCGACCTCCATGATTGACCACAAAGTGACCTTGACCTTTGACCTTGACCTTCAAAATTTTGTGTGCTGAAGGGTATCTCTATAGGACTCTGATGTGCGAAGTTACAGGAGTTTCCAATAATAACTGTGGTCTACAGAGTGATCTGAAGGTCAAGGTCAAAGGTCAAGGTCGACCTCCAGCGCTAACCATGAAGGTCAAGGCCGATCGCCACAAAAAACTAATCAGCTGAGCGCCGGACCATATACTAGATTCCCATGAAGTTTGGAGACGATCCGATCAAAGTTACTCAAAAAATAACGATTTCAACATTTGACCTTGGGGTCAATAATTTTCGACCTCCAGCGCTAACCATGAAGGTCAAGGCCGATCGCCACCAAAAACTAATCAGCTGAGCGCCGGACCATATACTAGATTCCCATGAAGTTTGGAGACGATCCGATCAAAGTTACTCAAAAAATAAGGGTTTCGTCGACCTACATGATTGACCACAAAGTGACCTTGACCTTTGACCTTGACCTTCAAAATTTTGGGTGCTGAAGGGTATCTCTATAGGACTCTGATATGCGAAGTTACAGGAGTTTCCAATAATAACTGTGGTCTACAGAGTGATCTAAACGTGGAAAAAAAATGATTAACCACAAACAAAAAAACAAAAAAAAAAACAAACAAAAAAACAAACATACAAGCTGACTAATACATCTTGCAAAAACTTCGTTTTGGCAAGATAATAAAACATCACCCACAGGGTGAACCGTATCTTGCCAATGTTTGGAAAGCACTCAACAAGGGCTTCAATTTGAGGTACTACTCGATATGGTAACTGAAACTTGAAAATTTTACCTTTTGGTCAAAATTGAATGACCTTCAAAATGACCTTGAAGGTCAAGGCCGATCGACACCAAAAACTAATCAACTGAGCGCCATACCACACCCTATATACCCACCAAGTTTGGAGATCATAAGATCAAAGTTACTCAAAAAATAAGGGTTTCGTTGACCTCCATGATTGACCGCAAAGTGACCTTGACCTTTGACCTTGACCTTAATAATTTCGTATGGTGAATAGTATGCCTTCATGACCAACGCACATGAAATATTGAAAGATTTTGATGAGAACTGAGGAAATAATTTTTTCATGAAAATTCCGTTTTTTCGTCATGACGTCATCAAATGACGTCATAGCGTCAAACTGTTTACAGATCTGGGAAGCACTCATCAAGGGCATTCATATGAGGTATTACTCGATATGGTACCTACGATTTCAAAATTTGACCTTGGGGTCAATAATTTTCGACCTCCAGCGCTAACCATGAAGGTCAAGGCCGATCGCCACCAAAAACTAATCAGCTGAGCGCCGGACCATATACTAGATTCCCATGAAGTTTGGAGACGATCCGATCAAAGTTACTCAAAAAATAAGGATTTCAACCTTTGACCTTGGGGTCAATAATTTTCGACCTCCAGCGCTAACCATGAAGGTCAAGGCCGAGCGCCACCAAAAACTAATCAGCTGAGCGCCGGACCATATACTAGATTCCCATGAAGTTTGGAGACGATCCGATCAAAGTTACTCAAAAAATAAGGGTTTCGTCGACCTCCATGATTGACCACAAAGTGACCTTGACCTTTGACCTTGACCTTCAAAATTTTGTGTGCTGAAGGGTATCTCTATAGGACTCTGATATGCGAAGTTACATGCGAAGATATGCGAAGATATGGTACCTACGATTTCAACATTTGACCTTGGGGTCAATAATTTTCGACCTCCAGCGCTAACCATGAAGGTCAAGGCCGATCGCCACCAAAAACTAATCAGCTGAGCGCCGGACCATATACTAGATTCCCATGAAGTTTGGAGACGATCCGATCAAAGTTACTCAAAAAATAAGGGTTTCAACATTTGACCTTGGGGTCAATAATTTTCGACCTCCAGCGCTAACCATGAAGGTCAAGGCCGATCGCCACCAAAAACTAATCAGCTGAGCGCCGGACCATATACTAGATTCCCATGAAGTTTGGAGACGATCCGATCAAAGTTACTCAAAAAATAAGGGTTTCGTCGACCTCCATGATTGACCACAAAGTGACCTTGACCTTTGACCTTGACCTTCAAAATTTTGTGTGCTGAAGGGTATCTCTATAGGACTCTGATTTGCGAAGTTACAGGAGTTTCCAATAATAACTGTGGTCTACAGAGTGATCTAAACGTGAAAAAAAATGATTAACCACAAACAAAAAAACAAAAAAACAAACAAAAAAACAAACAAAAAAACAAACATACAAGCTGACTAATACATCTTGCAAAAACTTCGTTTTGGCAAGATAATAAACATATGTCACCCACAGGGTGAACCGTATCTTGCCAAAATGTGAAAATTCCGTTTTTTCGTCATGACGTCATCAAATGACGTCATAGCGTCAAACTGTTTACAGATCTGGGAAGCACTCATCAAGGGCATTCATATGAGGTATTACTCGATATGGTACCTACGATTTCAAAATTTGACCTTGGGGTCAATAATTTTCGACCTCCAGCGCTAACCATGAAGGTCAAGGCCGATCGCCACCAAAAACTAATCAGCTGAGCGCCGGACCATATACTAGATTCCCATGAAGTTTGGAGACGATCCGATCAAAGTTACTCAAAAAATAAGGGTTTCGTTGACCTCCATGATTGACCGCAAAGTGACCTTGACCTTTGACCTTGACCTTCAGAATTTTGTGTGCTGAAGGGTATCTCTATAGGACTCTGATATGCGAAGTTACAGGAGTTTCCAATAATAACTGTGGTCTACAGAGTGATCTAAACGTGAAAAAAAAATGATTAACCACAAACAAAAAAACAAAATGAAGGTCAAGGCCGATCGCCACCAAAAACTAATCAGCTGAGCGCCGGACCATATACTAGATACCCACCAAGTTTGGAGACGATCCGATCAAAGTTACTCAAAAAATAAGGGTTTCGTTGACCTCCATGATTGACCGCAAAGTGACCTTGACCTTTGACCTTGGAAGGTCAAGCCGATCGCCACCAAAAACTAATCAGCTGAGCGCGGGACCATATACTAGATACCCACCAAGTTTGGAGACGATCCGATCAAAGTTACTCAAAAAATAAGGGTTTCGTCGACCTCCATGATTGACCTCAAAGTGACCTTGACCTTTGACCTTGACCTTCAAAATTTTGTGTGCTGAAGGGTATCTCTATAGGACTCTGATATGCGAAGTTACAGGAGTTTCCAATAATAACTGTGGTCTACAGAGTGATCTAAACGTGGAAAAAAAATGATTAACCACAAACAAAAAAACAAAAAAACAAACAAAAAAACAAACAAAAAAACAAACATACAAGCTGACTAATACATCTTGCAAAAACTTCGTTTTGGCAAGATAACAAACAAAAAAACAAACATACAAGCTGACTAATACATCTTGCAAAAACTTCGTTTTGGCAAGATAAAAAATAAACATATGTCACCCACAGGGTGAACCGTATCTTGCCAAGTGACCTTGACCTTTGACCTTGACCTTAATAATTTCGTATGGTGAATAGTATGTCTTCATGACCAACGCACATGAAATATTGAAAGATTTTGATGAGAACTGAGGAAATAATTTTTTCATGAAAATTCCGTTTTTTCGTCATGACGTCATCAAATGACGTCATAGCGTCAAACTGTTTACAGATCTGGGAAGCACTCATCAAGGGCATTCATATGAGGTATTACTCGATATGGTACCTACGATTTCAAAATTTGACCTTGGGGTCAATAATTTTCGACCTCCAGCGCTAACCATGAAGGTCAAGGCCGATCGCCACCAAAAACTAATCAACTGAGCGCCGGACCATATACTAGATTCCCATGAAGTTTGGAGACGATCCGATCAAAGTTACTCAAACAATTAGTGTTTCGTCGACCTCCATGATTGGCCGCAAAGTGACCTTGACCTTTGACCTTGACCTTCATAATTTTGTGTGCTAAAGGGTATCTCTAAAAGACTCTGATATGCGAACTTACAAGAGTTTCCAAAGGGAACTGTGCTCTACAGAGTGACCTAAACAATGCGAACTAAAGCAATACAATATACATGAAAAGTGCAGTTTTTTCGTCATAACGCCGTCAAATGACGTCACATTGTCAAACTAGTTATATGCTTGGAAAGCACTCAACAAGGGCTTCAATTTGAGGTACTACTCGATATGGTAACTGAAACTTGAAAATTTTACCTTTTGGTCAAAATTGAATGACCTTCAAAATGACCTTGAAGGTCAAGGCCGATCGACACCAAAAACTAATCAGCTGAGCGCCATACCACACCCTATATACCCACCAAGTTTGGAGATCATAAGATCAAAGTTACTCAAAAAATAAGGGTTTCGTAATTTGACCTTGGGGTCAATAATTTTCGACCTCCAGCGCTAACCATG
This sequence comes from Myxine glutinosa, assembly GCF_964187855.1. Taxonomy (NCBI): domain Eukaryota; kingdom Metazoa; phylum Chordata; class Myxini; order Myxiniformes; family Myxinidae; genus Myxine; species Myxine glutinosa. The sequence goes on along the minus strand of NC_136269.1, from coordinate 109,404,901 downwards.
AAGGTCAAGGCCGATCGCCACCAAAAACTAATCAGCTGAGCGCCGGACTATATACTAGATTCCCATGAAGTTTGGAGACGATCCGATCAAAGTTACTCAAAAAATAAGGGTTTCGTTGACCTCCATGATTGACCGCAAAGTGACCTTGACCTTTGACCTTGACCTTCAAAATTTTGTGTGCTGAAGGGTATCTCTATAGGACTTTGATATGCGAAGTTACAGGAGTTTCCAATAATAACTGTGGTCTACAGAGTGATCTAAACGTGAAAAAAAAATGATTAACCACAAACAAAAAAACAAAAAAATAAACATATGTCACCCACAGGGTGAACCGTATCTTGCCAAAATGTGAACATGAGTGACTTGCTTCAGGTCACACTGAGGTGAACAGAACTGCTATCCACTAGAAGCGACTCTTTGAGGAATGTCTGCCCACGAGATATTCCGATGATAATCGTTCTAGAGAGTGACCTTGAAAAATACGTGTTTGCCTTATAACGTCACCAAATGACGTCATTTATATAATGTCTAAATATGTTTGGAAAGCACTCAACAAGGGCTTCAATTTGAGGTACTACTCGATATGGTAACTGAAACTTGAAAATTTTACCTTTTGGTCAAAATTGAATGACCTTCAAAATGACCTTGAAGGTCAAGGCCGATCGACACCAAAAACTAATCAACTGAGCGCCATACCACACCCTATATACCCACCAAGTTTGGAGATCATAAGATCAAAGTTACTCAAAAAATAAGGGTTTCGTAATTTGACCTTGGGGTCAATAATTTTCGACCTCCAGCGCTAACCATGAAGGTCAAGGCCGATCGCCACCAAAAACTAATCAGCTGAGCGCCGGACCATATACTAGATTCCCATGAAGTTTGGAGACGATCCGATCAAAGTTACTCAAAAAATAAGGGTTTCGTTGACCTCCATGATTGACCGCAAAGTGACCTTGACCTTTGACCTTGACCTTCAAAATTTTGTGTGCTGAAGGGTATCTCTATAGGACTCTGATATGCGAAGTTACAGGAGTTTCCAATAATAACTGTGGTCTACAGAGTGATCTAAACGTGAAAAAAAAATGATTAACCACAAACAAAAAAACAAAAAAACAAAAAATAAACATATGTCACCCACAGGGTGAACCGTATCTTGCCAAGTGACCTTGACCTTTGACCTTGACCTTAATAATTTCGTATGGTGAATAGTATGTCTTCATGACCAACGCACATGAAATATTGAAAGATTTTGATGAGAACTGAGGAAATAATTTTTTCATGAAAATTCCGTTTTTTCATCATGACGTCATCAAATGACGTCATAGCGTCAAACTGTTTACAGATCTGGGAAGCACTCATCAAGGGCATTCATATGAGGTATTACTCGATATGGTACCTACGATTTCAAAATTTGACCTTGGGGTCAATAATTTTCGACCTCCAGCGCTAACCATGAAGGTCAAGGCCGATCGCCACCAAAAACTAATCAGCTGAGCGCCGGACCATATACTAGATTCCCATGAAGTTTGGAGACGATCCGATCAAAGTTACTCAAACAATTAGTGTTTCGTCGACCTCCATGATTGGCCGCAAAGTGACCTTGACCTTTGACCTTGACCTTCATAATTTTGTGTGCTAAAGGGTATCTCTAAAAGACTCTGATATGCGAACTTACAAGAGTTTCCAAAGGGAACTGTGCTCTACAGAGTGACCTAAACAATGCGAACTAAAGCAATACAATATACATGAAAAGTGCAGTTTTTTCGTCATAACGCCGTCAAATGACGTCACATTGTCAAACTAGTTATATGTTTGGAAAGCACTCAACAAGGGCTTCAATTTGAGGTACTACTCGATATGGTAACTGAAACTTGAAAATTTTACCTTTTGGTCAAAATTGAATGACCTTCAAAATGACCTTGAAGGTCAAGGCCGATCGACACCAAAAACTAATCAGCTGAGCGCCATACCACACCCTATATACCCACCAAGTTTGGAGATCATAAGATCAAAGTTACTCAAAAAATAAGGGTTTCGTAATTTGACCTTGGGGTCAATAATTTTCGACCTCCAGCGCTAACCATGAAGGTCAAGGCCGATCGCCACCAAAAACTAATCAGCTGAGCGCCGGACCATATACTAGATTCCCATGAAGTTTGGAGACGATCCGATCAAAGTTACTCAAAAAATAAGGGTTTCGTTGACCTCCATGATTGACCGCAAAGTGACCTTGACCTTTGACCTTGACCTTCAAAAAAATTTGTGCTGAAGGGTATCTCTATAGGACTTTGATATGCGAAGTTACAGGAGTTTCCAATAATAACTGTGGTCTACAGAGTGATCTAAACGTGAAAAAAAAAAGATTAACCACAAACAAAAAAACAAAAAAACAAAAAAACAAACAAACAAACATACAAGCTGACTGATACATCTTGCAAAAACTTCGTTTTGGCAAGATAATAATGGTTATTGTGAGAAAACACGAGTTGGGAAAATATAAAATAATTACAGGGGAGGGCATGTACCTTTCACCATACTATACAAGGTATGTGGGTAAAGGATACTATAAACCTAAGAGACAACGAGGTGTAGGTCATCAATTTCGAAATAAAGGAGATGGGATAATTGATACTCTAATGGGTATTGGTTCAACCATCCTTAAACATAAAGACCTAATTGGTTCAACTGCTTCTGCCGTGGGTTCAGTTGTGGGTGCTATAAAGAGTATAAAAGATGCTCAAAAGGAGTCTCATAAATTACAAACAATCAAAGAAATAAAATGAACATATGTCACCCACAGGGTGAACCGTATCTTGCCATTTGACCTTGACCTTAATAATTTCGTATGGTGAATAGTATGTCTTCATGACCAACGCACATGAAATATTGAAAGATTTTGATGAGAACTGAGGAAATAATTTTTTCATGAAAATTCCGTTTTTTCGTCATGACGTCATCAAATGACGTCATAGCGTCAAACTGTTTACAGATCTGGGAAGCACTCATCAAGGGCATTCATATGAGGTATTACTCGATATGGTACCTACGATTTCAAAATTTGACCTTGGGGTCAATAATTTTCGACCTCCAGCGCTAACCATGAAGGTCAAGGCCGATCGCCACCAAAAACCAATCAGCTGAGCGCCATACCACACCCTATATACCCACCAAGTTTGGAGATCATAAGATCAAAGTTACTCAAAAAATAAGGGTTTCGTTGACCTCCATGATTGACCCAATTGAATGACCTTCAAAATGACCTTGAAGGTCAAGGCCGATCGACACCAAAAACTAATCAGCTAGGCGCCATACCACACCCTATATACCCACCAAGTTTGGAGATCATAAGATCAAAGTTACTCAAAAAATAAGGGTTTCGTTGACCTCCATGATTGACCGCAAAGTGACCTTGACCTTTGACCTTGACCTTCAAAATTTTGTGTGCTGAAGGGTATCTCTATAGGACTCTGATATGCGAAGTTACAGGAGTTTCCAATAATAACTGTGGTAAATATGGTAACTGAAACTTGAAAATTTTACCTTTTGGTCAAAATTGAATGACCTTCAAAATGACCTTGAAGGTCAAGGCCGATCGACACCAAAAACTAAACAGCTGAGCGCCATACTACACCCTATATACCCACCAAGTTTGGAGATCATAAGATCAAAGTTACTCAAAAAATAAGGGTTTCGTTGACCTCCATGATTGACCCAATTGAATGACCTTCAAAATGACCTTGAAGGTCAAGGCCGATCGCCACCAAAAACTAATCAGCTGAGCGCCGGACCATATACTAGATTCCCATGAAGTTTGGAGACGATCCGATCAAAGTTCCTCAAAAAATAAGGGTTTCGTTGACCTCCATGATTGACCGCAAAGTGACCTTGACCTTTGACCTTGACCTTCAAAATTTTGTGTGCTGAAGGGTATCTCTATAGAACTCTGATATGCGAAGTTACAGGAGTTTCCAATAATAACTGTGGTCTACAGAGTGATCTAAACGTGGAAAAAAAATGATTAACCACAAACAAAAAAACAAAAAAACAAAAAAACAAAAAAACAAACAAAAAAACAAACATACAAGCTGACTAATACATCTTGCAAAAACTTCGTTTTGGCAAGATAAAAAATAAACATATGTCACCCACAGGGTGAACCGTATCTTGCCAAGTGACCTTGACCTTTGACCTTGACCTTAATAATTTCGTATGGTGAATAGTATGTCTTCATGACCAACGCACATGAAATATTGAAAGATTTTGATGAGAACTGAGGAAATAATTTTTTCATGAAAATTCCGTTTTTTCGTCATGACGTCATCAAATGACGTCATAGCGTCAAACTGTTTACAGATCTGGGAAGCACTCATCAAGGGCATTCATATGAGGTATTACTCGATATGGTACCTACGATTTCAAAATTTGACCTTGGGGTCAATAATTTTCGACCTCCAGCGCTAACCATGAAGGTCAAGGCCGATCGCCACCAAAAAATAATCAGCTGAGCGCCGGACCATATACTAGATTCCCATGAAGTTTGGAGACGATCCGATCAAAGTTACTCAAAAAATAAGGATTTCAACATTTGACCTTGGGGTCAATAATTTTCGACCTCCAGCGCTAACCATGAAGGTCAAGGCCGATCGCCACCAAAAACTAATCAGCTGAGCGCCGGACCATATACTAGATTCCCATGAAGTTTGGAGACGATCCGATCAAAGTTACTCAAAAAATAAGGGTTTCTTCGACCTCCATGATTGACCACAAAGTGACCTTGACCTTTGACCTTGACCTTCAAAATTTTGTGTGCTGAAGGGTATCTCTATAGGACTCTGATATGCGAAGTTACATGCGAAGATATGCGAAGATATGGTACCTACGATTTCAACATTTGACCTTGGGGTCAATAATTTTCGACCTCCAGCGCTAACCATGAAGGTCAAGGCCGATCGCCACCAAAAACTAATCAGCTGAGCGCCGGACCATATACTAGATTCCCATGAAGTTTGGAGACGATCCGATCAAAGTTACTCAAAAAATAAGGGTTTCAACATTTGACCTTGGGGTCAATAATTTTCGACCTCCAGCGCTAACCATGAAGGTCAAGGCCGATCGCCACCAAAAACTAATCAGCTGAGCGCCGGACCATATACTAGATTCCCATGAAGTTTGGAGACGATCCGATCAAAGTTACTCAAAAAATAAGGGTTTCGTCGACCTCCATGATTGACCACAAAGTGACCTTGACCTTTGACCTTGACCTTAAAAAATTTGTGTGCTGAAGGGTATCTCTATAGGACTCTGATATGCGAAGTTACAGGAGTTTCCAATAATAACTGTGGTCTACAGAGTGATCTAAACGTGAAAAAAAATGATTAACCACAAACAAAAAAAAAACCTATGTCACCCACAGGGTGAACCGTATCTTGCCAAAATGTGAACATGAGTGACTTGCTTCAGGTCACACTGAGGTGAACAGAACTGCTATCCACTAGAAGCGACTCTTTGAGGAATGTCTGCCCACGAGATATTGAAAGATTTTGATGAGAACTGAGGAAATAATTTTTTCATGAAAATTCCGTTTTTTCGTCATGACGTCATCAAATGACGTCATAGCGTCAAACTGTTTACAGATCTGGGAAGCACTCATCAAGGGCATTCATATGAGGTATTACTCGATATGGTACCTACGATTTCAAAATTTGACCTTGGGGTCAATAATTTTCGACCTCCAGCGCTAACCATGAAGGTCAAGGCCGATCGCCACCAAAAACTAATCAGCTGAGCGCCGGACCATATACTAGATTCCCATGAAGTTTGGAGACGATCCGATCAAAGTTACTCAAAAAATAACGATTTCAACATTTGACCTTGGGGTCAATAATTTTCGACCTCCAGCGCTAACCATGAAGGTCAAGGCCGATCGCCACCAAAAACTAATCAGCTGAGCGCCGGACCATATACTAGATTCCCATGAAGTTTGGAGACGATCCGATCAAAGTTACTCAAAAAATAAGGGTTTCGTCGACCTCCATGATTGACCACAAAGTGACCTTGACCTTTGACCTTGACCTTCAAAATTTTGTGTGCTGAAGGGTATCTCTATAGGACTCTGATATGCGAAGTTACAGGAGTTTCCAATAATAACTGTGGTCTACAGAGTGATCTGAAGGTCAAGGTCAAAGGTCAAGGTCGACCTCCAGCGCTAACCATGAAGGTCAAGGCCGATCGCCACAAAAAACTAATCAGCTGAGCGCCGGACCATATACTAGATTCCCATGAAGTTTGGAGACGATCCGATCAAAGTTACTCAAAAAATAACGATTTCAACATTTGACCTTGGGGTCAATAATTTTCGACCTCCAGCGCTAACCATGAAGGTCAAGGCCGATCGCCACCAAAAACTAATCAGCTGAGCGCCGGACCATATACTAGATTCCCATGAAGTTTGGAGACGATCCGATCAAAGTTACTCAAAAAATAAGGGTTTCGTCGACCTCCATGATTGACCACAAAGTGACCTTGACCTTTGACCTTGACCTTCAAAATTTTGGGTGCTGAAGGGTATCTCTATAGGACTCTGATATGCGAAGTTACAGGAGTTTCCAATAATAACTGTGGTCTACAGAGTGATCTAAACGTGGAAAAAAAATGATTAACCACAAACAAAAAAACAAAAAAAAAAACAAACAAAAAAACAAACATACAAGCTGACTAATACATCTTGCAAAAACTTCGTTTTGGCAAGATAACAAAAAAATAAAACATCACCCACAGGGTGAACCGTATCTTGCCAGGGTTTCGTTGACCTCCATGATTGACCGCAAAGTGACCTTGACCTTTAACCTTGACCTTAATAATTTCGTATGGTGAATAGTATGTCTTCATGACCAACGCACATGAAATATTGAAAGATTTTGATGAGAACTGAGGAAATAATTTTTTCATGAAAATTCCGTTTTTTCGTCATGACGTCATCAAATGACGTCATAGCGTCAAACTGTTTACAGATCTGGGAAGCACTCATCAAGGGCATTCATATGAGGTATTACTCGATATGGTACCTACGATTTCAACATTTGACCTTGGGGTCAATAATTTTCGACCTCCAGCGCTAACCATGAAGGTCAAGGCCGATCGCCACCAAAAACTAATCAGCTGAGCGCCGGACCATATACTAGATTCCCATGAAGTTTGGAGACGATCCGATCAAAGTTACTCAAAAAATAAGGGTTTCGTTGACCTCCATGATTGACCCAATTGAATGACCTTCAAAATGACCTTGAAGGTCAAGGCCGATCGACACCAAAAACTAATCAGCTAGGCGCCATACCACACCCTATATACCCACCAAGTTTGGAGATCATAAGATCAAAGTTACTCAAAAAATAAGGGTTTCGTTGACCTCCATGATTGACCGCAAAGTGACCTTGACCTTTGACCTTGACCTTCAAAATTTTGTGTGCTGAAGGGTATCTCTATAGGACTCTGATATGCGAAGTTACAGGAGTTTCCAATAATAACTGTGGTAAATATGGTAACTGAAACTTGAAAATTTTACCTTTTGGTCAAAATTGAATGACCTTCAAAATGACCTTGAAGGTCAAGGCCGATCGACACCAAAAACTAAACAGCTGAGCGCCATACTACACCCTATATACCCACCAAGTTTGGAGATCATAAGATCAAAGTTACTCAAAAAATAAGGGTTTCGTTGACCTCCATGATTGACCCAATTGAATGACCTTCAAAATGACCTTGAAGGTCAAGGCCGATCGCCACCAAAAACTAATCAGCTGAGCGCCGGACCATATACTAGATTCCCATGAAGTTTGGAGACGATCCGATCAAAGTTACTCAAAAAATAAGGGTTTCGTTGACCTCCATGATTGACCGCAAAGTGACCTTGACCTTTGACCTTGACCTTCAAAATTTTGTGTGCTGAAGGGTATCTCTATAGAACTCTGATATGCGAAGTTACAGGAGTTTCCAATAATAACTGTGGTCTACAGAGTGATCTAAACGTGGAAAAAAAATGATTAACCACAAACAAAAAAACAAAAAAACAAAAAAACAAAAAAACAAACAAAAAAACAAACATACAAGCTGACTAATACATCTTGCAAAAACTTCGTTTTGGCAAGATAAAAAATAAACATATGTCACCCACAGGGTGAACCGTATCTTGCCAAGTGACCTTGACCTTTGACCTTGACCTTAATAATTTCGTATGGTGAATAGTATGTCTTCATGACCAACGCACATGAAATATTGAAAGATTTTGATGAGAACTGAGGAAATAATTTTTTCATGAAAATTCCGTTTTTTCGTCATGACGTCATCAAATGACGTCATAGCGTCAAACTGTTTACAGATCTGGGAAGCACTCATCAAGGGCATTCATATGAGGTATTACTCGATATGGTACCTACGATTTCAAAATTTGACCTTGGGGTCAATAATTTTCGACCTCCAGCGCTAACCATGAAGGTCAAGGCCGATCGCCACCAAAAAATAATCAGCTGAGCGCCGGACCATATACTAGATTCCCATGAAGTTTGGAGACGATCCGATCAAAGTTACTCAAAAAATAAGGATTTCAACATTTGACCTTGGGGTCAATAATTTTCGACCTCCAGCGCTAACCATGAAGGTCAAGGCCGATCGCCACCAAAAACTAATCAGCTGAGCGCCGGACCATATACTAGATTCCCATGAAGTTTGGAGACGATCCGATCAAAGTTACTCAAAAAATAAGGGTTTCTTCGACCTCCATGATTGACCACAAAGTGACCTTGACCTTTGACCTTGACCTTCAAAATTTTGTGTGCTGAAGGGTATCTCTATAGGACTCTGATATGCGAAGTTACATGCGAAGATATGCGAAGATATGGTACCTACGATTTCAACATTTGACCTTGGGGTCAATAATTTTCGACCTCCAGCGCTAACCATGAAGGTCAAGGCCGATCGCCACCAAAAACTAATCAGCTGAGCGCCGGACCATATACTAGATTCCCATGAAGTTTGGAGACGATCCGATCAAAGTTACTCAAAAAATAAGGGTTTCAACATTTGACCTTGGGGTCAATAATTTTCGACCTCCAGCGCTAACCATGAAGGTCAAGGCCGATCGCCACCAAAAACTAATCTGCTGAGCGCCGGACCATATACTAGATTCCCATGAAGTTTGGAGACGATCCGATCAAAGTTACTCAAAAAATAAGGGTTTCGTCGACCTCCATGATTGACCACAAAGTGACCTTGACCTTTGACCTTGACCTTAAAAAATTTGTGTGCTGAAGGGTATCTCTATAGGACTCTGATATGCGAAGTTACAGGAGTTTCCAATAATAACTGTGGTCTACAGAGTGATCTAAACGTGAAAAAAAATGATTAACCACAAACAAAAAAAAAACCTATGTCACCCACAGGGTGAACCGTATCTTGCCAAAATGTGAACATGAGTGACTTGCTTCAGGTCACACTGAGGTGAACAGAACTGCTATCCACTAGAAGCGACTCTTTGAGGAATGTCTGCCCACGAGATATTGAAAGATTTTGATGAGAACTGAGGAAATAATTTTTTCATGAAAATTCCGTTTTTTCGTCATGACGTCATCAAATGACGTCATAGCGTCAAACTGTTTACAGATCTGGGAAGCACTCATCAAGGGCATTCATATGAGGTATTACTCGATATGGTACCTACGATTTCAAAATTTGACCTTGGGGTCAATAATTTTCGACCTCCAGCGCTAACCATGAAGGTCAAGGCCGATCGCCACCAAAAACTAATCAGCTGAGCGCCGGACCATATACTAGATTCCCATGAAGTTTGGAGACGATCCGATCAAAGTTACTCAAAAAATAACGATTTCAACATTTGACCTTGGGGTCAATAATTTTCGACCTCCAGCGCTAACCATGAAGGTCAAGGCCGATCGCCACCAAAAACTAATCAGCTGAGCGCCGGACCATATACTAGATTCCCATGAAGTTTGGAGACGATCCGATCAAAGTTACTCAAAAAATAAGGGTTTCGTCGACCTCCATGATTGACCACAAAGTGACCTTGACCTTTGACCTTGACCTTCAAAATTTTGTGTGCTGAAGGGTATCTCTATAGGACTCTGATATGCGAAGTTACAGGAGTTTCCAATAATAACTGTGGTCTACAGAGTGATCTGAAGGTCAAGGTCAAAGGTCAAGGTCGACCTCCAGCGCTAACCATGAAGGTCAAGGCCGATCGCCACAAAAAACTAATCAGCTGAGCGCCGGACCATATACTAGATTCCCATGAAGTTTGGAGACGATCCGATCAAAGTTACTCAAAAAATAACGATTTCAACATTTGACCTTGGGGTCAATAATTTTCGACCTCCAGCGCTAACCATGAAGGTCAAGGCCGATCGCCACCAAAAACTAATCAGCTGAGCGCCGGACCATATACTAGATTCCCATGAAGTTTGGAGACGATCCGATCAAAGTTACTCAAAAAATAAGGGTTTCGTCGACCTCCATGATTGACCACAAAGTGACCTTGACCTTTGACCTTGACCTTCAAAATTTTGGGTGCTGAAGGGTATCTCTATAGGACTCTGATATGCGAAGTTACAGGAGTTTCCAATAATAACTGTGGTCTACAGAGTGATCTAAACGTGGAAAAAAAATGATTAACCACAAACAAAAAAACAAAAAAAAAAACAAACAAAAAAACAAACATACAAGCTGACTAATACATCTTGCAAAAACTTCGTTTTGGCAAGATAACAAAAAAATAAAACATCACCCACAGGGTGAACCGTATCTTGCCAGGGTTTCGTTGACCTCCATGATTGACCGCAAAGTGACCTTGACCTTTAACCTTGACCTTAATAATTTCGTATGGTGAATAGTATGTCTTCATGACCAACGCACATGAAATATTGAAAGATTTTGATGAGAACTGAGGAAATAATTTTTTCATGAAAATTCCGTTTTTTCGTCATGACGTCATCAAATGACGTCATAGCGTCAAACTGTTTACAGATCTGGGAAGCACTCATCAAGGGCATTCATATGAGGTATTACTCGATATGGTACCTACGATTTCAACATTTGACCTTGGGGTCAATAATTTTCGACCTCCAGCGCTAACCATGAAGGTCAAGGCCGATCGCCACCAAAAAATAATCAGCTGAGCGCCGGACCATATACTAGATTCCCATGAAGTTTGGAGACGATCCGATCAAAGTTACTCAAAAAATAAGGATTTCAACATTTGACCTTGGGGTCAATAATTTTCGACCTCCAGCGCTAACCATGAAGGTCAAGGCCGATCGCCACCAAAAACTAATCAGCTGAGCGCCGGACCATATACTAGATTCCCATGAAGTTTGGAGACGATCCGATCAAAGTTACTCAAAAAATAAGGGTTTCTTCGACCTCCATGATTGACCACAAAGTGACCTTGACCTTTGACCTTGACCTTCAAAATTTTGTGTGCTGAAGGGTATCTCTATAGGACTCTGATATGCGAAGTTACATGCGAAGATATGCGAAGATATGGTACCTACGATTTCAACATTTGACCTTGGGGTCAATAATTTTCGACCTCCAGCGCTAACCATGAAGGTCAAGGCCGATCGCCACCAAAAACTAATCAGCTGAGCGCCGGACCATATACTAGATTCCCATGAAGTTTGGAGACGATCCGATCAAAGTTACTCAAAAAATAAGGGTTTCAACATTTGACCTTGGGGTCAATAATTTTCGACCTCCAGCGCTAACCATGAAGGTCAAGGCCGATCGCCACCAAAAACTAATCAGCTGAGCGCCGGACCATATACTAGATTCCCATGAAGTTTGGAGACGATCCGATCAAAGTTACTCAAAAAATAAGGGTTTCGTCGACCTCCATGATTGACCACAAAGTGACCTTGACCTTTGACCTTGACCTTAAAAAATTTGTGTGCTGAAGGGTATCTCTATAGGACTCTGATATGCGAAGTTACAGGAGTTTCCAATAATAACTGTGGTCTACAGAGTGATCTAAACGTGAAAAAAAATGATTAACCACAAACAAAAAAAAAACCTATGTCACCCACAGGGTGAACCGTATCTTGCCAAAATGTGAACATGAGTGACTTGCTTCAGGTCACACTGAGGTGAACAGAACTGCTATCCACTAGAAGCGACTCTTTGAGGAATGTCTGCCCACGAGATATTGAAAGATTTTGATGAGAACTGAGGAAATAATTTTTTCATGAAAATTCCGTTTTTTCGTCATGACGTCATCAAATGACGTCATAGCGTCAAACTGTTTACAGATCTGGGAAGCACTCATCAAGGGCATTCATATGAGGTATTACTCGATATGGTACCTACGATTTCAAAATTTGACCTTGGGGTCAATAATTTTCGACCTCCAGCGCTAACCATGAAGGTCAAGGCCGATCGCCACCAAAAACTAATCAGCTGAGCGCCGGACCATATACTAGATTCCCATGAAGTTTGGAGACGATCCGATCAAAGTTACTCAAAAAATAACGATTTCAACATTTGACCTTGGGGTCAATAATTTTCGACCTCCAGCGCTAACCATGAAGGTCAAGGCCGATCGCCACCAAAAACTAATCAGCTGAGCGCCGGACCATATACTAGATTCCCATGAAGTTTGGAGACGATCCGATCAAAGTTACTCAAAAAATAAGGGTTTCGTCGACCTCCATGATTGACCACAAAGTGACCTTGACCTTTGACCTTGACCTTCAAAATTTTGTGTGCTGAAGGGTATCTCTATAGGACTCTGATATGCGAAGTTACAGGAGTTTCCAATAATAACTGTGGTCTACAGAGTGATCTGAAGGTCAAGGTCAAAGGTCAAGGTCGACCTCCAGCGCTAACCATGAAGGTCAAGGCCGATCGCCACAAAAAACTAATCAGCTGAGCGCCGGACCATATACTAGATTCCCATGAAGTTTGGAGACGATCCGATCAAAGTTACTCAAAAAATAACGATTTCAACATTTGACCTTGGGGTCAATAATTTTCGACCTCCAGCGCTAACCATGAAGGTCAAGGCCGATCGCCACCAAAAACTAATCAGCTGAGCGCCGGACCATATACTAGATTCCCATGAAGTTTGGAGACGATCCGATCAAAGTTACTCAAAAAATAAGGGTTTCGTCGACCTCCATGATTGACCACAAAGTGACCTTGACCTTTGACCTTGACCTTCAAAATTTTGGGTGCTGAAGGGTATCTCTATAGGACTCTGATATGCGAAGTTACAGGAGTTTCCAATAATAACTGTGGTCTACAGAGTGATCTAAACGTGGAAAAAAAATGATTAACCACAAACAAAAAAACAAAAAAAAAAACAAACAAAAAAACAAACATACAAGCTGACTAATACATCTTGCAAAAACTTCGTTTTGGCAAGATAACAAAAAAATAAAACATCACCCACAGGGTGAACCGTATCTTGCCAGGGTTTCGTTGACCTCCATGATTGACCGCAAAGTGACCTTGACCTTTAACCTTGACCTTAATAATTTCGTATGGTGAATAGTATGTCTTCATGACCAACGCACATGAAATATTGAAAGATTTTGATGAGAACTGAGGAAATAATTTTTTCATGAAAATTCCGTTTTTTCGTCATGACGTCATCAAATGACGTCATAGCGTCAAACTGTTTACAGATCTGGGAAGCACTCATCAAGGGCATTCATATGAGGTATTACTCGATATGGTACCTACGATTTCAACATTTGACCTTGGGGTCAATAATTTTCGACCTCCAGCGCTAACCATGAAGGTCAAGGCCGATCGCCACCAAAAACTAATCAGCTGAGCGCCGGACCATATACTAGATTCCCATGAAGTTTGGAGACGATCCGATCAAAGTTACTCAAAAAATAAGGGTTTCAACATTTGACCTTGGGGTCAATAATTTTCGACCTCCAGCGCTAACCATGAAGGTCAAGGCCGATCGCCACCAAAAACTAATCAGCTGAGCGCCGGACCATATACTAGATTCCCATGAAGTTTGGAGACGATCCGATCAAAGTTACTCAAAAAATAAGGGTTTCGTCGACCTCCATGATTGACCACAAAGTGACCTTGACCTTTGACCTTGACCTTCAAAATTTTGTGTGCTGAAGGGTATCTCTATAGGACTCTGATATGCGAAGTTACATGCGAAGATATGCGAAGATATGGTACCTACGATTTCAACATTTGACCTTGGGGTCAATAATTTTCGACCTCCAGCGCTAACCATGAAGGTCAAGGCCGATCGCCACCAAAAACTAATCAGCTGAGCGCCGGACCATATACTAGATTCCCATGAAGTTTGGAGACGATCCGATCAAGTTACTCAAAAAATAAGGGTTTCAACATTTGACCTTGGGGTCAATAATTTTCGACCTCCAGCGCTAACCATGAAGGTCAAGGCCGATCGCCACCAAAAACTAATCAGCTGAGCGCCGGACCATATACTAGATTCCCATGAAGTTTGGAGACGATCCGATCAAAGTCACTCAAAAAATAAGGGTTTCGTCGACCTCCATGATTGACCACAAAGTGACCTTGACCTTTGACCTTGACCTTCAAAATTTTGTGTGCTGAAGGGTATCTCTATAGGACTCTGATATGCGAAGTTACAGGAGTTTCCAATAATAACTGTGGTCTACAGAGTGATCTAAACGTGGAAAAAAAATGATTAACCACAAACAAAAAAACCAAAAAAACAAAAAACAAAAAAACAAACAAAATAAACATATGTCACCCACAGGGTGAACCGTATCTTGCCAAGTGACCTTGACCTTTGACCTTGACCTTCATAATTTTGTGTGCTAAAGGGTATCTCTAAAAGACTCTGATATGCGAACTTACAAGAGTTTCCAAAGGGAACTGTGCTCTACAGAGTGACCTAAACAATGCGAACTAAAGCAATACAATATACATGAAAAGTGCAGTTTTTTCGTCATAACGCCGTCAAATGACGTCACATTGTCAAACTAGTTATATGTTTGGAAAGCACTCAACAAGGGCTTCAATTTGAGGTACTACTCGATATGGTAACTGAAACTTGAAAATTTTACCTTTTGGTCAAAATTGAATGACCTTCAAAATGACCTTGAAGGTCAAGGCCGATCGACACCAAAAACTAATCAGCTGAGCGCCATACCACACCCTATATACCCACCAAGTTTGGAGATCATAAGATCAAAGTTACTCAAAAAATAAGGGTTTCGTTGACCTCCATGATTGACCCAATTGAATGACCTTCAAAATGACCTTGAAGGTCAAGGCCGATCGACACCAAAAACTAATCAGCTAGGCGCCATACCACACCCTATATACCCACCAAGTTTGGAGATCATAAGATCAAAGTTACTCAAAAAATAAGGGTTTCGTTGACCTCCATGATTGACCGCAAAGTGACCTTGACCTTTGACCTTGACCTTCAAAATTTTGTGTGCTGAAGGGTATCTCTATAGGACTCTGATATGCGAAGTTACAGGAGTTTCCAATAATAACTGTGGTAAATATGGTAACTGAAACTTGAAAATTTTACCTTTTGGTCAAAATTGAATGACCTTCAAAATGACCTTGAAGGTCAAGGCCGATCGACACCAAAAACTAAACAGCTGAGCGCCATACTACACCCTATATACCCACCAAGTTTGGAGATCATAAGATCAAAGTTACTCAAAAAATAAGGGTTTCGTTGACCTCCATGATTGACCCAATTGAATGACCTTCAAAATGACCTTGAAGGTCAAGGCCGATCGCCACCAAAAACTAATCAGCTGAGCGCCGGACCATATACTAGATTCCCATGAAGTTTGGAGACGATCCGATCAAAGTTACTCAAAAAATAAGGGTTTCGTTGACCTCCATGATTGACCGCAAAGTGACCTTGACCTTTGACCTTGACCTTCAAAATTTTGTGTGCTGAAGGGTATCTCTATAGAACTCTGATATGCGAAGTTACAGGAGTTTCCAATAATAACTGTGGTCTACAGAGTGATCTAAACGTGGAAAAAAAATGATTAACCACAAACAAAAAAACAAAAAAACAAAAAAACAAAAAAACAAACAAAAAAACAAACATACAAGCTGACTAATACATCTTGCAAAAACTTCGTTTTGGCAAGATAAAAAATAAACATATGTCACCCACAGGGTGAACCGTATCTTGCCAAGTGACCTTGACCTTTGACCTTGACCTTAATAATTTCGTATGGTGAATAGTATGTCTTCATGACCAACGCACATGAAATATTGAAAGATTTTGATGAGAACTGAGGAAATAATTTTTTCATGAAAATTCCGTTTTTTCGTCATGACGTCATCAAATGACGTCATAGCGTCAAACTGTTTACAGATCTGGGAAGCACTCATCAAGGGCATTCATATGAGGTATTACTCGATATGGTACCTACGATTTCAAAATTTGACCTTGGGGTCAATAATTTTCGACCTCCAGCGCTAACCATGAAGGTCAAGGCCGATCGCCACCAAAAACCAATCAGCTGAGCGCCATACCACACCCTATATACCCACCAAGTTTGGAGATCATAAGATCAAAGTTACTCAAAAAATAAGGGTTTCGTTGACCTCCATGATTGACCCAATTGAATGACCTTCAAAATGACCTTGAAGGTCAAGGCCGATCGACACCAAAAACTAATCAGCTAGGCGCCATACCACACCCTATATACCCACCAAGTTTGGAGATCATAAGATCAAAGTTACTCAAAAAATAAGGGTTTCGTTGACCTCCATGATTGACCGCAAAGTGACCTTGACCTTTGACCTTGACCTTCAAAATTTTGTGTGCTGAAGGGTATCTCTATAGGACTCTGATATGCGAAGTTACAGGAGTTTCCAATAATAACTGTGGTAAATATGGTAACTGAAACTTGAAAATTTTACCTTTTGGTCAAAATTGAATGACCTTCAAAATGACCTTGAAGGTCAAGGCCGATCGACACCAAAAACTAAACAGCTGAGCGCCATACTACACCCTATATACCCACCAAGTTTGGAGATCATAAGATCAAAGTTACTCAAAAAATAAGGGTTTCGTTGACCTCCATGATTGACCCAATTGAATGACCTTCAAAATGACCTTGAAGGTCAAGGCCGATCGCCACCAAAAACTAATCAGCTGAGCGCCGGACCATATACTAGATTCCCATGAAGTTTGGAGACGATCCGATCAAAGTTACTCAAAAAATAAGGGTTTCGTTGACCTCCATGATTGACCGCAAAGTGACCTTGACCTTTGACCTTGACCTTCAAAATTTTGTGTGCTGAAGGGTATCTCTATAGAACTCTGATATGCGAAGTTACAGGAGTTTCCAATAATAACTGTGGTCTACAGAGTGATCTAAACGTGGAAAAAAAATGATTAACCACAAACAAAAAAACAAAAAAACAAAAAAACAAAAAAACAAACAAAAAAACAAACATACAAGCTGACTAATACATCTTGCAAAAACTTCGTTTTGGCAAGATAAAAAATAAACATATGTCACCCACAGGGTGAACCGTATCTTGCCAAGTGACCTTGACCTTTGACCTTGACCTTAATAATTTCGTATGGTGAATAGTATGTCTTCATGACCAACGCACATGAAATATTGAAAGATTTTGATGAGAACTGAGGAAATAATTTTTTCATGAAAATTCCGTTTTTTCGTCATGACGTCATCAAATGACGTCATAGCGTCAAACTGTTTACAGATCTGGGAAGCACTCATCAAGGGCATTCATATGAGGTATTACTCGATATGGTACCTACGATTTCAAAATTTGACCTTGGGGTCAATAATTTTCGACCTCCAGCGCTAACCATGAAGGTCAAGGCCGATCGCCACCAAAAAATAATCAGCTGAGCGCCGGACCATATACTAGATTCCCATGAAGTTTGGAGACGATCCGATCAAAGTTACTCAAAAAATAAGGATTTCAACATTTGACCTTGGGGTCAATAATTTTCGACCTCCAGCGCTAACCATGAAGGTCAAGGCCGATCGCCACCAAAAACTAATCAGCTGAGCGCCGGACCATATACTAGATTCCCATGAAGTTTGGAGACGATCCGATCAAAGTTACTCAAAAAATAAGGGTTTCTTCGACCTCCATGATTGACCACAAAGTGACCTTGACCTTTGACCTTGACCTTCAAAATTTTGTGTGCTGAAGGGTATCTCTATAGGACTCTGATATGCGAAGTTACATGCGAAGATATGCGAAGATATGGTACCTACGATTTCAACATTTGACCTTGGGGTCAATAATTTTCGACCTCCAGCGCTAACCATGAAGGTCAAGGCCGATCGCCACCAAAAACTAATCAGCTGAGCGCCGGACCATATACTAGATTCCCATGAAGTTTGGAGACGATCCGATCAAAGTTACTCAAAAAATAAGGGTTTCAACATTTGACCTTGGGGTCAATAATTTTCGACCTCCAGCGCTAACCATGAAGGTCAAGGCCGATCGCCACCAAAAACTAATCAGCTGAGCGCCGGACCATATACTAGATTCCCATGAAGTTTGGAGACGATCCGATCAAAGTTACTCAAAAAATAAGGGTTTCGTCGACCTCCATGATTGACCACAAAGTGACCTTGACCTTTGACCTTGACCTTAAAAAATTTGTGTGCTGAAGGGTATCTCTATAGGACTCTGATATGCGAAGTTACAGGAGTTTCCAATAATAACTGTGGTCTACAGAGTGATCTAAACGTGAAAAAAAATGATTAACCACAAACAAAAAAAAAACCTATGTCACCCACAGGGTGAACCGTATCTTGCCAAAATGTGAACATGAGTGACTTGCTTCAGGTCACACTGAGGTGAACAGAACTGCTATCCACTAGAAGCGACTCTTTGAGGAATGTCTGCCCACGAGATATTGAAAGATTTTGATGAGAACTGAGGAAATAATTTTTTCATGAAAATTCCGTTTTTTCGTCATGACGTCATCAAATGACGTCATAGCGTCAAACTGTTTACAGATCTGGGAAGCACTCATCAAGGGCATTCATATGAGGTATTACTCGATATGGTACCTACGATTTCAAAATTTGACCTTGGGGTCAATAATTTTCGACCTCCAGCGCTAACCATGAAGGTCAAGGCCGATCGCCACCAAAAACTAATCAGCTGAGCGCCGGACCATATACTAGATTCCCATGAAGTTTGGAGACGATCCGATCAAAGTTACTCAAAAAATAACGATTTCAACATTTGACCTTGGGGTCAATAATTTTCGACCTCCAGCGCTAACCATGAAGGTCAAGGCCGATCGCCACCAAAAACTAATCAGCTGAGCGCCGGACCATATACTAGATTCCCATGAAGTTTGGAGACGATCCGATCAAAGTTACTCAAAAAATAAGGGTTTCGTCGACCTCCATGATTGACCACAAAGTGACCTTGACCTTTGACCTTGACCTTCAAAATTTTGTGTGCTGAAGGGTATCTCTATAGGACTCTGATATGCGAAGTTACAGGAGTTTCCAATAATAACTGTGGTCTACAGAGTGATCTGAAGGTCAAGGTCAAAGGTCAAGGTCGACCTCCAGCGCTAACCATGAAGGTCAAGGCCGATCGCCACAAAAAACTAATCAGCTGAGCGCCGGACCATATACTAGATTCCCATGAAGTTTGGAGACGATCCGATCAAAGTTACTCAAAAAATAACGATTTCAACATTTGACCTTGGGGTCAATAATTTTCGACCTCCAGCGCTAACCATGAAGGTCAAGGCCGATCGCCACCAAAAACTAATCAGCTGAGCGCCGGACCATATACTAGATTCCCATGAAGTTTGGAGACGATCCGATCAAAGTTACTCAAAAAATAAGGGTTTCGTCGACCTCCATGATTGACCACAAAGTGACCTTGACCTTTGACCTTGACCTTCAAAATTTTGGGTGCTGAAGGGTATCTCTATAGGACTCTGATATGCGAAGTTACAGGAGTTTCCAATAATAACTGTGGTCTACAGAGTGATCTAAACGTGGAAAAAAAATGATTAACCACAAACAAAAAAACAAAAAAAAAAACAAACAAAAAAACAAACATACAAGCTGACTAATACATCTTGCAAAAACTTCGTTTTGGCAAGATAACAAAAAAATAAAACATCACCCACAGGGTGAACCGTATCTTGCCAGGGTTTCGTTGACCTCCATGATTGACCGCAAAGTGACCTTGACCTTTAACCTTGACCTTAATAATTTCGTATGGTGAATAGTATGTCTTCATGACCAACGCACATGAAATATTGAAAGATTTTGATGAGAACTGAGGAAATAATTTTTTCATGAAAATTCCGTTTTTTCGTCATGACGTCATCAAATGACGTCATAGCGTCAAACTGTTTACAGATCTGGGAAGCACTCATCAAGGGCATTCATATGAGGTATTACTCGATATGGTACCTACGATTTCAACATTTGACCTTGGGGTCAATAATTTTCGACCTCCAGCGCTAACCATGAAGGTCAAGGCCGATCGCCACCAAAAACTAATCAGCTGAGCGCCGGACCATATACTAGATTCCCATGAAGTTTGGAGACGATCCGATCAAAGTTACTCAAAAAATAAGGGTTTCAACATTTGACCTTGGGGTCAATAATTTTCGACCTCCAGCGCTAACCATGAAGGTCAAGGCCGATCGCCACCAAAAACTAATCAGCTGAGCGCCGGACCATATACTAGATTCCCATGAAGTTTGGAGACGATCCGATCAAAGTTACTCAAAAAATAAGGGTTTCGTCGACCTCCATGATTGACCACAAAGTGACCTTGACCTTTGACCTTGACCTTCAAAATTTTGTGTGCTGAAGGGTATCTCTATAGGACTCTGATATGCGAAGTTACATGCGAAGATATGCGAAGATATGGTACCTACGATTTCAACATTTGACCTTGGGGTCAATAATTTTCGACCTCCAGCGCTAACCATGAAGGTCAAGGCCGATCGCCACCAAAAACTAATCAGCTGAGCGCCGGACCATATACTAGATTCCCATGAAGTTTGGAGACGATCCGATCAAGTTACTCAAAAAATAAGGGTTTCAACATTTGACCTTGGGGTCAATAATTTTCGACCTCCAGCGCTAACCATGAAGGTCAAGGCCGATCGCCACCAAAAACTAATCAGCTGAGCGCCGGACCATATACTAGATTCCCATGAAGTTTGGAGACGATCCGATCAAAGTCACTCAAAAAATAAGGGTTTCGTCGACCTCCATGATTGACCACAAAGTGACCTTGACCTTTGACCTTGACCTTCAAAATTTTGTGTGCTGAAGGGTATCTCTATAGGACTCTGATATGCGAAGTTACAGGAGTTTCCAATAATAACTGTGGTCTACAGAGTGATCTAAACGTGGAAAAAAAATGATTAACCACAAACAAAAAAACCAAAAAAACAAAAAACAAAAAAACAAACAAAATAAACATATGTCACCCACAGGGTGAACCGTATCTTGCCAAGTGACCTTGACCTTTGACCTTGACCTTCATAATTTTGTGTGCTAAAGGGTATCTCTAAAAGACTCTGATATGCGAACTTACAAGAGTTTCCAAAGGGAACTGTGCTCTACAGAGTGACCTAAACAATGCGAACTAAAGCAATACAATATACATGAAAAGTGCAGTTTTTTCGTCATAACGCCGTCAAATGACGTCACATTGTCAAACTAGTTATATGTTTGGAAAGCACTCAACAAGGGCTTCAATTTGAGGTACTACTCGATATGGTAACTGAAACTTGAAAATTTTACCTTTTGGTCAAAATTGAATGACCTTCAAAATGACCTTGAAGGTCAAGGCCGATCGACACCAAAAACTAATCAGCTGAGCGCCATACCACACCCTATATACCCACCAAGTTTGGAGATCATAAGATCAAAGTTACTCAAAAAATAAGGGTTTCGTTGACCTCCATGATTGACCCAATTGAATGACCTTCAAAATGACCTTGAAGGTCAAGGCCGATCGACACCAAAAACTAATCAGCTAGGCGCCATACCACACCCTATATACCCACCAAGTTTGGAGATCATAAGATCAAAGTTACTCAAAAAATAAGGGTTTCGTTGACCTCCATGATTGACCGCAAAGTGACCTTGACCTTTGACCTTGACCTTCAAAATTTTGTGTGCTGAAGGGTATCTCTATAGGACTCTGATATGCGAAGTTACAGGAGTTTCCAATAATAACTGTGGTAAATATGGTAACTGAAACTTGAAAATTTTACCTTTTGGTCAAAATTGAATGACCTTCAAAATGACCTTGAAGGTCAAGGCCGATCGACACCAAAAACTAAACAGCTGAGCGCCATACTACACCCTATATACCCACCAAGTTTGGAGATCATAAGATCAAAGTTACTCAAAAAATAAGGGTTTCGTTGACCTCCATGATTGACCCAATTGAATGACCTTCAAAATGACCTTGAAGGTCAAGGCCGATCGCCACCAAAAACTAATCAGCTGAGCGCCGGACCATATACTAGATTCCCATGAAGTTTGGAGACGATCCGATCAAAGTTACTCAAAAAATAAGGGTTTCGTTGACCTCCATGATTGACCGCAAAGTGACCTTGACCTTTGACCTTGACCTTCAAAATTTTGTGTGCTGAAGGGTATCTCTATAGAACTCTGATATGCGAAGTTACAGGAGTTTCCAATAATAACTGTGGTCTACAGAGTGATCTAAACGTGGAAAAAAAATGATTAACCACAAACAAAAAAACAAAAAAACAAAAAAACAAAAAAACAAACAAAAAAACAAACATACAAGCTGACTAATACATCTTGCAAAAACTTCGTTTTGGCAAGATAAAAAATAAACATATGTCACCCACAGGGTGAACCGTATCTTGCCAAGTGACCTTGACCTTTGACCTTGACCTTAATAATTTCGTATGGTGAATAGTATGTCTTCATGACCAACGCACATGAAATATTGAAAGATTTTGATGAGAACTGAGGAAATAATTTTTTCATGAAAATTCCGTTTTTTCGTCATGACGTCATCAAATGACGTCATAGCGTCAAACTGTTTACAGATCTGGGAAGCACTCATCAAGGGCATTCATATGAGGTATTACTCGATATGGTACCTACGATTTCAAAATTTGACCTTGGGGTCAATAATTTTCGACCTCCAGCGCTAACCATGAAGGTCAAGGCCGATCGCCACCAAAAACCAATCAGCTGAGCGCCATACCACACCCTATATACCCACCAAGTTTGGAGATCATAAGATCAAAGTTACTCAAAAAATAAGGGTTTCGTTGACCTCCATGATTGACCCAATTGAATGACCTTCAAAATGACCTTGAAGGTCAAGGCCGATCGACACCAAAAACTAATCAGCTAGGCGCCATACCACACCCTATATACCCACCAAGTTTGGAGATCATAAGATCAAAGTTACTCAAAAAATAAGGGTTTCGTTGACCTCCATGATTGACCGCAAAGTGACCTTGACCTTTGACCTTGACCTTCAAAATTTTGTGTGCTGAAGGGTATCTCTATAGGACTCTGATATGCGAAGTTACAGGAGTTTCCAATAATAACTGTGGTAAATATGGTAACTGAAACTTGAAAATTTTACCTTTTGGTCAAAATTGAATGACCTTCAAAATGACCTTGAAGGTCAAGGCCGATCGACACCAAAAACTAAACAGCTGAGCGCCATACTACACCCTATATACCCACCAAGTTTGGAGATCATAAGATCAAAGTTACTCAAAAAATAAGGGTTTCGTTGACCTCCATGATTGACCCAATTGAATGACCTTCAAAATGACCTTGAAGGTCAAGGCCGATCGCCACCAAAAACTAATCAGCTGAGCGCCGGACCATATACTAGATTCCCATGAAGTTTGGAGACGATCCGATCAAAGTTACTCAAAAAATAAGGGTTTCGTTGACCTCCATGATTGACCGCAAAGTGACCTTGACCTTTGACCTTGACCTTCAAAATTTTGTGTGCTGAAGGGTATCTCTATAGAACTCTGATATGCGAAGTTACAGGAGTTTCCAATAATAACTGTGGTCTACAGAGTGATCTAAACGTGGAAAAAAAATGATTAACCACAAACAAAAAAAAAAAAAAACAAAAAAACAAAAAAACAAACAAAAAAACAAACATACAAGCTGACTAATACATCTTGCAAAAACTTCGTTTTGGCAAGATAAAAAATAAACATATGTCACCCACAGGGTGAACCGTATCTTGCCAAGTGACCTTGACCTTTGACCTTGACCTTAATAATTTCGTATGGTGAATAGTATGTCTTCATGACCAACGCACATGAAATATTGAAAGATTTTGATGAGAACTGAGGAAATAATTTTTTCATGAAAATTCCGTTTTTTCGTCATGACGTCATCAAATGACGTCATAGCGTCAAACTGTTTACAGATCTGGGAAGCACTCATCAAGGGCATTCATATGAGGTATTACTCGATATGGTACCTACGATTTCAAAATTTGACCTTGGGGTCAATAATTTTCGACCTCCAGCGCTAACCATGAAGGTCAAGGCCGATCGCCACCAAAAAATAATCAGCTGAGCGCCGGACCATATACTAGATTCCCATGAAGTTTGGAGACGATCCGATCAAAGTTACTCAAAAAATAAGGATTTCAACATTTGACCTTGGGGTCAATAATTTTCGACCTCCAGCGCTAACCATGAAGGTCAAGGCCGATCGCCACCAAAAACTAATCAGCTGAGCGCCGGACCATATACTAGATTCCCATGAAGTTTGGAGACGATCCGATCAAAGTTACTCAAAAAATAAGGGTTTCTTCGACCTCCATGATTGACCACAAAGTGACCTTGACCTTTGACCTTGACCTTCAAAATTTTGTGTGCTGAAGGGTATCTCTATAGGACTCTGATATGCGAAGTTACATGCGAAGATATGCGAAGATATGGTACCTACGATTTCAACATTTGACCTTGGGGTCAATAATTTTCGACCTCCAGCGCTAACCATGAAGGTCAAGGCCGATCGCCACCAAAAACTAATCAGCTGAGCGCCGGACCATATACTAGATTCCCATGAAGTTTGGAGACGATCCGATCAAAGTTACTCAAAAAATAAGGGTTTCAACATTTGACCTTGGGGTCAATAATTTTCGACCTCCAGCGCTAACCATGAAGGTCAAGGCCGATCGCCACCAAAAACTAATCAGCTGAGCGCCGGACCATATACTAGATTCCCATGAAGTTTGGAGACGATCCGATCAAAGTTACTCAAAAAATAAGGGTTTCGTCGACCTCCATGATTGACCACAAAGTGACCTTGACCTTTGACCTTGACCTTAAAAAATTTGTGTGCTGAAGGGTATCTCTATAGGACTCTGATATGCGAAGTTACAGGAGTTTCCAATAATAACTGTGGTCTACAGAGTGATCTAAACGTGAAAAAAAATGATTAACCACAAACAAAAAAACAAAAAAATAAAACATCACCCACAGGGTGAACCGTATCTTGCCAGGGTTTCGTTGACCTCCATGATTGACCGCAAAGTGACCTTGACCTTTAACCTTGACCTTAATAATTTCGTATGGTGAATAGTATGTCTTCATGACCAACGCACATGAAATATTGAAAGATTTTGATGAGAACTGAGGAAATAATTTTTTCATGAAAATTCCGTTTTTTCGTCATGACGTCATCAAATGACGTCATAGCGTCAAACTGTTTACAGATCTGGGAAGCACTCATCAAGGGCATTCATATGAGGTATTACTCGATATGGTACCTACGATTTCAACATTTGACCTTGGGGTCAATAATTTTCGACCTCCAGCGCTAACCATGAAGGTCAAGGCCGATCGCCACCAAAAACTAATCAGCTGAGCGCCGGACCATATACTAGATTCCCATGAAGTTTGGAGACGATCCGATCAAAGTTACTCAAAAAATAAGGGTTTCAACATTTGACCTTGGGGTCAATAATTTTCGACCTCCAGCGCTAACCATGAAGGTCAAGGCCGATCGCCACCAAAAACTAATCAGCTGAGCGCCGGACCATATACTAGATTCCCATGAAGTTTGGAGACGATCCGATCAAAGTTACTCAAAAAATAAGGGTTTCGTCGACCTCCATGATTGACCACAAAGTGACCTTGACCTTTGACCTTGACATTCAAAATTTTGTGTGCTGAAGGGTATCTCTATAGGACTCTGATATGCGAAGTTACATGCGAAGATATGCGAAGATATGGTACCTACGATTTCAACATTTGACCTTGGGGTCAATAATTTTCGACCTCCAGCGCTAACCATGAAGGTCAAGGCCGATCGCCACCAAAAACTAATCAGCTGAGCGCCGGACCATATACTAGATTCCCATGAAGTTTGGAGACGATCCGATCAAGTTACTCAAAAAATAAGGGTTTCAACATTTGACCTTGGGGTCAATAATTTTCGACCTCCAGCGCTAACCATGAAGGTCAAGGCCGATCGCCACCAAAAACTAATCAGCTGAGCGCCGGACCATATACTAGATTCCCATGAAGTTTGGAGACGATCCGATCAAAGTCACTCAAAAAATAAGGGTTTCGTCGACCTCCATGATTGACCACAAAGTGACCTTGACCTTTGACCTTGACCTTCAAAATTTTGTGTGCTGAAGGGTATCTCTATAGGACTCTGATATGCGAAGTTACAGGAGTTTCCAATAATAACTGTGGTCTACAGAGTGATCTAAACGTGGAAAAAAAATGATTAACCACAAACAAAAAAACCAAAAAACCAAAAAACAAAAAAACAAACAAAATAAACATATGTCACCCACAGGGTGAACCGTATCTTGCCAAGTGACCTTGACCTTTGACCTTGACCTTCATAATTTTGTGTGCTAAAGGGTATCTCTAAAAGACTCTGATATGCGAACTTACAAGAGTTTCCAAAGGGAACTGTGCTCTACAGAGTGACCTAAACAATGCGAACTAAAGCAATACAATATACATGAAAAGTGCAGTTTTTTCGTCATAACGCCGTCAAATGACGTCACATTGTCAAACTAGTTATATGTTTGGAAAGCACTCAACAAGGGCTTCAATTTGAGGTACTACTCGATATGGTAACTGAAACTTGAAAATTTTACCTTTTGGTCAAAATTGAATGACCTTCAAAATGACCTTGAAGGTCAAGGCCGATCGACACCAAAAACTAATCAGCTGAGCGCCATACCACACCCTATATACCCACCAAGTTTGGAGATCATAAGATCAAAGTTACTCAAAAAATAAGGGTTTCGTTGACCTCCATGATTGACCCAATTGAATGACCTTCAAAATGACCTTGAAGGTCAAGGCCGATCGACACCAAAAACTAATCAGCTGAGCGCCATACCACACCCTATATACCCACCAAGGTTGGAGATCATAAGATCAAAGTTACTCAAAAAATAAGGGTTTCGTTGACCTCCATGATTGACCGCAAAGTGACCTTGACCTTTGACCTTGACCTTCAAAATTTTGTGTGCTGAAGGGTATCTCTATAGGACTCTGATATGCGAAGTTACAGGAGTTTCCAATAATAACTGTGGTAAATATGGTAACTGAAACTTGAAAATTTTACCTTTTGGTCAAAATTGAATGACCTTCAAAATGACCTTGAAGGTCAAGGCCGATCGACACCAAAAACTAATCAGCTGAGCGCCATACCACACCCTATATACCCACCAAGTTTGGAGATCATAAGATCAAAGTTACTCAAAAAATAAGGGTTTCGTTGACCTCCATGATTGACCCAATTGAATGACCTTCAAAATGACCTTGAAGGTCAAGGCCGATCGCCACCAAAATCTAATCAGCTGAGCGCCGGACCATATACTAGATTCCCATGAAGTTTGGAGACGATCCGATCAAAGTTACTCAAAAAATAAGGGTTTCATTGACCTCCATGATTGACCGCAAAGTGACCTTGACCTTTGACCTTGACCTTCAAAATTTTGTGTGCTGAAGGGTATCTCTATAGGACTCTGATATGCGAAGTTACAGGAGTTTCCAATAATAACTGTGGTCTACAGAGTGATCTAAACGTGAAAAAAAAATGATTAACCACAAACAAAAAAATGAACATATGTCACCCACAGGGTGAACCGTATCTTGCCATTTGACCTTGACCTTAATAATTTCGTATGGTGAATAGTATGTCTTCATGACCAACGCACATGAAATATTGAAAGATTTTGATGAGAACTGAGGAAATAATTTTTTCATGAAAATTCCGTTTTTTCGTCATGACGTCATCAAATGACGTCATAGCGTCAAACTGTTTACAGATCTGGGAAGCACTCATCAAGGGCATTCATATGAGGTATTACTCGATATGGTACCTACGATTTCAAAATTTGACCTTGGGGTCAATAATTTTCGACCTCCAGCGCTAACCATGAAGGTCAAGGCCGATCGCCACCAAAAACTAATCAGCTGAGCGCCATACCACACCCTATATACCCACCAAGTTTGGAGATCATAAGATCAAAGTTACTCAAAAAATAAGGGTTTCGTTGACCTCCATGATTGACCCAATTGAATGACCTTCAAAATGACCTTGAAGGTCAAGGCCGATCGACACCATAAACTAATCAGCTGAGCGCCATACCACACCCTATATACCCACCAAGTTTGGAGATCATAAGATCAAAGTTACTCAAAAAATAAGGGTTTCGTTGACCTCCATGATTGACCGCAAAGTGACCTTGACCTTTGACCTTGACCTTCAAAATTTTGTGTGCTGAAGGGTATCTCTATAGGACTCTGATATGCGAAGTTACATGCGAAGATATGCGAAGATATGGTACCTACGATTTCAACATTTGACCTTGGGGTCAATAATTTTCGACCTCCAGCGCTAACCATGAAGGTCAAGGCCGATCGCCACCAAAAACTAATCAGCTGAGCGCCGGACCATATACTAGATTCCCATGAAGTTTGGAGACGATCCGATCAAAGTTACTCAAAAAATAAGGGTTTCAACATTTGACCTTGGGGTCAATAATTTTCGACCTCCAGCGCTAACCATGAAGGTCAAGGCCGATCGCCACCAAAAACTAATCAGCTGAGCGCCGGACCATATACTAGATTCCCATGAAGTTTGGAGACGATCCGATCAAAGTTACTCAAAAAATAAGGGTTTCGTCGACCTCCATGATTGACCACAAAGTGACCTTGACCTTTGACCTTGACCTTAAAAAATTTGTGTGCTGAAGGGTATCTCTATAGGACTCTGATATGCGAAGTTACAGGAGTTTCCAATAATAACTGTGGTCTACAGAGTGATCTAAACGTGAAAAAAAATGATTAACCACAAACAAAAAAACAAAAAAATAAAACATCACCCACAGGGTGAACCGTATCTTGCCAGGGTTTCGTTGACCTCCATGATTGACCGCAAAGTGACCTTGACCTTTAACCTTGACCTTAATAATTTCGTATGGTGAATAGTATGTCTTCATGACCAACGCACATGAAATATTGAAAGATTTTGATGAGAACTGAGGAAATAATTTTTTCATGAAAATTCCGTTTTTTCGTCATGACGTCATCAAATGACGTCATAGCGTCAAACTGTTTACAGATCTGGGAAGCACTCATCAAGGGCATTCATATGAGGTATTACTCGATATGGTACCTACGATTTCAACATTTGACCTTGGGGTCAATAATTTTCGACCTCCAGCGCTAACCATGAAGGTCAAGGCCGATCGCCACCAAAAACTAATCAGCTGAGCGCCGGACCATATACTAGATTCCCATGAAGTTTGGAGACGATCCGATCAAAGTTACTCAAAAAATAAGGGTTTCAACATTTGACCTTGGGGTCAATAATTTTCGACCTCCAGCGCTAACCATGAAGGTCAAGGCCGATCGCCACCAAAAAGTAATCAGCTGAGCGCCGGACCATATACTAGATTCCCATGAAGTTTGGAGACGATCCGATCAAAGTTACTCAAAAAATAAGGGTTTCGTCGACCTCCATGATTGACCACAAAGTGACCTTGACCTTTGACCTTGACCTTCAAAATTTTGTGTGCTGAAGGGTATCTCTATAGGACTCTGATATGCGAAGTTACATGCGAAGATATGCGAAGATATGGTACCTACGATTTCAACATTTGACCTTAGGGTCAATAATTTTCGACCTCCAGCGCTAACCATGAAGGTCAAGGCCGATCGCCACCAAAAACTAATCAGCTGAGCGCCGGACCATATACTAGATTCCCATGAAGTTTGGAGACGATCCGATCAAAGTTACTCAAAAAATAAGGGTTTCAACATTTGACCTTGGGGTCAATAATTTTCGACCTCCAGCGCTAACCATGAAGGTCAAGGCCGATCGCCACCAAAAACTAATCAGCTGAGCGCCGGACCATATACTAGATTCCCATGAAGTTTGGAGACGATCCGATCAAAGTTACTCAAAAAATAAGGGTTTCGTCGACCTCCATGATTGACCACAAAGTGACCTTGACCTTTGACCTTGACCTTCAAAATTTTGTGTGCTGAAGGGTATCTCTATAGGACTCTGATATGCGAAGTTACAGGAGTTTCCAATAATAACTGTGGTCTACAGAGTGATCTAAACGTGGAAAAAAAATGATTAACCACAAACAAAAAAACCAAAAAACCAAAAAACAAAAAAACAAACAAAATAAA
Organism: Myxine glutinosa; assembly: GCF_964187855.1. NCBI lineage: Eukaryota > Metazoa > Chordata > Myxini > Myxiniformes > Myxinidae > Myxine > Myxine glutinosa. The sequence goes on along the minus strand of NC_136269.1, from coordinate 109,374,177 downwards.
CATATGTCACCCACAGGGTGAACCGTATCTTGCCAAGTGACCTTGACCTTTGACCTTGACCTTCATAATTTTGTGTGCTAAAGGGTATCTCTAAAAGACTCTGATATGCGAACTTACAAGAGTTTCCAAAGGGAACTGTGCTCTACAGAGTGACCTAAACAATGCGAACTAAAGCAATACAATATACATGAAAAGTGCAGTTTTTTCGTCATAACGCCGTCAAATGACGTCACATTGTCAAACTAGTTATATGTTTGGAAAGCACTCAACAAGGGCTTCAATTTGAGGTACTACTCGATATGGTAACTGAAACTTGAAAATTTTACCTTTTGGTCAAAATTGAATGACCTTCAAAATGACCTTGAAGGTCAAGGCCGATCGACACCAAAAACTAATCAGCTGAGCGCCATACCACACCCTATATACCCACCAAGTTTGGAGATCATAAGATCAAAGTTACTCAAAAAATAAGGGTTTCGTTGACCTCCATGATTGACCCAATTGAATGACCTTCAAAATGACCTTGAAGGTCAAGGCCGATCGACACCAAAAACTAATCAGCTGAGCGCCATACCACACCCTATATACCCACCAAGGTTGGAGATCATAAGATCAAAGTTACTCAAAAAATAAGGGTTTCGTTGACCTCCATGATTGACCGCAAAGTGACCTTGACCTTTGACCTTGACCTTCAAAATTTTGTGTGCTGAAGGGTATCTCTATAGGACTCTGATATGCGAAGTTACAGGAGTTTCCAATAATAACTGTGGTAAATATGGTAACTGAAACTTGAAAATTTTACCTTTTGGTCAAAATTGAATGACCTTCAAAATGACCTTGAAGGTCAAGGCCGATCGACACCAAAAACTAATCAGCTGAGCGCCATACCACACCCTATATACCCACCAAGTTTGGAGATCATAAGATCAAAGTTACTCAAAAAATAAGGGTTTCGTTGACCTCCATGATTGACCCAATTGAATGACCTTCAAAATGACCTTGAAGGTCAAGGCCGATCGCCACCAAAAACTAATCAGCTGAGCGCCGGACCATATACTAGATTCCCATGAAGTTTGGAGACGATCCGATCAAAGTTACTCAAAAAATAAGGGTTTCATTGACCTCCATGATTGACCGCAAAGTGACCTTGACCTTTGACCTTGACCTTCAAAATTTTGTGTGCTGAAGGGTATCTCTATAGGACTCTGATATGCGAAGTTACAGGAGTTTCCAATAATAACTGTGGTCTACAGAGTGATCTAAACGTGAAAAAAAAATGATTAACCACAAACAAAAAAATGAACATATGTCACCCACAGGGTGAACCGTATCTTGCCATTTGACCTTGACCTTAATAATTTCGTATGGTGAATAGTATGTCTTCATGACCAACGCACATGAAATATTGAAAGATTTTGATGAGAACTGAGGAAATAATTTTTTCATGAAAATTCCGTTTTTTCGTCATGACGTCATCAAATGACGTCATAGCGTCAAACTGTTTACAGATCTGGGAAGCACTCATCAAGGGCATTCATATGAGGTATTACTCGATATGGTACCTACGATTTCAAAATTTGACCTTGGGGTCAATAATTTTCGACCTCCAGCGCTAACCATGAAGGTCAAGGCCGATCGCCACCAAAAACTAATCAGCTGAGCGCCGGACCATATACTAGATTCCCATGAAGTTTGGAGACGATCCGATCAAAGTTACTCAAAAAATAAGGGTTTCGTCGACCTCCATGATTGACCACAAAGTGACCTTGACCTTTGACCTTGACCTTAAAAAATTTGTGTGCTGAAGGGTATCTCTATAGGACTCTGATATGCGAAGTTACAGGAGTTTCCAATAATAACTGTGGTCTACAGAGTGATCTAAACGTGAAAAAAAATGATTAACCACAAACAAAAAAACAAAAAAATAAAACATCACCCACAGGGTGAACCGTATCTTGCCAGGGTTTCGTTGACCTCCATGATTGACCGCAAAGTGACCTTGACCTTTAACCTTGACCTTAATAATTTCGTATGGTGAATAGTATGTCTTCATGACCAACGCACATGAAATATTGAAAGATTTTGATGAGAACTGAGGAAATAATTTTTTCATGAAAATTCCGTTTTTTCGTCATGACGTCATCAAATGACGTCATAGCGTCAAACTGTTTACAGATCTGGGAAGCACTCATCAAGGGCATTCATATGAGGTATTACTCGATATGGTACCTACGATTTCAACATTTGACCTTGGGGTCAATAATTTTCGACCTCCAGCGCTAACCATGAAGGTCAAGGCCGATCGCCACCAAAAACTAATCAGCTGAGCGCCGGACCATATACTAGATTCCCATGAAGTTTGGAGACGATCCGATCAAAGTTACTCAAAAAATAAGGGTTTCAACATTTGACCTTGGGGTCAATAATTTTCGACCTCCAGCGCTAACCATGAAGGTCAAGGCCGATCGCCACCAAAAACTAATCAGCTGAGCGCCGGACCATATACTAGATTCCCATGAAGTTTGGAGACGATCCGATCAAAGTTACTCAAAAAATAAGGGTTTCGTCGACCTCCATGATTGACCACAAAGTGACCTTGACCTTTGACCTTGACCTTCAAAATTTTGTGTGCTGAAGGGTATCTCTATAGGACTCTGATATGCGAAGTTACATGCGAAGATATGCGAAGATATGGTACCTACGATTTCAAAATTTGACCTTGGGGTCAATAATTTTCGACCTCCAGCGCTAACCATGAAGGTCAAGGCCGATCGCCACCAAAAACTAATCAGCTGAGCGCCGGACCATATACTAGATTCCCATGAAGTTTGGAGACGATCCGATCAAAGTTACTCAAAAAATAATGGTTTCAACATTTGACCTTGGGGTCAATAATTTTCGACCTCCAGCGCTAACCATGAAGGTCAAGGCCGATCGCCACCAAAAACTAATCAGCTGAGCGCCGGACCATATACTAGATTCCCATGAAGTTTGGAGACGATCCGATCAAAGTTACTCAAAAAATAAGGGTTTCGTCGACCTCCATGATTGACCACAAAGTGACCTTGACCTTTGACCTTGACCTTCAAAATTTTGTGTGCTGAAGGGTATCTCTATAGGACTCTGATATGCGAAGTTACAGGAGTTTCCAATAATAACTGTGGTCTACAGAGTGATCTAAACGTGGAAAAAAAATGATTAACCACAAACAAAAAAACCAAAAAACCAAAAAACAAAAAAACAAACAAAATAAACATATGTCACCCACAGGGTGAATCGTATCTTGCCAAGTGACCTTGACCTTTGACTTTGACCTTCATAATTTTGTGTGCTAAAGGGTATCTCTAAAAGACTCTGATATGCGAACTTACAAGAGTTTCCAAAGGGAACTGTGCTCTACAGAGTGACCTAAACAATGCGAACTAAAGCAATACAATATACATGAAAAGTGCAGTTTTTTCGTCATAACGCCGTCAAATGACGTCACATTGTCAAACTAGTTATATGTTTGGAAAGCACTCAACAAGGGCTTCAATTTGAGGTACTACTCGATATGGTAACTGAAACTTGAAAATTTTACCTTTTGGTCAAAATTGAATGACCTTCAAAATGACCTTGAAGGTCAAGGCCGATCGACACCAAAAACTAATCAGCTGAGCGCCATACCACACCCTATATACCCACCAAGTTTGGAGATCATAAGATCAAAGTTACTCAAAAAATAAGGGTTTCGTTGACCTCCATGATTGACCCAATTGAATGACCTTCAAAATGACCTTGAAGGTCAAGGCCGATCGACACCAAAAACTAATCAGCTGAGCGCCATACCACACACTATATACCCACCAAGGTTGGAGATCATAAGATCAAAGTTACTCAAAAAATAAGGGTTTCGTTGACCTCCATGATTGACCGCAAAGTGACCTTGACCTTTGACCTTGACCTTCAAAATTTTGTGTGCTGAAGGGTATCTCTATAGGACTCTGATATGCGAAGTTACAGGAGTTTCCAATAATAACTGTGGTAAATATGGTAACTGAAACTTGAAAATTTTACCTTTTGGTCAAAATTGAATGACCTTCAAAATGACCTTGAAGGTCAAGGCCGATCGACACCAAAAACTAATCAGCTGAGCGCCATACCACACCCTATATACCCACCAAGTTTGGAGATCATAAGATCAAAGTTACTCAAAAAATAAGGGTTTCGTTGACCTCCATGATTGACCCAATTGAATGACCTTCAAAATGACCTTGAAGGTCAAGGCCGATCGCCACCAAAAACTAATCAGCTGAGCGCCGGACCATATACTAGATTCCCATGAAGTTTGGAGACGATCCGATCAAAGTTACTCAAAAAATAAGGGTTTCGTTGACCTCCATGATTGACCGCAAAGTGACCTTGACCTTTGACCTTGACCTTCAAAATTTTGTGTGCTGAAGGGTATCTCTATAGGACTCTGATATGCGAAGTTACAGGAGTTTCCAATAATAACTGTGGTCTACAGAGTGATCTAAACGTGAAAAAATAATGATTAACCACAAACAAAAAAATGAACATATGTCACCCACAGGGTGAACCGTATCTTGCCATTTGACCTTGACCTTAATAATTTCGTATGGTGAATAGTATGTCTTCATGACCAACGCACATGAAATATTGAAAGATTTTGATGAGAACTGAGGAAATAATTTTTTCATGAAAATTCCGTTTTTTCGTCATGACGTCATCAAATGACGTCATAGCGTCAAACTGTTTACAGATCTGGGAAGCACTCATCAAGGGCATTCATATGAGGTATTACTCGATATGGTACCTACGATTTCAAAATTTGACCTTGGGGTCAATAATTTTCGACCTCCAGCGCTAACCATGAAGGTCAAGGCCGATCGCCACCAAAAACTAATCAGCTGAGCGCCATACCACACCCTATATACCCACCAAGTTTGGAGATCATAAGATCAAAGTTACTCAAAAAATAAGGGTTTCGTTGACCTCCATGATTGACCCAATTGAATGACCTTCAAAATGACCTTGAAGGTCAAGGCCGATCGACACCAAAAACTAATCAGCTGAGCGCCATACCACACCCTATATACCCACCAAGTTTGGAGATCATAAGATCAAAGTTACTCAAAAAATAAGGGTTTCGTTGACCTCCATGATTGACCGCAAAGTGACCTTGACCTTTGACCTTGACCTTCAAAATTTTGTGTGCTGAAGGGTATCTCTATAGGACTCTGATATGCGAAGTTACATGCGAAGATATGCGAAGATATGGTACCTACGATTTCAACATTTGACCTTGGGGTCAATAATTTTCGACCTCCAGCGCTAACCATGAAGGTCAAGGCCGATCGCCACCAAAAACTAATCAGCTGAGCGCCGGACCATATACTAGATTCCCATGAAGTTTGGAGACGATCCGATCAAAGTTACTCAAAAAATAAGGGTTTCAACATTTGACCTTGGGGTCAATAATTTTCGACCTCCAGCGCTAACCATGAAGGTCAAGGCCGATCGCCACCAAAAACTAATCAGCTGAGCGCCGGACCATATACTAGATTCCCATGAAGTTTGGAGACGATCCGATCAAAGTTACTCAAAAAATAAGGGTTTCGTCGACCTCCATGATTGACCACAAAGTGACCTTGACCTTTGACCTTGACCTTAAAAAATTTGTGTGCTGAAGGGTATCTCTATAGGACTCTGATATGCGAAGTTACAGGAGTTTCCAATAATAACTGTGGTCTACAGAGTGATCTAAACGTGAAAAAAAATGATTAACCACAAACAAAAAAACAAAAAAATAAAACATCACCCACAGGGTGAACCGTATCTTGCCAGGGTTTCGTTGACCTCCATGATTGACCGCAAAGTGACCTTGACCTTTAACCTTGACCTTAATAATTTCGTATGGTGAATAGTATGTCTTCATGACCAACGCACATGAAATATTGAAAGATTTTGATGAGAACTGAGGAAATAATTTTTTCATGAAAATTCCGTTTTTTCGTCATGACGTCATCAAATGACGTCATAGCGTCAAACTGTTTACAGATCTGGGAAGCACTCATCAAGGGCATTCATATGAGGTATTACTCGATATGGTACCTACGATTTCAACATTTGACCTTGGGGTCAATAATTTTCGACCTCCAGCGCTAACCATGAAGGTCAAGGCCGATCGCCACCAAAAACTAATCAGCTGAGCGCCGGACCATATACTAGATTCCCATGAAGTTTGGAGACGATCCGATCAAAGTTACTCAAAAAATAAGGGTTTCAACATTTGACCTTGGGGTCAATAATTTTCGACCTCCAGCGCTAACCATGAAGGTCAAGGCCGATCGCCACCAAAAACTAATCAGCTGAGCGCCGGACCATATACTAGATTCCCATGAAGTTTGGAGACGATCCGATCAAAGTTACTCAAAAAATAAGGGTTTCGTCGACCTCCATGATTGACCACAAAGTGACCTTGACCTTTGACCTTGACCTTCAAAATTTTGTGTGCTGAAGGGTATCTCTATAGGACTCTGATATGCGAAGTTACATGCGAAGATATGCGAAGATATGGTACCTACGATTTCAACATTTGACCTTGGGGTCAATAATTTTCGACCTCCAGCGCTAACCATGAAGGTCAAGGCCGATCGCCACCAAAAACTAATCAGCTGAGCGCCGGACCATATACTAGATTCCCATGAAGTTTGGAGACGATCCGATCAAAGTTACTCAAAAAATAAGGGTTTCAACATTTGACCTTGGGGTCAATAATTTTCGACCTCCAGCGCTAACCATGAAGGTCAAGGCCGATCGCCACCAAAAACTAATCAGCTGAGCGCCGGACCATATACTAGATTCCCATGAAGTTTGGAGACGATCCGATCAAAGTTACTCAAAAAATAAGGGTTTCGTCGACCTCCATGATTGACCACAAAGTGACCTTGACCTTTGACCTTGACCTTCAAAATTTTGTGTGCTGAAGGGTATCTCTATAGGACTCTGATATGCGAAGTTACAGGAGTTTCCAATAATAACTGTGGTCTACAGAGTGATCTAAACGTGGAAAAAAAATGATTAACCACAAACAAAAAAACCAAATAAAACATCAACCACAGGGTGAACCGTATCTTGCCAGGGTTTCGTTGACCTCCATGATTGACCGCAAAGTGACCTTGACCTTTGACCTTGACCTTAATAATTTCGTATGGTGAATAGTATGTCTTCATGACCAACGCACATGAAATATTGAAAGATTTTGATGAGAACTGAGGAAATAATTTTTTCATGAAAATTCCGTTTTTTCGTCATGACGTCATCAAATGACGTCATAGCGTCAAACTGTTTACAGATCTGGGAAGCACTCATCAAGGGCATTCATATGAGGTATTACTCGATATGGTAACTGAAACTTGAAAATTTTACCTTTTGGTCAAAATTGAATGACCTTCAAAATGACCTTGAAGGTCAAGGCCGATCGACACCAAAAACTAATCAACTGAGCGCCATACGACACCCTATATACCCACCAAGTTTGGAGATCATAAGATCAAAGTTACTCAAAAAATAAGGGTTTCGTAATTTGACCTTGGGGTCAATAATTTTCGACCTCCAGCGCTAACCATGAAGGTCAAGGCCGATCGCCACCAAAAACTAATCAGCTGAGCGCCGGACCATATACTAGATTCCCATGAAGTTTGGAGACGATTCGATGAAAGTTACTCAAAAAATAAGGGTTTCGTCGACCTCCATGATTGACCACAAAGTGACCTTGACCTTTGACCTTGACCTTCAAAATTTTGTGTGCTGAAGGGTATCTCTATAGGACTCTGATATGCGAAGTTACATGCGAACATATGCGAAGATATGGTACCTACGATTTCAACATTTGACCTTGGGGTCAATAATTTTCGACCTCCAGCGCTAACCATGAAGGTCAAGGCCGATCGCCACCAAAAACTAATCAGCTGAGCGCCGGACCATATACTAGATTCCCATGAAGTTTGGAGACGATCCGATCAAAGTTACTCAAAAAATAAGGGTTTCGTAATTTGACCTTGGGGTCAATAATTTTCGACCTCCAGCGCTAACCATGAAGGTCAAGGCCGATCGCCACCAAAAACTAATCAGCTGAGCGCCGGACCATATACTAGATTCCCATGAAGTTTGGAGACGATCCGATCAAAGTTACTCAAAAAATAAGGGTTTCGTCGACCTCCATGATTGACCACAAAGTGACCTTGACCTTTGACCTTGACCTTCAAAATTTTGTGTGCTGAAGGGTATCTCTATAGGACTCTGATATGCGAAGTTACAGGAGTTTCCAATAATAACTGTGGTCTACAGAGTGATCTAAACATGAAAAAAAATGATTAACCACAAACAAAAAAACAAAAAAACAAACAAAATAAACCTATGTCACCCACAGGGTGAACCGTATCTTGCCAAAATGTGAACATGAGTGACTTGCTTCAGGTCACACTGAGGTGAACAGAACTGCTATCCACTAGAAGCGACTCTTTGAGGAATGTCTGCCCACGAGATATTGAAAGATTTTGATGAGAACTGAGGAAATAATTTTTTCATGAAAATTCCGTTTTTTCGTCATGACGTCATCAAATGACGTCATAGCGTCAAACTGTTTACAGATCTGGGAAGCACTCATCAAGGGCATTCATATGAGGTATTACTCGATATGGTACCTACGATTTCAAAATTTGACCTTGGGGTCAATAATTTTCGACCTCCAGCGCTAACCATGAAGGTCAAGGCCGATCGCCACCAAAAACTAATCAGCTGAGCGCCGGACCATATACTAGATTCCCATGAAGTTTGGAGACGATCCGATCAAAGTTACTCAAAAAATAACGATTTCAACATTTGACCTTGGGGTCAATAATTTTCGACCTCCAGCGCTAACCATGAAGGTCAAGGCCGATCGCCACCAAAAACTAATCAGCTGAGCGCCGGACCATATACTAGATTCCCATGAAGTTTGGAGACGATCCGATCAAAGTTACTCAAAAAATAAGGGTTTCGTCGACCTCCATGATTGACCACAAAGTGACCTTGACCTTTGACCTTGACCTTCAAAATTTTGTGTGCTGAAGGGTATCTCTATAGGACTCTGATATGCGAAGTTACAGGAGTTTCCAATAATAACTGTGGTCTACAGAGTGATCTGAAGGTCAAGGTCAAAGGTCAAGGTCGACCTCCAGCGCTAACCATGAAGGTCAAGGCCGATCGCCACAAAAAACTAATCAGCTGAGCGCCGGACCATATACTAGATTCCCATGAAGTTTGGAGACGATCCGATCAAAGTTACTCAAAAAATAACGATTTCAACATTTGACCTTGGGGTCAATAATTTTCGACCTCCAGCGCTAACCATGAAGGTCAAGGCCGATCGCCACCAAAAACTAATCAGCTGAGCGCCGGACCATATACTAGATTCCCATGAAGTTTGGAGACGATCCGATCAAAGTTACTCAAAAAATAAGGGTTTCGTCGACCTCCATGATTGACCACAAAGTGACCTTGACCTTTGACCTTGACCTTCAAAATTTTGGGTGCTGAAGGGTATCTCTATAGGACTCTGATATGCGAAGTTACAGGAGTTTCCAATAATAACTGTGGTCTACAGAGTGATCTAAACGTGGAAAAAAAATGATTAACCACAAACAAAAAAACAAAAAAAAAAACAAACAAAAAAACAAACATACAAGCTGACTAATACATCTTGCAAAAACTTCGTTTTGGCAAGATAAAAACAAACAAAAAAACAAACATACAAGCTGACTAATACATCTTGCAAAAACTTCGTTTTGGCAAGATAAAAACCAAAAAACAAAAAAACAAACAAAATAAACATATGTCACCCACAGGGTGAACCGTATCTTGCCAAGTGACCTTGACCTTTGACCTTGACCTTCATAATTTTGTGTGCTAAAGGGTATCTCTAAAAGACTCTGATATGCGAACTTACAAGAGTTTCCAAAGGGAACTGTGCTCTACAGAGTGACCTAAACAATGCGAACTAAAGCAATACAATATACATGAAAAGTGCAGTTTTTTCGTCATAACGCCGTCAAATGACGTCACATTGTCAAACTAGTTATATGTTTGGAAAGCACTCAACAAGGGCTTCAATTTGAGGTACTACTCGATATGGTAACTGAAACTTGAAAATTTTACCTTTTGGTCAAAATTGAATGACCTTCAAAATGACCTTGAAGGTCAAGGCCGATCGACACCAAAAACTAATCAGCTGAGCGCCATACCACACCCTATATACCCACCAAGTTTGGAGATCATAAGATCAAAGTTACTCAAAAAATAAGGGTTTCGTTGACCTCCATGATTGACCCAATTGAATGACCTTCAAAATGACCTTGAAGGTCAAGGCCGATCGACACCAAAAACTAATCAGCTGAGCGCCATACCACACCCTATATACCCACCAAGGTTGGAGATCATAAGATCAAAGTTACTCAAAAAATAAGGGTTTCGTTGACCTCCATGATTGACCGCAAAGTGACCTTGACCTTTGACCTTGACCTTCAAAATTTTGTGTGCTGAAGGGTATCTCTATAGGACTCTGATATGCGAAGTTACAGGAGTTTCCAATAATAACTGTGGTAAATATGGTAACTGAAACTTGAAAATTTTACCTTTTGGTCAAAATTGAATGACCTTCAAAATGACCTTGAAGGTCAAGGCCGATCGACACCAAAAACTAATCAGCTGAGCGCCATACCACACCCTATATACCCACCAAGTTTGGAGATCATAAGATCAAAGTTACTCAAAAAATAAGGGTTTCGTTGACCTCCATGATTGACCCAATTGAATGACCTTCAAAATGACCTTGAAGGTCAAGGCCGATCGCCACCAAAAACTAATCAGCTGAGCGCCGGACCATATACTAGATTCCCATGAAGTTTGGAGACGATCCGATCAAAGTTACTAAAAAAATAAGGGTTTCGTTGACCTCCATGATTGACCGCAAAGTGACCTTGACCTTTGACCTTGACCTTCAAAATTTTGTGTGCTGAAGGGTATCTCTATAGGACTCTGATATGCGAAGTTACAGGAGTTTCCAATAATAACTGTGGTCTACAGAGTGATCTAAACGTGAAAAAAAAATGATTAACCACAAACAAAAAAATGAACATATGTCACCCACAGGGTGAACCGTATCTTGCCATTTGACCTTGACCTTAATAATTTCGTATGGTGAATAGTATGTCTTCATGACCAACGCACATGAAATATTGAAAGATTTTGATGAGAACTGAGGAAATAATTTTTTCATGAAAATTCCGTTTTTTCGTCATGACGTCATCAAATGACGTCATAGCGTCAAACTGTTTAAGATCTGGGAAGCACTCATCAAGGGCATTCATATGAGGTATTACTCGATATGGTACCTACGATTTCAAAATTTGACCTTGGGGTCAATAATTTTCGACCTCCAGCGCTAACCATGAAGGTCAAGGCCGATCGCCACCAAAAACTAATCAGCTGAGCGCCATACCACACCCTATATACCCACCAAGTTTGGAGATCATAAGATCAAAGTTACTCAAAAAATAAGGGTTTCGTTGACCTCCATGATTGACCCAATTGAATGACCTTCAAAATGACCTTGAAGGTCAAGGCCGATCGACACCAAAAACTAATCAGCTGAGCGCCATACCACACCCTATATACCCACCAAGTTTGGAGATCATAAGATCAAAGTTACTCAAAAAATAAGGGTTTCGTTGACCTCCATGATTGACCGCAAAGTGACCTTGACCTTTGACCTTGACCTTCAAAATTTTGTGTGCTGAAGGGTATCTCTATAGGACTCTGATATGCGAAGTTACATGCGAAGATATGCGAAGATATGGTACCTACGATTTCAACATTTGACCTTGGGGTCAATAATTTTCGACCTCCAGCGCTAACCATGAAGGTCAAGGCCGATCGCCACCAAAAACTAATCAGCTGAGCGCCGGACCATATACTAGATTCCCATGAAGTTTGGAGACGATCCGATCAAAGTTACTCAAAAAATAAGGGTTTCAACATTTGACCTTGGGGTCAATAATTTTCGACCTCCAGCGCTAACCATGAAGGTCAAGGCCGATCGCCACCAAAAACTAATCAGCTGAGCGCCGGACCATATACTAGATTCCCATGAAGTTTGGAGACGATCCGATCAAAGTTACTCAAAAAATAAGGGTTTCGTCGACCTCCATGATTGACCACAAAGTGACCTTGACCTTTGACCTTGACCTTAAAAAATTTGTGTGCTGAAGGGTATCTCTATAGGACTCTGATATGCGAAGTTACAGGAGTTTCCAATAATAACTGTGGTCTACAGAGTGATCTAAACGTGAAAAAAAATGATTAACCACAAACAAAAAAACAAAAAAATAAAACATCACCCACAGGGTGAACCGTATCTTGCCAGGGTTTCGTTGACCTCCATGATTGACCGCAAAGTGACCTTGACCTTTAACCTTGACCTTAATAATTTCGTATGGTGAATAGTATGTCTTCATGACCAACGCACATGAAATATTGAAAGATTTTGATGAGAACTGAGGAAATAATTTTTTCATGAAAATTCCGTTTTTTCGTCATGACGTCATCAAATGACGTCATAGCGTCAAACTGTTTACAGATCTGGGAAGCACTCATCAAGGGCATTCATATGAGGTATTACTCGATATGGTACCTACGATTTCAACATTTGACCTTGGGGTCAATAATTTTCGACCTCCAGCGCTAACCATGAAGGTCAAGGCCGATCGCCACCAAAAACTAATCAGCTGAGCGCCGGACCATATACTAGATTCCCATGAAGTTTGGAGACGATCCGATCAAAGTTACTCAAAAAATAAGGGTTTCAACATTTGACCTTGGGGTCAATAATTTTCGACCTCCAGCGCTAACCATGAAGGTCAAGGCCGATCGCCACCAAAAACTAATCAGCTGAGCGCCGGACCATATACTAGATTCCCATGAAGTTTGGAGACGATCCGATCAAAGTTACTCAAAAAATAAGGGTTTCGTCGACCTCCATGATTGACCACAAAGTGACCTTGACCTTTGACCTTGACCTTCAAAATTTTGTGTGCTGAAGGGTATCTCTATAGGACTCTGATATGCGAAGTTACATGCGAAGATATGCGAAGATATGGTACCTACGATTTCAACATTTGACCTTGGGGTCAATAATTTTCGACCTCCAGCGCTAACCATGAAGGTCAAGGCCGATCGCCACCAAAAACTAATCAGCTGAGCGCCGGACCATATACTAGATTCCCATGAAGTTTGGAGACGATCCGATCAAAGTTACTCAAAAAATAAGGGTTTCAACATTTGACCTTGGGGTCAATAATTTTCGACCTCCAGCGCTAACCATGAAGGTCAAGGCCGATCGCCACCAAAAACTAATCAGCTGAGCGCCGGACCATATACTAGATTCCCATGAAGTTTGGAGACGATCCGATCAAAGTTACTCAAAAAATAAGGGTTTCGTCGACCTCCATGATTGACCACAAAGTGACCTTGACCTTTGACCTTGACCTTCAAAATTTTGTGTGCTGAAGGGTATCTCTATAGGACTCTGATATGCGAAGTTACAGGAGTTTCCAATAATAACTGTGGTCTACAGAGTGATCTAAACGTGGAAAAAAAATGATTAACCACAAACAAAAAAACCAAAAAAACAAAAAACAAAAAAACAAACAAAATAAACATATGTCACCCACAGGGTGAACCGTATCTTGCCAAGTGACCTTGACCTTTGACCTTGACCTTCATAATTTTGTGTGCTAAAGGGTATCTCTAAAAGACTCTGATATGCGAACTTACAAGAGTTTCCAAAGGGAACTGTGCTCTACAGAGTGACCTAAACAATGCGAACTAAAGCAATACAATATACATGAAAAGTGCAGTTTTTTCGTCATAACGCCGTCAAATGACGTCACATTGTCAAACTAGTTATATGTTTGGAAAGCACTCAACAAGGGCTTCAATTTGAGGTACTACTCGATATGGTAACTGAAACTTGAAAATTTTACCTTTTGGTCAAAATTGAATGACCTTCAAAATGACCTTGAAGGTCAAGGCCGATCGACACCAAAAACTAATCAGCTGAGCGCCATACCACACCCTATATACCCACCAAGTTTGGAGATCATAAGATCAAAGTTACTCAAAAAATAAGGGTTTCGTTGACCTCCATGATTGACCCAATTGAATGACCTTCAAAATGACCTTGAAGGTCAAGGCCGATCGACACCAAAAACTAATCAGCTGAGCGCCATACCACACCCTATATACCCACCAAGGTTGGAGATCATAAGATCAAAGTTACTCAAAAAATAAGGGTTTCGTTGACCTCCATGATTGACCGCAAAGTGACCTTGACCTTTGACCTTGACCTTCAAAATTTTGTGTGCTGAAGGGTATCTCTATAGGACTCTGATATGCGAAGTTACAGGAGTTTCCAATAATAACTGTGGTAAATATGGTAACTGAAACTTGAAAATTTTACCTTTTGGTCAAAATTGAATGACCTTCAAAATGACCTTGAAGGTCAAGGCCGATCGACACCAAAAACTAATCAGCTGAGCGCCATACCACACCCTATATACCCACCAAGTTTGGAGATCATAAGATCAAAGTTACTCAAAAAATAAGGGTTTCGTTGACCTCCATGATTGACCCAATTGAATGACCTTCAAAATGACCTTGAAAGTCAAGGCCGGTCGCCACCAAAAACTAATCAGCTGAGCGCCGGACCATATACTAGATTCCCATGAAGTTTGGAGACGATCCGATCAAAGTTACTCAAAAAATAAGGGTTTCGTTGACCTCCATGATTGACCGCAAAGTGACCTTGACCTTTGACCTTGACCTTCAAAATTTTGTGTGCTGAAGGGTATCTCTATAGGACTCTGATATGCGAAGTTACAGGAGTTTCCAATAATAACTGTGGTCTACAGAGTGATCTAAACGTGAAAAAAAAATGATTAACCACAAACAAAAAAATGAACATATGTCACCCACAGGGTGAACCGTATCTTGCCATTTGACCTTGACCTTAATAATTTCGTATGGTGAATAGTATGTCTTCATGACCAACGCACATGAAATATTGAAAGATTTTGATGAGAACTGAGGAAATAATTTTTTCATGAAAATTCCGTTTTTTCGTCATGACGTCATCAAATGACGTCATAGCGTCAAACTGTTTACAGATCTGGGAAGCACTCATCAAGGGCATTCATATGAGGTATTACTCGATATGGTACCTACGATTTCAAAATTTGACCTTGGGGTCAATAATTTTCGACCTCCAGCGCTAACCATGAAGGTCAAGGCCGATCGCCACCAAAAACTAATCAGCTGAGCGCCATACCACACCCTATATACCCACCAAGTTTGGAGATCATAAGATCAAAGTTACTCAAAAAATAAGGGTTTCGTTGACCTCCATGATTGACCCAATTGAATGACCTTCAAAATGACCTTGAAGGTCAAGGCCGATCGACACCAAAAACTAATCAGCTGAGCGCCATACCACACCCTATATACCCACCAAGTTTGGAGATCATAAGATCAAAGTTACTCAAAAAATAAGGGTTTCGTTGACCTCCATGATTGACCGCAAAGTGACCTTGACCTTTGACCTTGACCTTCAAAATTTTGTGTGCTGAAGGGTATCTCTATAGGACTCTGATATGCGAAGTTACATGCGAAGATATGCGAAGATATGGTACCTACGATTTCAACATTTGACCTTGGGGTCAATAATTTTCGACCTCCAGCGCTAACCATGAAGGTCAAGGCCGATCGCCACCAAAAACTAATCAGCTGAGCGCCGGACCATATACTAGATTCCCATGAAGTTTGGAGACGATCCGATCAAAGTTACTCAAAAAATAAGGGTTTCAACATTTGACCTTGGGGTCAATAATTTTCGACCTCCAGCGCTAACCATGAAGGTCAAGGCCGATCGCCACCAAAAACTAATCAGCTGAGCGCCGGACCATATACTAGATTCCCATGAAGTTTGGAGACGATCCGATCAAAGTTACTCAAAAAATAAGGGTTTCGTTGACCTCCATGATTGACCGCAAAGTGACCTTGACCTTTGACCTTGACCTTCAAAATTTTGTGTGCTGAAGGGTATCTCTATAGGACTCTGATATGCGAAGTTACAGGAGTTTCCAATAATAACTGTGGTCTACAGAGTGATCTAAACGTGAAAAAAAAATGATTAACCACAAACAAAAAAATGAACATATGTCACCCACAGGGTGAACCGTATCTTGCCATTTGACCTTGACCTTAATAATTTCGTATGGTGAATAGTATGTCTTCATGACCAACGCACATGAAATATTGAAAGATTTTGATGAGAACTGAGGAAATAATTTTTTCATGAAAATTCCGTTTTTTCGTCATGACGTCATCAAATGACGTCATAGCGTCAAACTGTTTAAGATCTGGGAAGCACTCATCAAGGGCATTCATATGAGGTATTACTCGATATGGTACCTACGATTTCAAAATTTGACCTTGGGGTCAATAATTTTCGACCTCCAGCGCTAACCATGAAGGTCAAGGCCGATCGCCACCAAAAACTAATCAGCTGAGCGCCATACCACACCCTATATACCCACCAAGTTTGGAGATCATAAGATCAAAGTTACTCAAAAAATAAGGGTTTCGTTGACCTCCATGATTGACCCAATTGAATGACCTTCAAAATGACCTTGAAGGTCAAGGCCGATCGACACCAAAAACTAATCAGCTGAGCGCCATACCACACCCTATATACCCACCAAGTTTGGAGATCATAAGATCAAAGTTACTCAAAAAATAAGGGTTTCGTTGACCTCCATGATTGACCGCAAAGTGACCTTGACCTTTGACCTTGACCTTCAAAATTTTGTGTGCTGAAGGGTATCTCTATAGGACTCTGATATGCGAAGTTACATGCGAAGATATGCGAAGATATGGTACCTACGATTTCAACATTTGACCTTGGGGTCAATAATTTTCGACCTCCAGCGCTAACCATGAAGGTCAAGGCCGATCGCCACCAAAAACTAATCAGCTGAGCGCCGGACCATATACTAGATTCCCATGAAGTTTGGAGACGATCCGATCAAAGTTACTCAAAAAATAAGGGTTTCAACATTTGACCTTGGGGTCAATAATTTTCGACCTCCAGCGCTAACCATGAAGGTCAAGGCCGATCGCCACCAAAAACTAATCAGCTGAGCGCCGGACCATATACTAGATTCCCATGAAGTTTGGAGACGATCCGATCAAAGTTACTCAAAAAATAAGGGTTTCGTCGACCTCCATGATTGACCACAAAGTGACCTTGACCTTTGACCTTGACCTTAAAAAATTTGTGTGCTGAAGGGTATCTCTATAGGACTCTGATATGCGAAGTTACAGGAGTTTCCAATAATAACTGTGGTCTACAGAGTGATCTAAACGTGAAAAAAAATGATTAACCACAAACAAAAAAACAAAAAAATAAAACATCACCCACAGGGTGAACCGTATCTTGCCAGGGTTTCGTTGACCTCCATGATTGACCGCAAAGTGACCTTGACCTTTAACCTTGACCTTAATAATTTCGTATGGTGAATAGTATGTCTTCATGACCAACGCACATGAAATATTGAAAGATTTTGATGAGAACTGAGGAAATAATTTTTTCATGAAAATTCCGTTTTTTCGTCATGACGTCATCAAATGACGTCATAGCGTCAAACTGTTTACAGATCTGGGAAGCACTCATCAAGGGCATTCATATGAGGTATTACTCGATATGGTACCTACGATTTCAACATTTGACCTTGGGGTCAATAATTTTCGACCTCCAGCGCTAACCATGAAGGTCAAGGCCGATCGCCACCAAAAACTAATCAGCTGAGCGCCGGACCATATACTAGATTCCCATGAAGTTTGGAGACGATCCGATCAAAGTTACTCAAAAAATAAGGGTTTCAACATTTGACCTTGGGGTCAATAATTTTCGACCTCCAGCGCTAACCATGAAGGTCAAGGCCGATCGCCACCAAAAACTAATCAGCTGAGCGCCGGACCATATACTAGATTCCCATGAAGTTTGGAGACGATCCGATCAAAGTTACTCAAAAAATAAGGGTTTCGTCGACCTCCATGATTGACCACAAAGTGACCTTGACCTTTGACCTTGACCTTCAAAATTTTGTGTGCTGAAGGGTATCTCTATAGGACTCTGATATGCGAAGTTACATGCGAAGATATGCGAAGATATGGTACCTACGATTTCAACATTTGACCTTGGGGTCAATAATTTTCGACCTCCAGCGCTAACCATGAAGGTCAAGGCCGATCGCCACCAAAAACTAATCAGCTGAGCGCCGGACCATATACTAGATTCCCATGAAGTTTGGAGACGATCCGATCAAAGTTACTCAAAAAATAAGGGTTTCAACATTTGACCTTGGGGTCAATAATTTTCGACCTCCAGCGCTAACCATGAAGGTCAAGGCCGATCGCCACCAAAAACTAATCAGCTGAGCGCCGGACCATATACTAGATTCCCATGAAGTTTGGAGACGATCCGATCAAAGTTACTCAAAAAATAAGGGTTTCGTCGACCTCCATGATTGACCACAAAGTGACCTTGACCTTTGACCTTGACCTTCAAAATTTTGTGTGCTGAAGGGTATCTCTATAGGACTCTGATATGCGAAGTTACATGCGAAGATATGCGAAGATATGGTACCTACGATTTCAACATTTGACCTTGGGGTCAATAATTTTCGACCTCCAGCGCTAACCATGAAGGTCAAGGCCGATCGCCACCAAAAACTAATCAGCTGAGCGCCGGACCATATACTAGATTCCCATGAAGTTTGGAGACGATCCGATCAAAGTTACTCAAAAAATAAGGGTTTCAACATTTGACCTTGGGGTCAATAATTTTCGACCTCCAGCGCTAACCATGAAGGTCAAGGCCGATCGCCACCAAAAACTAATCAGCTGAGCGCCGGACCATATACTAGATTCCCATGAAGTTTGGAGACGATCCGATCAAAGTTACTCAAAAAATAAGGGTTTCGTCGACCTCCATGATTGACCACAAAGTGACCTTGACCTTTGACCTTGACCTTCAAAATTTTGTGTGCTGAAGGGTATCTCTATAGGACTCTGATATGCGAAGTTACAGGAGTTTCCAATAATAACTGTGGTCTACAGAGTGATCTAAACGTGGAAAAAAAATGATTAACCACAAACAAAAAAACCAAAAAACCAAAAAACAAAAAAACAAACAAAATAAACATATGTCACCCACAGGGTGAACCGTATCTTGCCAAGTGACCTTGACCTTTGACCTTGACCTTCATAATTTTGTGTGCTAAAGGGTATCTCTAAAAGACTGATATGCGAACTTACAAGAGTTTCCAAAGGGAACTGTGCTCTACAGAGTGACCTAAACAATGCGAACTAAAGCAATACAATATACATGAAAAGTGCAGTTTTTTCGTCATAACGCCGTCAAATGACGTCACATTGTCAAACTAGTTATATGTTTGGAAAGCACTCAACAAGGGCTTCAATTTGAGGTACTACTCGATATGGTAACTGAAACTTGAAAATTTTACCTTTTGGTCAAAATTGAATGACCTTCAAAATGACCTTGAAGGTCAAGGCCGATCGACACCAAAAACTAATCAGCTGAGCGCCATACCACACCCTATATACCCACCAAGTTTGGAGATCATAAGATCAAAGTTACTCAAAAAATAAGGGTTTCGTTGACCTCCATGATTGACCCAATTGAATGACCTTCAAAATGACCTTGAAGGTCAAGGCCGATCGACACCAAAAACTAATCAGCTGAGCGCCATACCACACCCTATATACCCACCAAGGTTGGAGATCATAAGATCAAAGTTACTCAAAAAATAAGGGTTTCGTTGACCTCCATGATTGACCGCAAAGTGACCTTGACCTTTGACCTTGACCTTCAAAATTTTGTGTGCTGAAGGGTATCTCTATAGGACTCTGATATGCGAAGTTACAGGAGTTTCCAATAATAACTGTGGTAAATATGGTAACTGAAACTTGAAAATTTTACCTTTTGGTCAAAATTGAATGACCTTCAAAATGACCTTGAAGGTCAAGGCCGATCGACACCAAAAACTAATCAGCTGAGCGCCATACCACACCCTATATACCCACCAAGTTTGGAGATCATAAGATCAAAGTTACTCAAAAAATAAGGGTTTCGTTGACCTCCATGATTGACCCAATTGAATGACCTTCAAAATGACCTTGAAAGTCAAGGCCGATCGCCACCAAAAACTAATCAGCTGAGCGCCGGACCATATACTAGATTCCCATGAAGTTTGGAGACGATCCGATCAAAGTTACTCAAAAAATAAGGGTTTCGTTGACCTCCATGATTGACCGCAAAGTGACCTTGACCTTTGACCTTGACCTTCAAAATTTTGTGTGCTGAAGGGTATCTCTATAGGACTCTGATATGCGAAGTTACAGGAGTTTCCAATAATAACTGTGGTCTAC
This sequence comes from Myxine glutinosa, assembly GCF_964187855.1. Classification (NCBI taxonomy): domain Eukaryota; kingdom Metazoa; phylum Chordata; class Myxini; order Myxiniformes; family Myxinidae; genus Myxine; species Myxine glutinosa. Next base: position 109,353,567 of record NC_136269.1, on the reverse strand, counting down.
AGAGTGATCTAAACGTGAAAAAAAAATGATTAACCACAAACAAAAAAATGAACATATGTCACCCACAGGGTGAACCGTATCTTGCCATTTGACCTTGACCTTAATAATTTCGTATGGTGAATAGTATGTCTTCATGACCAACGCACATGAAATATTGAAAGATTTTGATGAGAACTGAGGAAATAATTTTTTCATGAAAATTCCGTTTTTTCGTCATGACGTCATCAAATGACGTCATAGCGTCAAACTGTTTACAGATCTGGGAAGCACTCATCAAGGGCATTCATATGAGGTATTACTCGATATGGTACCTACGATTTCAAAATTTGACCTTGGGGTCAATAATTTTCGACCTCCAGCGCTAACCATGAAGGTCAAGGCCGATCGCCACCAAAAACTAATCAGCTGAGCGCCATACCACACCCTATATACCCACCAAGTTTGGAGATCATAAGATCAAAGTTACTCAAAAAATAAGGGTTTCGTTGACCTCCATGATTGACCCAATTGAATGACCTTCAAAATGACCTTGAAGGTCAAGGCCGATCGACACCAAAAACTAATCAGCTGAGCGCCATACCACACCCTATATACCCACCAAGTTTGGAGATCATAAGATCAAAGTTACTCAAAAAATAAGGGTTTCGTTGACCTCCATGATTGACCGCAAAGTGACCTTGACCTTTGACCTTGACCTTCAAAATTTTGTGTGCTGAAGGGTATCTCTATAGGACTCTGATATGCGAAGTTACATGCGAAGATATGCGAAGATATGGTACCTACGATTTCAACATTTGACCTTGGGGTCAATAATTTTCGACCTCCAGCGCTAACCATGAAGGTCAAGGCCGATCGCCACCAAAAACTAATCAGCTGAGCGCCGGACCATATACTAGATTCCCATGAAGCTTGGAGACGATCCGATCAAAGTTACTCAAAAAATAAGGGTTTCAACATTTGACCTTGGGGTCAATAATTTTCGACCTCCAGCGCTAACCATGAAGGTCAAGGCCGATCGCCACCAAAAACTAATCAGCTGAGCGCCGGACCATATACTAGATTCCCATGAAGTTTGGAGACGATCCGATCAAAGTTACTCAAAAAATAAGGGTTTCGTTGACCTCCATGATTGACCGCAAAGTGACCTTGACCTTTGACCTTGACCTTCAAAATTTTGTGTGCTGAAGGGTATCTCTATAGGACTCTGATATGCGAAGTTACAGGAGTTTCCAATAATAACTGTGGTCTACAGAGTGATCTAAACGTGAAAAAAAAATGATTAACCACAAACAAAAAAATGAACATATGTCACCCACAGGGTGAACCGTATCTTGCCATTTGACCTTGACCTTAATAATTTCGTATGGTGAATAGTATGTCTTCATGACCAACGCACATGAAATATTGAAAGATTTTGATGAGAACTGAGGAACTAATTTTTTCATGAAAATTCCGTTTTTTCGTCATGACGTCATCAAATGACGTCATAGCGTCAAACTGTTTAAGATCTGGGAAGCACTCATCAAGGGCATTCATATGAGGTATTACTCGATATGGTACCTACGATTTCAAAATTTGACCTTGGGGTCAATAATTTTCGACCTCCAGCGCTAACCATGAAGGTCAAGGCCGATCGCCACCAAAAACTAATCAGCTGAGCGCCATACCACACCCTATATACCCACCAAGTTTGGAGATCATAAGATCAAAGTTACTCAAAAAATAAGGGTTTCGTTGACCTCCATGATTGACCCAATTGAATGACCTTCAAAATGACCTTGAAGGTCAAGGCCGATCGACACCAAAAACTAATCAGCTGAGCGCCATACCACACCCTATATACCCACCAAGTTTGGAGATCATAAGATCAAAGTTACTCAAAAAATAAGGGTTTCGTTGACCTCCATGATTGACCGCAAAGTGACCTTGACCTTTGACCTTGACCTTCAAAATTTTGTGTGCTGAAGGGTATCTCTATAGGACTCTGATATGCGAAGTTACATGCGAAGATATGCGAAGATATGGTACCTACGATTTCAACATTTGACCTTGGGGTCAATAATTTTCGACCTCCAGCGCTAACCATGAAGGTCAAGGCCGATCGCCACCAAAAACTAATCAGCTGAGCGCCGGACCATATACTAGATTCCCATGAAGTTTGGAGACGATCCGATCAAAGTTACTCAAAAAATAAGGGTTTCAACATTTGACCTTGGGGTCAATAATTTTCGACCTCCAGCGCTAACCATGAAGGTCAAGGCCGATCGCCACCAAAAACTAATCAGCTGAGCGCCGGACCATATACTAGATTCCCATGAAGTTTGGAGACGATCCGATCAAAGTTACTCAAAAAATAAGGGTTTCGTCGACCTCCATGATTGACCACAAAGTGACCTTGACCTTTGACCTTGACCTTAAAAAATTTGTGTGCTGAAGGGTATCTCTATAGGACTCTGATATGCGAAGTTACAGGAGTTTCCAATAATAACTGTGGTCTACAGAGTGATCTAAACGTGAAAAAAAATGATTAACCACAAACAAAAAAACAAAAAAATAAAACATCACCCACAGGGTGAACCGTATCTTGCCAGGGTTTCGTTGACCTCCATGATTGACCGCAAAGTGACCTTGACCTTTAACCTTGACCTTAATAATTTCGTATGGTGAATAGTATGTCTTCATGACCAACGCACATGAAATATTGAAAGATTTTGATGAGAACTGAGGAAATAATTTTTTCATGAAAATTCCGTTTTTTCGTCATGACGTCATCAAATGACGTCATAGCGTCAAACTGTTTACAGATCTGGGAAGCACTCATCAAGGGCATTCATATGAGGTATTACTCGATATGGTACCTACGATTTCAACATTTGACCTTGGGGTCAATAATTTTCGACCTCCAGCGCTAACCATGAAGGTCAAGGCCGATCGCCACCAAAAACTAATCAGCTGAGCGCCGGACCATATACTAGATTCCCATGAAGTTTGGAGACGATCCGATCAAAGTTACTCAAAAAATAAGGGTTTCAACATTTGACCTTGGGGTCAATAATTTTCGACCTCCAGCGCTAACCATGAAGGTCAAGGCCGATCGCCACCAAAAACTAATCAGCTGAGCGCCGGACCATATACTAGATTCCCATGAAGTTTGGAGACGATCCGATCAAAGTTACTCAAAAAATAAGGGTTTCGTCGACCTCCATGATTGACCACAAAGTGACCTTGACCTTTGACCTTGACCTTCAAAATTTTGTGTGCTGAAGGGTATCTCTATAGGACTCTGATATGCGAAGTTACATGCGAAGATATGCGAAGATATGGTACCTACGATTTCAACATTTGACCTTGGGGTCAATAATTTTCGACCTCCAGCGCTAACCATGAAGGTCAAGGCCGATCGCCACCAAAAACTAATCAGCTGAGCGCCGGACCATATACTAGATTCCCATGAAGTTTGGAGACGATCCGATCAAAGTTACTCAAAAAATAAGGGTTTCAACATTTGACCTTGGGGTCAATAATTTTCGACCTCCAGCGCTAACCATGAAGGTCAAGGCCGATCGCCACCAAAAACTAATCAGCTGAGCGCCGGACCATATACTAGATTCCCATGAAGTTTGGAGACGATCCGATCAAAGTTACTCAAAAAATAAGGGTTTCGTCGACCTCCATGATTGACCACAAAGTGACCTTGACCTTTGACCTTGACCTTCAAAATTTTGTGTGCTGAAGGGTATCTCTATAGGACTCTGATATGCGAAGTTACAGGAGTTTCCAATAATAACTGTGGTCTACAGAGTGATCTAAACGTGGAAAAAAAATGATTAACCACAAACAAAAAAACCAAAAAACCAAAAAACAAAAAAACAAACAAAATAAACATATGTCACCCACAGGGTGAACCGTATCTTGCCAAGTGACCTTGACCTTTGACCTTGACCTTCATAATTTTGTGTGCTAAAGGGTATCTCTAAAAGACTCTGATATGCGAACTTACAAGAGTTTCCAAAGGGAACTGTGCTCTACAGAGTGACCTAAACAATGCGAACTAAAGCAATACAATATACATGAAAAGTGCAGTTTTTTCGTCATAACGCCGTCAAATGACGTCACATTGTCAAACTAGTTATATGTTTGGAAAGCACTCAACAAGGGCTTCAATTTGAGGTACTACTCGATATGGTAACTGAAACTTGAAAATTTTACCTTTTGGTCAAAATTGAATGACCTTCAAAATGACCTTGAAGGTCAAGGCCGATCGACACCAAAAACTAATCAGCTGAGCGCCATACCACACCCTATATACCCACCAAGTTTGGAGATCATAAGATCAAAGTTACTCAAAAAATAAGGGTTTCGTTGACCTCCATGATTGACCCAATTGAATGACCTTCAAAATGACCTTGAAGGTCAAAGCCGATCGACACCAAAAACTAATCAGCTGAGCGCCATACCACACCCTATATACCCACCAAGGTTGGAGATCATAAGATCAAAGTTACTCAAAAAATAAGGGTTTCGTTGACCTCCATGATTGACCGCAAAGTGACCTTGACCTTTGACCTTGACCTTCAAAATTTTGTGTGCTGAAGGGTATCTCTATAGGACTCTGATATGCGAAGTTACAGGAGTTTCCAATAATAACTGTGGTAAATATGGTAACTGAAACTTGAAAATTTTACCTTTTGGTCAAAATTGAATGACCTTCAAAATGACCTTGAAGGTCAAGGCCGATCGACACCAAAAACTAATCAGCTGAGCGCCATACCACACCCTATATACCCACCAAGTTTGGAGATCATAAGATCAAAGTTACTCAAAAAATAAGGGTTTCGTTGACCTCCATGATTGACCCAATTGAATGACCTTCAAAATGACCTTGAAGGTCAAGGCCGATCGCCACCAAAAACTAATCAGCTGAGCGCCGGACCATATACTAGATTCCCATGAAGTTTGGAGACGATCCGATCAAAGTTACTCAAAAAATAAGGGTTTCGTTGACCTCCATGATTGACCGCAAAGTGACCTTGACCTTTGACCTTGACCTTCAAAATTTTGTGTGCTGAAGGGTATCTCTATAGGACTCTGATATGCGAAGTTACAGGAGTTTCCAATAATAACTGTGGTCTACAGAGTGATCTAAACGTGGAAAAAAAATGATTAACCACAAACAAAAAAACAAAAAAACAAAAAAACAAAAAAACAAACAAAAAAACAAACATACAAGCTGACTAATACATCTTGCAAAAACTTCGTTTTGGCAAGATAACAAACAAACAAACAAACATACAAGCTGACTGATACATCTAGCAAAAACTTCGTTTTGGCAAGATAACAAACAAACAAACATACAAGCTGACTGATACATCTTGCAAAAACTTCGTTTTGGCAAGATAATAAGACAGGTTCCTCCAAGATCCTCTCTAACGATGTTCTAATCATTTGCTCCTGAGCTGGTGCACCTGATTCTAAATTTAGGTATTTGAAGTAGTGATAAATGTCGGGGTGTACTTACTTTTGTCCACATGCGAAATTTGCATTTATGTTTATTTAAATTATACAATGGACTACAAAATGTAAATGTTTCATGATATTTGTTATATTATATTGTAGCGGCTACCGCTGGGTTTTCACAATCGCCTTGCACCTATCAAGGACGCGGAGCGATCACCATGCCGGGCTCGTCCAGGACGCCCGGGCAGGCCCGCGCTCAACTTGCCAGGCCTCGGTCGGGACGCCCGGGCATGCCTGGGCAGGCTCGCCCTCAACTTGCCAGGCCGCAGCCAGGACGCTGGGCCACGCCCCCTCTCGCCTTTCCTGGGCAAACACTCCGGGATAATATGGATATATATTGCTGCCCGATAAACGGGCTTTTCAGAGTGCCTGAGTGTTTGGTTTTGTTACGTGGTCCCCTCGGTGAATACCTGGTCTCGGTGACCCCCGGACCGTGAGAGGAACTCCGCCAGCAAGCTGTATTATATATGCGCTTTCGCCACGCAATCCATATGAATTTCACCCAGGAGACAACTGATGTTCAAGGATATATTTCCAATGGTAATGATACCATACAATTTCAATGACACAACCACGGAGATTTTCCCCGAGCAATCAACAATACACAACCATCACCAATTCCCAATTCACAATCAATTCCCTATGATTAAGATGGCCATCTTATACATGTGTGTCCCGGTGAGTACTCACGACACCCTTTTGGTCTCGGTCCCGCACAATGTCTCTGGGCCCCTCCTGACCAAGATGATGGTCGCCGTCGCCGCACTCGGGCGGTTGAACGAACCCCGGGTGGACGTGTTTCCACCGGGCAGGTATCGTACCAGGCACCGTGGCTGCAGCCCCTCGTGGCCACGCGAAGCGGATACGGTAGAGCAAGCCAAACCCCACGCCGCTTGCAAGGCGCGTTAGGCCCCAACGTGCGACCCGCACGCGTCTGTTTGGACGGTGCCGCGAACGATGCCAGACGCGGGGTCGATGCACGGCCCCACGTCAACTTGACGTCTCCACCGGGCATGTACACGTCCCGGTAATTCCTCTCGCCAGACAGGCTTCGGAACGCCGCTTTTCCACGCAGCGCAAGGTCGATCCCACCTTTTGTCGGAGCGGGCGAGGAAGAAGAATCCTCGTCCTTTTTTCCTCGTGTCTTTTTTCCTCTTCCGTTTCCGGTCACTTCCGTTTCCGGCCACTCCCTCAGAAGGGCTCCTGACCCTCCAACCACAACAACTACACAACAACTTAATATACTACACACGGATAAGCAAAGACCTGAATGGTAATTCACATACATTCACATAAATATGTAACACTCCCCCCCTTCAAGAAAGAAAGTTTGAACCCAGCGAAAACTTTCTTTGCCGGCCAATTTGGAGAAACAAACCAGATAACTCAACCCCCCCCACATTATCCGTTCCCCCCGGGCACAGTTATCACTTAAAAATAAAGCAACCAAAATTTCACCACAACCCCTCCAGATTACTCCCTCTGGACTAAGTACCAACAACGACATTGTCCCTGCCAAATCAAACTCCATCTCATGACCCTCTGACTTTGACCGTCAGTTTCTTGGGAATGAAGGTTAAGGGGTTGATCAAAGATCCAAAGTTAAGCAACTCGATAGCACTTTTTCCGGGAGGCCAAGCCGAGTATTCAGTACATGGATGCCTTTAGGAACGCGGAGTTCACGGTTAGTCCGTGCAGGAAAGTTCTCTACATGGGCGCCTTGAGGAACGTGGAGTTCACGGTTAGTCCGTGCATGAAAGTTCACTACATGGACGCCTTTAGGAATGGCGTTCACGGTTAATTCGTGTAGGAATCTTGGCTCGGCGGCTCCGCCGCCTTCAGTGCTTCAACTTCTCAGAACTTCCCTAATAATTAGGGTGGGACCACTGGTCCCTGTAGTCCCATGAATAGCGGTCTCCTTCTTGGCCACTACTTTGCCAATCCTTCCTTCGGGAGCGGCCGTAACTCAGGGAGCCTCCATAATAATATTGATTGCGGCCACCACCAAAACTACCGCCCAGTTGTCCTCTCCTGTAGACCTCTCGACGCCTACGAAATGCCTTCCCTACTGTTATGGTCCGACCCTCCAAATCCTTGCCATTCCAATTCTTCTCTGCCTCTCTGGCGTCTTTTGTGCTGGCAAACGTGACAAAGCCGAACCCTCTTGACTGTTGCGTTTCCCAGTCTCTTACCAACCGCACTTCCACCAGCGGCCCATATCTGTTGAAGACAGAGGTCAGAACTTCTTCCTCTGTTTTGAAGTTCAGTCCCCCTACAAATAACTTGGCACTTTTGTCGCCATCCCGAGCTGGTGTGGTGTTATTTTCCCTGCTGGGCTCTTTACCAACCCTCAGGTTACCATAAACTTGACCCCCGGCCAAATCATTCCCGATAACCACAGATACACCCTCTATAGGAAGCGTGGCTTGTAAACCGACGGTGACCGGTCCTGACACCAAATCGGACTCCAACTGGATGACCTGAAGGGGAGCACTAACACCGCCCCCGATCCCCTGTAAACGAACACTATCACCGTTGCCGTCTCCTCGGACCATGGCAAAATGCCTTCAAGCATTAAAGATTGATGGGCCCCTGTGTCCCTCAATATCCTAACCGGTCTCCGGTTAGTCGAGGCTCCATCCAGTGACACAAACCCCTCTGAAATAAATGGTTGGTAACCCTTTTGATGGCGATTTCATACGCTAGCCATCGCATTCGGAGTTGTAATAGTCGGACTCCGCTCTGGGTTGTCCCTTTTCATGAGGTAACAACTGGACATCAAGTGTCCAGGTTTCTTGCAAAACGCGCAAGTAGGCCCGGAGGAAAAACTCGGGGTCTGCCTCGGGCCCCCCGAACTATAAGTTTGTCTTGGGCCCGCATCCCTCTGATTTCGAACCGGTGGTGTATCATAGTTGTCCCCATAATCATCTCGAGGCCGCCGCCATGTATGGTCGTTCTCCGCACCTGCTGTTCCCCACCTCCCCTGCGGAGATCTAGGCGAGGAGTTAGGTTCGTGGACCCCTATTCGGTGGGTTAAGGCATAATCATCTGCCATGGTGGCTGCGTCCCACAACTTTGGTACCTTCTTTTCCTGCAGGTACACTTTGATGTCCTCGTGGACACACTGCTGGAATTCCTCCACCAGGATCAAGTCCCGCAATGTCTCGAAGTCTTTCCCGACTCCTTTTGACTCACACCACCGATCAAACATGTTTTCTTTCACTCTGGCAAACTCCACATGGGTCTCACTCTCCCTCTTCCTGGCATTCCTGAATTTTTGCCTGTAAGCTTCCGGAACCAACTCATAGGCCTTGAGGATGTGCTTCTTCAGTACCTCATAATCTGCACATTGGTCCATTGGTAGCGCCGAATAAATTTCCTGAGCTTTCCCCACCAGCACACTTTGCACGAGTATGGTCCAGGCCTCCTCCGGCCAGTTTAATTGTCGAGCCACTTTCTCAAAGTGTGGGAAAAATTTCGCGACTTCCTTTTCACTGAACGGTGGAACCAGCCTCACATGTCTGCCCACATCCCAGGTTTTCTGGTTAGGTGTCGACCCCGTCAGCAAGGGTGGTGCCTCTCCCCGTTCTCTCATTAACTCCAGCTCCTTGAATTTGATTTCTTGCTGAAGCTCCATGTCACGTTCCTTTAATTCCCTTTCCGCTTTTCTCTCCTCTGCTTCGAGGTCCCTTGCAGCTCTCCTTTCCTCTGCTTGTTCCTTTTCTCTTCTTTCCTGGAGTTCTCTTTCCACTCTCCTTTCCTCGGTTCTTTCTTGTGCTGTTTTCTCTTCCAACCTTTCCTGGAGTTCTCGTTCCACTCTCCTTTCCTCTGCTTTTTTGTCTTCTAACCTTTCCTGGAGTTCTCGTTCCACTCTCCTTTCCTCCGCTTGTTTCTCTTCCCTCCTCTCTTCTGCTTTCCTTTCTTCTTCTGCTCTTTCCTTTTCTGCTTTCCTTTCTTCTTCTGCTCTTTCCTTTTCTGCTTTCCTTTCTTCTTCTGCTCTTTCCTTTTCTGCTTTCCTTTCTTCTTCTTTAATCCGTTCCTGGCTCCGTAATTGCAACTCCAGTTTCCGGAGCTCAACGTCTTCTGGTTCTTCGGGTAGCCACTCCCAGGCTAACTCGTCCCATGTTCCTAATCCCACCATAGATTGTATCACCGTGGCCTGCAACTCTGCCTTCCTCAAATTAGTTCGGACCTCCAAGTTAAAATGTTTGGCCAATTTCAAGAGGTCAGACTTTAGCAACGCTCGGAACTGTGCCTCACTCGGGGTTACCCCAAAGTTCTGTGCCACAAACGCCATGGTGCCTATCGTTAACACCTGTTAACCTTCACCCAAGACTTTACCCCAATTTCTCAAAAAAATTTACCAATTAATAATTAATTAATTAATTTTAATTAATAAAAAAATTATTATTTTATTATTTTATACAATTTTAAATCCCGGACGCAGACCCAATTGCGAAACCGCAAATCGTAATTTGGACGAGCCCCCAATTCTGTTACGTGGTCCCCTCGGTGAATACCTGGTCTCAGTGACCCCCGGACCGTGAGAGGAACTCCGCCAGCAAGCTGTATTATATATGCGCTTTCGCCACGCAATCCATATGAATTTCACCCAGGAGACAACTGATGTTCAAGGATATATTTCCAATGGTAATGATACCATACAATTTCAATGACACAACCACGGAGATTTTCCCCGAGCAATCAACAATACACAACCATCACCAATTCCCAATTCACAATCAATTCCCTATGATTAAGATGGCCATCTTATACATGTGTGTCCCGGTGAGTACTCACGACACCCTTTTGGTCTCGGTCCCGCACAATGTCTCTGGGCCCCTCCTGACCAAGATGATGGTCGCCGTCGCCGCACTCGGGCGGTTGAACGAACCCCGGGTGGACGTGTTTCCACCGGGCAGGTATCGTACCAGGCACCGTGGCTGCAGCCCCTCGTGGCCACGCGAAGCGGATACGGTAGAGCAAGCCAAACCCCACGCCGCTTGCAAGGCGCGTTAGGCCCCAACGTGCGACCCGCACGCGTCTGTTTGGACGGTGCCGCGAACGATGCCAGACGCGGGGTCGATGCACGGCCCCACGTCAACTTGACGTCTCCACCGGGCAGGTACACATCCCGGTAATTCCTCTCGCCAGACAGGCTTCGGAACGCCGCTTTTCCACGCAGCGCAAGGTCGATCCCACCTTTTGTTGGAGCGGGGCGAGGAAGAAGAATCCTCGTCCTTTTTTCCTCGTGTCTTTTTTCCTCTTCCGTTTCCGGTCACTTCCGTTTCCGGCCACTCCCTCAGAAGGGCTCCTGACCCTCCAACCACAACAACTACACAACAACTTAATATACTACACACGGATAAGCAAAGACCTGAATGGTAATTCACATACATTCACATAAATATGTAACAGGTTTGATTAAAGCAACTGGGATGAATTCCAGCTTTTTGTCGCGTCCATTCTTCCGATCGACGTGGGAGCCCCAGCTCCTTCATTGGTGACCTACCGACATGGACACGGCAGTCGCCCTTAAACTGCCTACCTTCTGGGAGGCTCGCGCGGCGGTTTGGTTCGCACAGGCGGATTCCCTGTTCGCCCTGCGAGGCATCACGGCCGACGACACCCTCTTCCACCATGTGGTAGCAGCGCTCGGTTCGGCCACCGCGGCCCGCGCCCTGAGCCTCCTCGAGAGCCCGCCAGCCGCTGACAAATACGGCGCGATTAAGAAGCTTCTCCTCGACGCTTTCGCCCTCCCATCGGCGGAACGCGCACGGCGCCTGCTCGACCTGCCCGAGCTCGGCGACACGCGCCCTTCCGAGCGAATGGACTACATGCTTTCACTGCTCGGCGAGCACTCTCCGGCATTCCTGTTCCGGGAGCTGTTTCTCCGTCAGCTGCCTAACCCGGTACGCCTCGCCCTGGCAAGCACGACGATCACAGATCCCCGGGCCCTTGCCAGAGAAGCCGACAAGATCTCCGCCGCAGGACAGCGCATCGCAGCGGCGACATGGGACCCACCGCTGTCCGACGCAACACCCATGGCGCCCGAGCACCCGGCACGGTCGACGACCGAACTGCCGACGCAATTGGCGGCCGCTACACCGAGCCGACCACCTCCAGCACGACGACCGGGGCCTCCACCTAACCAAGCGTGGTGTTACTATCATGCCAGGTTCGGACAGAAGGCCCGGACATGCCGACCCCCGTGCACCTTCGGCAGGTCGGGAAACGGCCGGGCCGGCGTTCATTACCAGCCATGAGCGCCGGCCACACGGGCAACTTACTGTTCATCACGGATAAAGCGTCCGGACGGCGCTTCCTGTGCGACACCGTCGCCCAACTGAGCGTCATACCCGCCTCTGACCAGGACAGGCAATCCGCGGTTTGCGGCCCCTCCTTGGTTGCGGCCAACGGATCGACCATCCGCACCTTCGGCCCGCGCAACGTCACCCTCTGCTTCGGCGGCCAACGCTTTGCTTGGACGTTTGTAACCGCAACCGTGCCCATGGCTCTGCTAGGCGCCGACTTCCTCTGCGCACACGGACTGCTGGTGGACGTCCAACGGCGTCGTTTAATCAACGCCGAAACCTTCAGCTCCCTGGTATGCACATTGAGCAGCTCCGCGCCGACCGAGCTGGCATGCGCCGTCCCGGCGGCGAACGAGTTTGCTTGCCTGCTCACGGAGTTCCCGGCCCTCACGCGGCCGACGTTTTCGGCCGTCGCAGTACGGCATGGGATCGAGCACCACATACCAACCACGGGCCCGCTGGTCTACGCCAGGGCCCGCCGCCTCGACCCAGCCAAGCTCGCCGTGGCGAAGGCCGAATTCGACGCGTTGGAGCACCTCGGCATCGTGCGGCGCTCCGATAGCGCGTGGGCCTCGCCACTGCACATCGTGCCAAAGCCGGGGGGTGGATGGCGCCCGTGTGGCGACTACCGCCGTCTCAATGACGCTACCACCCCCGACAGGTACCCGATCCCGCATATCCAAGACTTCTCCGCCCGTCTGGCGGGACGGGTCATTTTTTCGAAAATTGATCTCATACGGGGATATCACCAGGTACCTGTCAGGGCGGCCGACGTCCCTAAAACGGCAGTCATCACGCCGTTCGGCTTATTCGAATTCTTGCGGATGCCGTTTGGTCTCAAGAACGCGGCTCAGGCGTTCCAGCGCTTGATGGACGGCATGCTGCGTGACCTGCCGTTCCTTTTCGTTTACCTGGACGACATCCTCGTCGCCAGCACGTCCCGGGCCGAGCACCTCCTCCACCTCCGAACACTGTTCGGGCGCCTCAGCGAGCACGGCCTCATCGTCAACCCGGCCAAATGCCACTTCGGCACAACGGCCGTTGATTTTTTGGGCCACCACATCACCAAGAACGGGGCCGTGCCGCTGCCAACCAAGGTCGAGGCCATCACCACGTTCCAGCGTCCCTGCACCATAAAGGCCCTGCAGGAATTCCTGGGAATGGTGAATTTTTATCACCGCTTCGTGCCCCGCGCTGCTCAACTCATGCGGCCCCTCTACGAAGCCCTCCGGGGCAAGCCGGCCAAGCACAACATCGCCTGGTCCGCAGCAATGGATGCGGCCTTCAAAAGCTCAAAGTGGGCCCTCGCCGACGCAACACTGCTCGCTCACCCGGTGCTCAACGCTCCCATCGCCCTCACCACGGATGCCTCCGACTACGCGGTGGGCGCCGTACATGAGCAATGGGTGAACGGGGTTTGGCAGCCACTTGCTTTTTTCAGCCGGCAGCTCCGGCCGAACGAGCTCAAATACAGCACGTTTGACCGGGAGCTCCTCGGTCTACACCTGGCCATCCGCCATTTCCGCCACCTCCTGGAGGGCCGACCTTTCACGGCGTTCGTCGACCACAAGCCGTTGGTTTACGCCATGGCCAAGGTCACGGAGCCGTGGTCGGCCCGCCAACAGCGCCACCTCTCCGCCGTGTCGGAGTTTACCACGGACATCCGGCACGTCGCCGGCAAAAACAACGCCGTGGCCGACTGTCTTTCCCGGGCCAGCGCGAACGCGGTCCACCTGGGCGTGGACTTTGCGCTTATGGCGGCGGACCAAACCACCGACACCACGGTGCAAGCCCTCCGGGCAGCGGACACGGGCCTCCGCCTGGCCGACATCCCCTTCGCGGACACTGTCCTGCTCTGCGACGTCTCCCAAGGCCAGCCTCGCCCCATCGTGCCCGTCACCTGGCAACGCCGCATCTTCGCCTCCCTCCACGGCCTTTCCCACCCGGGCCGGAAAGCTTCCCAGAAGCTGGTGTCGGCGCGATTCGTCTGGCACGGCCTTCGTCGGGACGTCCGCGATTGGACCAGCACCTGCACGGCCTGCCAACGGGCCAAGGTCCACCGACACACCCAGGCCCCGCTGGCACCTTTCACCGTGCCCGAACGACGTTTCGACCACGTCAACGTGGATCTGGTGGGCCCCCTCCCCCCGTCACGGGGGTTCACACACCTGCTCACCATGGTGGACAGGACCACCAGGTGGCCGGAGACCGTTCCCCTCGTCTCCACCACCACTGCCGACGTGGCGCAGGCTTTCATCGCCACCTGGGTCGCCCGCTTCGGCGCACCGGCGGACATCTCGTCAGACCGCGGACCACAGTTCACCTCCGAGCTGTGGGGCGCGGTCGCCCGCAACCTGGGGGTCAAGCTCCACCGTACTATGGCCTACCACCCCCAAGCAAACGGGTTGTGCGAGCGATTCCACCGCTCCATGAAGGCCGCGCTCATGGCCGGCCTTCAAGACGGCGGTTGGGCCGACCGGCTGCCGTGGGTCCTTTTGGGCCTCCGCACGGCCCCCAAGGAGGACCTCCAGGCATCCACCGCTGAGCTTGTCTATGGCCAGGCGCTACGCATCCCGGGCGAATTCGTGCCCGACGCTACCAGTCCCTGGTCCGCAGCTCACCAACGCTCGGACCTCCAGGAGGCCGCCCGACGGTTTGCCCCCGTGCCAACATCCCACCACGGTGACCCCCAGTCCTACGTCCCCCCAGCACTTCGCACAGCGGAGTATGTTTTTGTGCGTCACGACGCACATCGGGGGCCACTCCGGCCGCCGTACGACGGGCCCTTCCGGGTGCTGCGACGGGACGACAAGTCGTTCGTCATCGACATCGGCGGCAGGTCGGACCGGATTGCGGTGGACCGCCTCAAGCCGGCGCATGTGGACGTCAACCACCCACCATGGGTGGCCCTTCCGCCACGGCGAGGCCGCCCCCCATCCACGGTGCCCCCCACTCGACCGCCCACCACCACACCGGACCCCCTCCCACGACCCACCAGGGGTCGCTTCGGCCGGGTCATCAGGACCCCCCTCAAATTGACCCTGCCGGTGCAAGTCGATTCTGGGGGGACGTGTGTAGCGGCTACCGCTGGGTTTTCACAATCGCCTTGCACCTATCAAGGACGCGGAGCAATCACCATGCCGGGCTCGTCCAGGACGCCCGGGCAGGCCCGCGCTCAACTTGCCAGGCCTCGGTCGGGACGCCCGGGCATGCCCGGGCATGCCCGCCCTCAACTTGCCAGGCCGCAGCCAGGACGCTGGGCCACGCCCCCTCTCGCCTTTCCTGGGCAAACGCTCCGGGATAATATGGATATATATTGCTGCCCGATAAACGGGCTTTTCAGAGTGCCTGAGTGTTTGGTTTGATTAAAGCAACTCGGATGAATTCCAGCTTTTTGTCGCGTCCATTCTTCCGATCGACGTGGGAGCCCCAGCTCCTTCAATATCACCTTTATCTATCAATATTGTTGAAATGAAGATCAAATAGCTGTATGTTGTAATATGTTGAAAAAGTAAAAACTTTACGTGGGGTGTACTTACTTTTTCACGTGACTGTATATATCAAATGAATCCATTTTGAGTTCTCCAACCTTTAATGAGCAAATAAATAACTGCTCGACGTTTCGATCAGAAATACGGATAAACGTGCATCCACTGACCTTTCTCAAGAGTAACGTAAAACAACTCTATCCCCTCCCTTATATAAGGGCAAAAGGGGTGGGGACACCGAAACCACCAATCAATGCCATTCTGGAACAACTCGTGCCATTGAAATTTACACCGTAAATCAAAAACAAAAACCGTTGAACCAACTGAAACCACACATTGGGATGTTGCATCAAAACAACTGTGAAATCACACGTTGAAGCAAACAAAACAGCATAATTCAAATAAATCGATGAAAAATAAACAACATGATTAATTGCTTCAAGTGATGGTGGTAACTTAAACGATTTAAGCTAAACGGATACATTGCAAACCTAAGGTAAGAATATATACCCAAGTAAGAATATGCTTGGTGACGCAGTTTCTCTGGAACGTTTCTGCATGAGAGGGCCAAAGGCTACTGGTAAGTCCAACACTTCCTCTGTGACATACACAACAGACTCCTCCACATGCCATGCCTCCAAAATCCTCCTTCGTTTACTGGGGGTTGCACCCAAAATGCTGGCATTATCACATAGCGGAACATGGCCAGCCTTCAGACCATGTTTGGCAATAGCAGATCTCTTTTGATAGTTGCACTCGAAGGCCTTGCGGTGCTCATTGACCCGTTGTTTCAATGTTCTCCCTGTCTCACCAATATTTTCAGCCCCACAAACACAGGGAACCCTGTATACAACCTCTGCCCAGTCATTCTTGGGAAGCTTATCCTTGACATGCATAAGTGCCTGTTTCATGGTGAACATAGGTTTGTAACTTACCGTCACACCTGCCAATTTTAAAACTCTGCCAATCCTTTGGGATACCCTTGGCACAAAAGGCAAAACACAATAACCCTTTGGTTGTTCCTGTGGGAAAGACCTGTTGCGAGGCTTCACCAAGATCGCCAAAATTACTTAATATTGTTGGTGAAAGCCACGGGGAGAACATCGCCTCTCAAAGCCGGCTTTACACCAAACTTCTGGATCAGACCGAAGTTACCAAGGCCAGTGGCGTACCTAAGGTATGGCAGGTATGGCACGTGCCCTGGCGCCACTTGAAGGGGGGCGCCACTGACCAGTTTCTATTAAAGTCAGACAAACCATCCTCGGATAGTGAAAAAAGAATATTCTTCAGATGTATGATCTGTCTTTGATTATCATGGGTGAGAAGCACTAGGATGCCTAGATTGTTAAACCACTTATATAAATTATGAGGTAAAAATACAGTGCTGGGAGCTACATGACCACATACCTCACAGTACCACTGCTCAGTGCCAACTGGCAGTAAGACCATTCTCCTGTGCAAACTAGGGAGGTAGTTTAGAATTTTGTGCAAAATCTGTGAAATTTAATGTTCTTATTAAAAGTGCCATTTCCTTATTTCAGAGCATTGTGTAAGAACACCATGAAACGTTTCTTCACGAGGAAGAAGGAAAGTGGAGACACGTTCCATTGTTCGTTCCATTGTTCGACATGTTCCATGGAGTCGCCTGCACCTGCTACAAGTTTGTTAGAATCCGAAGGTGCATCAAGTACAAATGCGTCACAAGCTGAGGAGGAAGTCAAGTCAGATAAATCCGAGTATGACGAGATTAAAAGTAAGGCTGCCAGAAAGAACGTGGACATGACAGGAGGGGAAGATGATGGTGGTGGTGGTGATGTTGAGTTTATTGACGAGATTTTACCTGACGAGGTTGAACCTGACGACACTGAACCTAGTGAACTGGATGGTGTCGAAGAGCCTCGAACTGTCAGACCAGAAGTGATTGAACAGCTTGACATTGGACTTCTGAAGTTCGACAAGGATACTGGAAAAGCAATTCTGCCTGACGCGTTGAGAACAGAAATAATAAAGCTGGGTTCGAAGTATTTCCAGAACAGTGAGGGGCCTTTCCTACCAACAAACAAGGTTCAACGCATGCACACATACACGCACGCATGGACGCACACACGGACGAAGAGGAAAACCATAATCCCCCTTTCGCTCCGCGGTGCGACGGGGGACAATAACCGCTCAATGAACAAAACTTGGTTCAAGAGGAAATTGGGAAATGGTCGTGGTGAGGAAGTGACTCGCTCATGGCTGGTCTATTCCCCTTCTAAAAAGTCTGCATTTTGTATCTGTTTTCTCTATTCCCGTTCCCGGTCAGACCATCAATCCTCATTGGAGCAGGAAAGTGGATTCAACCAGTGGAAAGCACCTGAAAGGATTAGTGTTCATGAAAATGCAAAGAATCATCGGTAGTGCTTCACATGGTGGAAAGAAATGGAAATAAATTTAGGTGAAAACAGAGGAGTTATTGACGGGGAACTTCAGTCACAGATTGAGAAGGAAAAGCAGAAGTGGCGTGATATCTTGACGAGAATCCTTCACTGCATAAAATTCCTTGTGACTCAGAACCTGGCTTTGCGAAGACACAGGGAGTCACTTCAGCTGGACGATGACTCCAATGTGGGAAATTTCCTTGGCTTACTGAAACTACTGGCCATCTTTGACCCTGTCATGAAAGAACACCTCACTCGTGTGGAAAGTCATCCTGGATCCACGTCTTATCTTTCATCGGGTGTCCAGAACGAATTCATCCACATGATGGCATCCACTGTTCGCCAGAGTTTATTGAGAAGCATTCATAAAGCCAAATACTATGGTCTCATGTTCGACTCGACTCCTGATCAGGCACACCGTGAGCAGATGTCAGAAGTAGTGAGGTACGTGGAAGTTGATTTTGAGAGGAAAACAGTCCGTGTTAGAGAGTCCTTCCTTGGTTTTATCCAGATAAGCCAGAAGGATGCTGAGAGCTTGGTTGAAGACATCTTGAAACAGCTGGATAAGGACGAATTGGAGCTACAAGATTGTCGGTCACTGTGCTATGACAATGCTGCTGTGATGGCTGGACACAGAAGTGGTGTTCATCAAAAAATAAGTGAGAAAAACAACCTGGCAGTGTTTGTGAATTGCGACAATCACTCACTCAACTTGGTGGGTGTACATGTAGCCAAGCAGGATACAATGATGGTCACGTTTTTTGGAACCATCGTAGCTCTCCACGTGTTCTTCTCTCGTTCAACGCAGCGCTGGGAAAAACGCAAAAACGCCGTGCCTGTGGTTGTTAAGTTGGAGTCTGAAACCAGGTGTAGTGCAAGGACAGAAGTAGTGAAGCCCGTCAACAAGTACCTTGAGGAGATACTTCAAGTTCTCCAGGACATGATAGACAATGAAAACGAGACCAGTGAAACAAGACGTGACGCAAGGCAACTGTATAACCATATGTTGAGTTACGATTTTCTGACTTTGCT
This sequence comes from Myxine glutinosa, assembly GCF_964187855.1. Lineage (NCBI taxonomy): Eukaryota > Metazoa > Chordata > Myxini > Myxiniformes > Myxinidae > Myxine > Myxine glutinosa. The sequence continues at coordinate 109,334,796 of NC_136269.1, read as the reverse complement.
AGGATTTTAGAACAAAGTACTCATTCGCATTGGCCATATTCAAAAGAGGCTGCAGGATCCTCGCATGAACTTCCACGATGCTGCCCTGGATTTGAAATCCCCTCCGAGATCATTTTGATGATGAAAGAGAAGTGTTGGTCAGTGAGTCACTCGAAGAAGGACTCGGTCTCTCTCTAGAATGGAATATTGAATTTGAAAGACGTCAGAGACGAAAGAAACGAATGGCTGATGAGAACTCGAGAGACGCTGGGTTAACAGTCAAGGAGGAAATGGAAAGAATCATGAAGGGAACACTCGACCGTCTTCACAGAGAAATGGATGAAAGGTTCGCTCGTTTGCACGACACTGACGCCAAGTTTGGGTTCCTTCTCGATGTCGAGGGACTGTGTTACGGCGTCGACAGTAACGACCTAAAGAAGAAGTGCGAAAATTTGGGCGAATTGTACAGCTCTGATGTTGATGGACAGCAGCTATATGAAGAAGTTTTGGATTGCAGAATGTTGCTATCAAGTCGGGCCAACATGAAAATATCAAGACCTGAAGAACTTCTCGAATTAATTGTTCAGTATGGAGATGAGAGCGTCTTCCCCAATCTTCGCATTGCTATTCAGATAATGCTAACCATCGCAGTTTCCATCGCCAGCTGTGAGAGATCATTCAGCAAGTTAAAACTAATTCTTTCATATTTGAGAGCCTCCTTGGATCAAGCCAGACTCTGTGATCTTGCTCTGCTGAGTGGAGAAAGAGAAGAAACGGAAAAAACTGACTTTGAGCACATCATAGACCAATTTGCATCAGTGAAAGCAAGGAAGGTGCAGTTGTAATTTTCATGTAGTGCCATAATTTGTTAATTAAAAGATTAACGAGCTTGAATTGTATTTATGAGCTGATGTTATGGTGAAGTTATCTAAAAGATGGGTGTTAGATGTTTGGACAGGGGCGTAATTTCAGTGCTTGCCATAGGCGCTATTTTCCGTAGATATGCCCCTGACCAAGGCCCATCTACGGTTTAACCATCGCTGCTTGGAGCAGGAAGTTCTTCTGAAATCTCTCCGCTTCAGACCCCCAATGGCAGGTTGGAAAGCTTCGCAGATCATGCGTGCCACAGGATGGAAATTCCTCCGTCTGCACATATAGACGTGTCATCATCGCCTTACGAAGCTTGCTGACCGGGTACGACGAATTTCGGATTCAATTCACCCTGTACTATCTGGTGAGATGGTTTCGGGTAGGACAGAGCCCGCATTTTCGCAGATAACCCCAGAACATCGGTTGGGAAGTGACATCGGAACAAGTTCGCAGCATTGACGGCGGAAGCCGGACGGGACACAAGCACCTGCGAGGACACAAACTCCGTACAAGACGCGGACTCAATCCGGAACCGATGGGTGATTAACCTTTCTAGTAAACAATTAACGGAATCACAAATCAGTTTATTCCAGAAAGGTTTAAACTTTGCGATCACACCACGGGTTATTCCGAATGACGTCATTGTGTCTCGGGTTGAGTCATCCATCACGGAGCTCTCTGACAACATTAAAAACGAGGTGAGGTCATGTGTGGCTTCTCTTTCACTTCGTCCTCTGTGCCCAACCCGTAACGATTCCAATCTGAACTGGGTGCATCGACGGGCTTTACAAGAATTACGTAGGATGGATGATTTGGCGATCTTGCTGGCGGACAAAAGATGTGCAGCAGTTTTGATGGATCGGCATACGTACAATGAGAAGATGCATGACTTATTGGCGGACACATCGACATATGAGCAGCTTCCCTCGAATCCAACCAAAAAGGAGGAACGTAGTTTGAACTCTCTGCTCACTGAAATGAAAAGAACAGGTCGACTATCGGCGGCACATTACAAACAATTATACAGTAGCAGTGGAGTTGCCCCCAGGCCCCAGGGCATACGGACTACCGAAAGTACACAAGGAAGGGGTTCCTCTACGTCTCATTGTCTCATGCATCAATGGACCATCATATGCTTTGTCCAAGTTTCTTTCTAATATTCTCAGGCATTTGGTGGGAGAAACAGAGCAAACTTTACGCAACAGCTCGGATTTTGCTCAGAAAGTGAAGCATGTGACCATCAAACCGCACGAATCCATGGTGTCCTTCGATGTGGTGTCTTTGTTTAATAAATCTTTATTGTCCCATTTTCAGGGAAATTATTCTTTGGTGACACCGTAAGTTGACCATCAATAAAACATAAAACACAAAGGGAATGAGAAAACAACATAAAAAGATATAAAATAAATATAAAATATGGAAGATTGACTAAACACCAAAATGTCTAGGAATTTGAATTTATCATTTGAATTGCACATGATACAAATGACCTTTTGAAAATGTTCTTCTTCATCCTCCTTACACGAAAACGTCTCCCTGTTTTTCAAAAAGCCAGTTCAAGAAATGACTTTCATCAGTACACACCTGCACCGCCTTCCTTTTCAATGCTCGCAAGTATAGAGACTCCAGACTGGTTGAAGGCCCACCTACTTTAAATGCCAGCGTAATGACCTTTCTCAATCGTGACTTATTCCGCACATTAAGATAACTGTACCAGGAAATCAAATTAAATGATAAAACACTGATCAGTAAGGAATTTGTTGACATCCGCATCACACGAGAGCTAACACCAAAGGAATTCAACTTCCTGAGAAGATACAATCTTTGCATTGATTTCTTGTACACAGCATCAGTATTTCCATCAAAAGTTAGCTTGTTATCAATAAAGGTACCCAGGTATTTAAATTTGTTAACAATTTCTACCTTATCACCATTTATGGTTACAGGCTCATGATTGTGACCTTTCTGGAAGTCCAAAATCATCTCTTTTGTTTTGCACACATTCAGAGTAAGACAAAAGTCCCCACACCACTTATTCAATGTGTCAATCTCATCGAGGTACGATACAAAATATGATTGATCGGAAAAACAGCCAACAATGGCGATATCGTCTGCATACTTAATAAAGTTACAAACTTCTTTAAGAGCCACACATCCATTGGTGTACAAACTGAACAGTAGAGGTGACAATACACAGCCTTGTGGAGCACCAGTATTCAAGATTGATAACTTTGATAAGCTACCATTCACCCTCACCTGATGAGGACGGTCTCGTAAAAAACTTTCCACCCAGAGTATGATATGGGGGTTCAGGCACAGGTCACTCAACACTTTCAGAAGGGTAAATGGCTGCATCGTGTTCAAGGATGACGAGAAATCAATAAATAACACACGGACATACGTAGGTTCCATTCTGGTCAAGGTGACTTGTGATTAGATGAAGTAAACTGAGCCAGGTATCTTCAACACCTCGTCTTGCTTTGTATGCAAATTGTAAAGGATCCAGTTTAGGAGTTACATCTGATGCTATAAACTTCACCATCAATTTCTCCATACATTTACACAAGATGGAGGTGAGGGCAACAGGTATATAATCATTGAGCTGCCTGGGGTGAACCTTTTTTGGCACGGGGATAATAATGGACTTTTTCCAACAAATAGGAACAGTGTGAGTCGCCAAAAGTAACTGAAACAATCGAGTAAAAACATTACTAAGTTCTAAACAGAACTCTTTCAGAATACCAGACTTAATGCCATCTGGACCACAAGCCTTCCTTTTACTCAACGCCCTAAAACACCTCACGACATCAGGTTCACAAATTACAGGTATGGGGCACGCTCGAGTATCCAGATCCTCACAGAGCTTCACATTTTACTCAGTTTCCTGGAACATCAAATCTCGCGTAAAAGTCACTCAATTCATCCACAAATTTGGAATCTGGAACATTAGTGGGCAATCTAGCATCCTTGAGCCTCTCATCCATGCCCATCATATGCCTGAGTCCCCTCCAAGCGGTACGAGCATCACCATCGTGTAATTGTTCTTCAATCTTATCCTTGTACGACCGTTTACACCTGCCAATGACAGAGCGCAATTCTTTCTTCGCCACCCTGAGGGCCGAGTCATCGTTCTTCAGGAATGCACGCTTCTTCTTCATCAAATACACCTTCACTTCAGCGGTCACCCAAGGTTTGTTATTGGGAAACATGCGAATGGTTCTCTCTGTGGTCACGAGGTCCTCACAGAACTTCACATAATCTGTGATCGTCTCAGTAAGTTCATCAGGGTCGTCACAAGAGTCAAAAAATACATCCCAGTCTGTGCATAGGAAACAGCCCTTCAAACGTTCGTTATCCTCCGCCATTCTGGTGTGTTATGTTTTGGCGGATGTGTTTGTTTGGCGCATGTGTTTGTTTGGCGGATGTGTTGGTTTGATGGATGTGTTTGTTTGGCGGATGTGTTGGCTTGGCGGATGTGTTCGTTTGGCGCATGTGTTAGTTTGTCGCACATGTTAGCATGTGCATAACTCCGTCAACATAGGTTACAAGGTCAACATATGCCAAAGGACAACCACTTTTTCAAATTTCTAAAATCCTCAATTTTCACCGATTGACTTGAAATTTGAATAGGATTTTCATATCAGTGAAATGAATTCAACCACCAACTATTTTTGATATCAAAATAGGTCATAAGGTCAACATAGGCCAGAGGGCAATCACTTTTTCACATTTTTTAAATCCTCAATTTTCATCTGATTGACTTGAAATTTGAATAGGATTTTCATATCAGCTAACTGAATTAATTTACCAACTATTTTTGAGATCAACATCGGTCATAATGTCAACATAGGCCAAAGGTCAATCACTTTTTCAAATTTCTAAAATCCTGAATTTTCATCCAATTGACTTGAAATTTGAAAAGGATTTTCATGTCAGCTTAGTGAAACCAACCACCAACTATTTTTGAGATCAACATCGGCCAACAGGTCAACGTCGATCAACAGGTCAACATCGGCCAAATTTCTAAAATTGTCAATTTTCATCCGATTAACTTCAACTTTGAAGATGATTTGCATATCAGGTCACTGAATTCAACCACTAATTCTTTTTGAGGTCTAAAGGATGCTCTACTGAGTGCCATTCTACTTTGTTCTGTTTTGCCAAGTGACACTATGAGTGATTTTTCATTTGTCTGTTTGTCTGTCTGTCTGTTTATCACTCGCGTACAGGTCACAATTTTCAACCAATTTTCACGAAACTTCACCTAGTTGTAGAGGTCGTCACAATTGAGAAGGCCATTGATTTTGAGGTCAAAGGTCAAAGGTCATCTGGAGGTCAAATTTCTAAAATCGCCATTTTTAATCCGATTGACTTGAAAATTGAACAGCATTTGTATATTCAGTCACAAATTGGGAAACCAATTATTTATGAGGTCAAAAGGTCAAAGGTCAACTTAAGGTCAGATTTCCAAAATCATCAATTTTCATCTGAAAAATGGTCAATTTTCATCCGATTGACTTTGAAAATGTAACAGCATTTGCAGAGTGCCTCACTTAATTGGGAAACCAACTATTTTGATGTCAAAAGGTCAAAGGTCAACTCAAGGTCAAACTTCTAAAATCATCAATTTTCATCGAAAAATCACCACTTTTCATCCTATTGACCCGAGCTTTGATCAATATCATCAATATCATCAATTTTGATCTTCATGAAATGGACAATTTGCTGGATCAATTGCAACCTTTTTTCCGGGAGGGGGTATCGTGCTCTGCATGACGTCTTCATGTTAATATCGTGCTCTGCATGACGTCTTCTTGTTTTTCTGTCTGTGTGTCTGTGAACAAGATATCTCAAAAAGTTGTGGATGGATTCAAACATAATTTGGCATCGAGGTGGTGTATGTGACAAGGACGAAATGATTAGATTTTGGTAAAGATCCGGATTCGGATCCGGCTACTAGAATTTTTGAAGTGATTATTCACCATTGGGAGATTGGGCCAAAAACGATACATAGCAGGATATCTCAAAAAGTTACGGACAGATTTGGACGAAACTTGGTGGAGAGGTTGTGTGTGTGACAAGGACTATTGGATTCGATTTTGGTATAGATCCGAATATGGATTCGGATATGAGAGTTATTTCATTTTTAAGTGATTAGTCACCATTGAGGGATCAGGCTTAAACCGATACAAAGCACGATATCTCAAAAGTTATGGACGGATTTGGACGACACTTGATGGACCGGTTGGGTGTGTGACAAGAACCAATCGATAGGATTTTGGTGAAGATTTGAATATGATTCGGAAAAGAGAATTATTTAAGTTTTTTAAGTGATTCTTCACCATTGAGAGATCGGGTGAAAAGCGATATATGACATAAGATTTTAAAAAGTTATGGACAAGTTATGACTAAACTTGGTGGACGAGTTGGTTAGGTGACAAGAACAAGCTGATTAGATTTCGGTTCAGGTCCGAATCCAGATCCGGCCTATCATTGGAACACAAAACAAACTGTTCTGCCGGAAGAGGTATGCACTCTATCGAGTGCCGTCCTAGTTTCATTTTTAGTCATCGCTGGTGTTGTTTAACACTTGGCCAAGATAAATTTAAGGTAATACATGGGGAGGATAGTGCCTTCGCACAGAGCTTTGGACTTTTAATTTTGAATCCTTTATTCTTTTTTGTATAATTTTTTTATATATAATTATATATATATATATATATATATATATATATATTGTAACGAATGTGGAAACGTTACAATGTGAACGTTACAAAAGTACGGTAACACCCTGTTAATGTAAATAATGGTCGCAGTCGGCGTCCTAGTTAATTCCATGAAACTTACACGCAGGTCACGATATATCTTTTAAATAGTGTATTTCCTTATTCCATGTAGGCTAAATATGTGTTTCCCACTAGATTGACTTTGCATTGTATCAAACAAAATAAGCGTAGGCCCTTCCAATTTCCCCAAAACCTCCCTTCCAATTGCCTTCCGCATTTTGGCCGGTTTTCTTCAAACCACCATTGGCCACGAGGTAGGGTTGGGGAAGAAAGGCGTGTCTCCACCTCGTCATAAGAGGGAAGGAGTGAACCAGCCCTGACAGCCAATCAACACCGCGGTGAGTGAGCCGGTAGGCGTGCCCTCGGAGTCGGCGGCTTGATTTCGCTCGAGGTGATAAAAGCGACTGTAAGGGACTGCTTTAGGAGATGACTTGGAGAGGCCTTGGGAGATGAGCAAAGAGACTGCACCAAGAGGCGGTGAGATGCGAAACGCTCCAAGCCAAAGAGGAGAGGTACTCGGCAAGGGAACCAGCTTTGGAGAGACGCGCTGAAAGGAGGGAGACGGCTCCACCCCCAGGAAGAGGAGCAGGTGTGCCGAACCAGCGCGTGACGTCTACCGCAGTGGATACACGACGGAGGGTTTCCCGCCAAAACCGCGAGGAATTGCGAACTGCGGCCTCCCGACCTTGCCTCCCTCTCAAGCAATCCATCTCAAGCCTTACCTGCCTGCATATATCCCCTGTGTAAGTGTGAACGTCCTGTCCTACTCATTGTCTTGGGGTTAAGTAAGAATGAATAGTGTAAGTTAACGATTCGCTGTGTTACTGCTTCTTCCATCCATTGCTTGTGTGTGTATAATAAATCTGTTCTTCCTCCGTATTCTTCTTCTTCTTCTTTTTCATTCTCTTTCGGTCGCTTTAGAGATTTCCCGATTGAATATCTGTGGGGCGATCTGGTCAACGTCGGGTGGAATCGGGTTTTAATCGGGGAGTAACTGTTCGGACGCGGTTAAATACACCACCGCTCGGTCAATATAACATCTAAAAGCCGCGTCTGTAACATTTGGTGTCAGGAGTGGGATTCGGACCTGGGACTAAATTTATTAGGCCCAAATTTTGGAACACCAATTGTACCATTAGGGTAACAATTGGTGTTGGGAAGTGGATTTCGATCCGGAGCGGGTTTCACGTGCTCGAAATTATAACGGCGAAATTTGATTTTGTTTTATAAAGCAAAACCCGAATTTTGAGATCGCGCCATGGACAATCAAGGCGATCGGATGTCGGTGGGAGAGATAGACAGGGTGGAATCGACCCAGGACCTCGGGGAAATGTATGTGGAGGATAGGGAGGAGGAGAAAAATAGCAATGTGGTTGCGGGAGTATCAGACGCGCAAAGTGGCGTCCTCACGCACGTGGGTGAAGCGGCACCAAATTCTGCCGCGACCGTGGCAGCGCCCCTGGTGGATTCGAACCTTTTTATGTTGCAAATGAGGGCCCTTATGGAACGAATGGGAGACCAAATTGTGGGAATGAGGGCTGATAGTGAGCGGTTGGGGAACCGGATGGATGCTCAGGGTGAGCGATTGGAGGGCCAAATGGGGGTAATGGGGAACCGGATGGATGCTCAGGGTGAGCGATTGGAGGGCCAAATGGGGGTAATGGGAAACCAAATGGGGGTAATGAGGGACGAAGCGAGGAGTACCGGTGAGGGATTAGACAAGAAATTTGAGGGGTTAGACAATGGGATAAAAGAGGTGCAAAATGGGTTAATGGGGTTAGAAAATAGGATGGAAGGCAAATTGCGGGAGATAGGGGAGCAATCCGCCCGAGAAATCAAACAAATGGGAGAGCAGATAGAGGAGGTGAAAATCGGGGTAGAAACCAAACTGGATGCTCAGAGGGATGAATTGGGACAGATGAGGGTGGCATCTACAAAAGAGATGGAGGAAATACGACGAGGGGTAAGTGAGGAGGTTTCGGGGCTGCGCGAGGAGGTAAAGCGAGGTGAGAAGCGTATGGAGAAAGAGGTGAGAAATAATACGGCTAAGTTACAAGGGGGAATAGAAGATCTGACGAAGGGAGTAGAACAGCTGACAGTCGGACAAAGGGAACTAGCGGACCAAGTGGAAAAGAACACTGCAATCATCGGGGGTTTAAAAGCGACACAAAAGGACATTAAAAACGAATTAATAGCAACACAAAAGGAATGTCAGATGGTACATGAGGGGTTGACGAAGAAGTTGGAGGAGGTGACAGAAGTGATGGAGACGAAGGACCGAGAGGTGAGGACGCACATCGAAACGGTTAAGGTGGCGTTAGAGGAAGAGATAGAGGGGGCGCACCGGGAGATGAAGGAGGTAAAGGAAAAATTAGAGGAGGTGGAAGAGGGGGTGAGTGAAATTAAGAAGAGACGGAGGGAAACTAAAAGGGAGATAAAGGAGGAAGTCATGGAATATGTACAAGGTCTGTGTTCAAATCATGATGAGGTGCTCACTAACCAAATAAAAAGTTTGCAGGTGGCAGAGGAGGTGCGGAGACGAAGTACGGAGGTGAGTGGCAATGTATATGATGTGAGGAAAGCTTCAGTCGGCTTGGGGATTGGTTTGGATCCGGGTGTTCGTGAAAGGCCGTTGGTGAAGTGTGTGACAGGTCAGGTGTGCGAAAAAAGAGGTGTGCGAGAATGTCCGACCATGGGGTGTGTGAGGAAAAAGTGCACGCCGAGGAGTGAGTGTGCCGTCAAGAGTGAGTTGGTCGAAGCGCGTGTGCGAGGGGGTACATGGAAGCGCGGTGTGGTGAGTGTTACGGAGGAAGTAACGAGAGAGTGTACACCTGTGGTGAGTGTTACAGAGGATGTAACGAGAGAGTGTACACCTGTGGTGAGTGTTACAGAGGATGTAACAAGGAAGTGTACGCCTGTGGTGAGTGTTACAGAGGATGTAACGGGAGGGTGTGCGCGAGAAAGGTGTGTAACGGACGGGTGCATGAGGAAAGAGTGTGCCGTCGAGAGTAAGGGTGAGTGCGCTGTCAAGAGTGGAGGTGAGAGTAGTGAGAGTGAAACGGAGCGTGAGTTGGTTGTGACAGGTGAGCGAGGATGTACACCTGGAATGGAAGGATGCACACCTGGAATGGTAGAGCGTGTGTGGGAAGGCACATTTGAGTTGGTAGTGAGGCACGTGGTTGGGTGTGCGAATGAGAGCACACCTGTGATTGTCACAGAGGAAGTGACCGAGGAGGGGGCGCGAAGAGGTGTGTTGGTGAGGTGTGCGACCAACGAATGTGTGCCAAAGTGTTCGGTGGTCAGGTGTGTGACCTTATGCCGGCGAGCAGGCGCCCTCATGGATCGCCTCGGCTCTAGATGCCGAGGCGGGGCCCAGTACCTCTTGCGACGGGGGCTCGTAGCGTCAGAGGACTGGGGGGATGGTAGTGAGATGCCCCGCTGTGGTGGGATGGCAACGCTGTCATCCCTCACAGAAGGTGGGCAAATGCGCAATAGTTTATGGGGTGGCTATGACAACCGAGCCAGGGAGGGCTTGGATAATTGTAGGGATCTAGCGAAGATGACATTAGGTAACGTTAAGATTAGTTAGTGACTGATACCTGTAGTGGGGACGCAGGTAGTTTAGGGTGGATTATAATGACGTGGGAGCGCAATAGTTTAAAGGGACGACTGGGAAGCGCAAGTTTCAGAGGGGAGTAGTTAGCTGAGATGATGCCGTGTGTGTGAGGATTGGACAGGTGAGAATGGAACAGGTGTGATTGCACAGGTGTGCAACTGAACAGGTGTGTGGAGCAGTGTATGAGGGAGTAGTGGTGATTGCGTGTTGTGTTGACCAAATGGTCCAGGAAGAAAGGAGGGTGCAGGTGGCACCAGGTGTGAGGGCACAGGTGTGCAACAACAGGTGTATGTGGCTGTGTGGAATAAATGGTAGTGTGGAATATCTGGAGTAGTGGAATGGATGGTCGTGGAGTGAGAATGGTGGAAATTGTGGAGTGGAGTGGATGGTGCGAAGGTGTGAATGGGGGAAGAGTGGACCCCCATCACGGATACCCGGGGCGGGTAGTGTAAGTGTTAGGTAGAGGGTACAGGTAAATTGTGGTTGGATATTGGCATCTGTGGTGCGGGTGGCAGAATGGTATGTGGATGGGTGCATTAGTGTTGTGGAAATGGCTGGGCGTGTAGCCTGTTAGTGTGTGTAGTTGGTTTGGGCACTCCACCACTGTGAGGATGTCGGCCAGGTGAGGCCGCAGGTGGGCTCTGGGAGCCGGTAGTAGTTGTTGTGGATGGGGCCCGAGGATCCGGAGGACGGACCCGGGTAGCCCAGTGCCAGAGGGCACCATGGGGTGACAGAGCCAGGAGAGGGGCTGTCCCCAGTTAGTTAGGTTAGGGTGAGGAGCTAGGTAAGCTCGGGTGGCAACTACAGTGGTGGAGGTGTGCAGGTGGGTAGACCTGTTGGGAGAGCTAGACGTCGCAGCCCAGAAATTGTGCGAGAGCACCGGGAGATGAATCGGGGGAGTGAGACCCCAAATTGAGAAGCACCACAGTTTGGTCAATGGGGATTGGTTTTTTAGAACCCATAGTGTAAGTTGGCCAATGGATTGGCAGGGAAAGACCCCGGGTAGTGTAAAGTGTGTTAAAGTCATTTAGAGGATAGTTAGGATGAAGGATCTCCTCGCACCATCTGCATCCACTCACCTGAGGTGACAGGTACTCCACACCATGCCATGTTTTGATTATTTTTTATGATGCAAATGTTTGGATTGTGAGACGCATCATGACGTGGGTGTGACATTGTGCGTAATTCCATCTCTCCCTCCTTATGAGGATTGATGATGAATTGGTAATGGCAAATTTTGAAGTAGAGGGATTGTGGTGACGAATCTGGTATAGGGGAAATATGGGGAAGACGTGACAGTAGTGACGAATTGGTAATGTGTATATTTTTGTACATATGGGGTAAGGGTAGGGTAGGTGACAGGGGGGTGACGTACGGTAGGGACGAGCTTTCTCACTTCGCCCTCCGTACGCATTTCACCTTGCATTGCCTTATTGACGTGTACCCTTGTGACCTTACCCCTCGCTCAATTGTCTTTCTTTTGTCTCCCACATGACCTGTGCGCCATTGGGTGCCGATGGGAGCGTGCGTGAGGTGGCCATTGTGCGCCCGAGATTCCCAGAACCAGCATGCATTGCGTTGATGTACCACTGTATGGACCGCTGTTCTGCGGCCAAGTACCACTTGATGGACCCCAGGTTCTGGGGCAGGGCACCTCTGTTGGAGACCGGCCATAGTGGCCAGGGAATCTTGCTTGCGGACCTCGGTAAGGTGGCACCTATGCCAAACAGGTGGACCACCCTTAGTTGGCCCCTGAGGCCCTAAATAAAAATGGACACAAGTTGTGCTTTTTATTATTTCCAACTAGGCCGCATGAAGCCAGAAGACGTCGGGAAGAACATCGGCCCAGCAGAGAAAGAGAAGACCACCACCAGTTGTTTTGTTGTGTTTATTATGAACCATGGTGACTGCGCACCGAGTGGTGTTTTTGGTGCTTTGGTGCTTTTGGGTGCTTTGGTGCTTTTGGGTGCTTTGGTGGTTTTGGTACTGGTGCATCGATGCAATGCGTGCTGTCTCCTCCCTCCCAACAGGAATTTCTTTCTCTTGTTCCCTAAAAAGAAAAAAAAAAAAAAAACACAGGTCCTGGGTTGCGTTGTAAATAAGAAATCACGTCATTGTAAATAATGCTCCCCACCGTAAATGTATAGTTTGAGAATAATTCCGTAATTCGGTTAGCTGTGGGCTTGAGTCTGTTAGACAGGATGCAATGCAATAGGGGGACATACTTATTTGTGTTTTAAGATTGTCACACTCAGGGTCAGGTTAATTGTAGAGGGAATTACACCTACGTGTCACACTAAGTTAAAGTTTAATAGGCCCGAGGACAGGCCTGAAGAAAGGAGGGTGCAGTGTAACGAATGTGGAAACGTTACAATGTGAACGTTACAAAAGTACGGTAACACCCTGTTAATGTAAATAATGGTCGCAGTCGGCGTCCTAGTTAATTCCATGAAACTTACACGCAGGTCACGATATATCTTTTAAATAGTGTATTTCCTTATTCCATGTAGGCTAAATATGTGTTTCCCACTAGATTGACTTTGCATTGTATCAAACAAAATAAGCGTAGGCCCTTCCAATTTCCCCAAAACCTCCCTTCCAATTGCCTGCCGCATTTTGGCCGGTTTTCTTCAAACCACCATTGGCCACGAGGTAGGGTTGGGGAAGAAAGGCGTGTCTCCACCTCGTCATAAGAGGGAAGGAGTGAACCAGCCCTAACAGCCAATCAACACCGCGGTGAGTGACCCGGTAGGCGTGCCCTCGGAGTCGGCGGCTTGATTTCGCTTGAGGTGATAAAAGCGACTGTAAGGGACTGCTTTAGGAGATGACTTGGAGAGGCCTTGGGAGATGAGCAAAGAGACTGCACCAAGAGGCGGTGAGATGCGAAACGCTCCAAGCCAAAGAGGAGAGGTACTCGGCAAGGGAACCAGCTTTGGAGAGACGCGCTGAAAGGAGGGAGACGGCTCCACCCCCAGGAAGAGGAGCAGGTGTGCCGAACCAGCGCGTGACGTCTACCGCAGTGGATACACGACGGAGGGTTTCCCGCCAAAACCGCGAGGAATTGCGAACTGCGGCCTCCCGACCTTGCCTCCCTCTCAAGCAATCCATCTCAAGCCTTACCTGCCTGCATATATCCCCTGTGTAAGTGTGAACGTCCTGTCCTACTCATTGTCTTGGGGTTAAGTAAGAATGAATAGTGTAAGTTAACGATTCGCTGTGTTACTGCTTCTTCCATCCATTGCTTGTGTGTGTATAATAAATCTGTTCTTCCTCCGTATTCTTCTTCTTCTTTTTCATTCTCTTTCGGTCGCTTTAGAGATTTCCCGATTGAATATCTGTGGGGCGATCTGGTCAACGTCGGGTGGAATCGGGTTTTAATCGGGGAGTAACTGTTCGGACGCGGTTAAATACACCACCGCTCGGTCAATATAACATCTAAAAGCCGCGTCTGTAACAATATATATATATATATATATATATATATATATATATATATATATATATATATATATATATATATATATATATAAATTGTTTTTATTTCCTTTTTTAATTTTGAAACTTCTAATATATCATGTGATTTCTGGAAATGTTCATGGTGCATGTTACACATCCCTATGTTATCAAAGTTTCTCCTGATTTTTGAACGAGCTATTATATAAAGATATAAATAAATAAATAATAATTTAGGCCATGCATTTTCACATTTAAAGATAGGGTTAGTTCAGTTGGGTGAGAAGTAACTGACATTTTATCAGGCTCTAACAATATTTAAAGCAAGATCTAAGAACAACTCCCTTAAAGCACATTGTTTACTAGTTTTCAAGAACATTTTTAGTTGAGAAGGTTTATGAGACGTATTGGTGGTTAATGAGAAAATATAAATCCTGTATGGTAAAATTGTGACTTTGGCAGCAATATGTGACTTGGAACTTTGAATGATGGCAGTTTTCCATAAAAAAATAGTTTTTTCATAACATATTTTAAGGAGGGAATGCAATTTAAAAAAAAATTGGAAGGCTGATTCCAGAATTATGAGAGGTGAAGTACATTAAGCAAACGAGGTGAAGAGTTTTATTTTCAACATACAGTATAATCAAAGTTTGTTGAAAAGTGAAAAGACAAGATGGGTGAATGTCAAGAAACAATAGTCCTACAGGTAAGAAAAATCCAGGGTGGGTTAAATTACTAGGAATATCACAGATTTTGAGCTGAAAGTTTTTATTTATGCCCAGGTATCGGAAATTATAGATTAGCTTTGACCATTCTGGAAAGGACAAATGCGTTGTCGTGTACGTTTCGCACGCACATCTACATGAAAATGGATTTGTCTATTCTCAGATATACTGTGCTCTATATACCCCGGCAAAGCTCTGTATTGTTAAATTCTCTATTTCATTTGAAAACATGCATCCATTACCACATTGGATACTAGTCGCTCCTCAAACCTGCTCAATAATCACCTTATTTTCTCACCTTTGTGATATTTCCACTCTCTCCATGACACCTTAAACCTTCCTTCATCCACCTTGCACTAAAATTATGCTTCACTTAGTTGTTTCATGAATATTTACCTCCACCACTGAAGGTGTATGGAGGTTATGTTTTCACCCCTGTTTGTCTGTTTGGTTGTTAGGGTTAGGGTTAGGGTTAGGGTTAGGGTTAGTAGTAAGCGCCTTACTATTTGAAATCGTCCAGATTTTTGAATTTTTTTTCCAAGATGGCCACCACATGGAGAAGTCTTCCAGACCAAAGACTAGCACTACCACCAACACACATCCCATATACAATTTAAAATGACGTTGGTCATTTACCCGGTACGTCAGAATCTACTGCATCAGTGGCAATGTCTGCTGTACTAGATACTTGCGGATTGCACGACTCACGCAAACTGTCTGGTAGTTGTCAAGGGGCAATCGCTGGTCGAACTCCCCATTTACAAATCCGTTGAAAATATCCCATAGAGTCTGGGTTCCGTCAAGCGTATCATGCCTTCAAAAACTTTCTGCAAGACCTCCGGATGCATACACAAATGAAGACCATTTGAAGACCTAAGTCTACTGTACTTCGTCAGTAGTTCAATTAAAGCTACTGAGAAAGTTTGTTCTTTAGATCGATAACATATGCACTTTCGCTAGAGCTAGTTAACTTAACTGCACACATTTCCTTTGTACATGTCTTGAAAATCGCATTTGCTGAGCGCACGGTGTGGAGTAAGCAAGCGTACTTACAGATGATATAAATTTCATTTGTGTGAGCACTAGGCCTATAGGGACCGTGAAATAATTATTGATCTGGGTTCCAGATTCCCACGACAAAAATGAAAGAATATATATATATATATATATATATACATATATATATATATATATATATATATATATATATATATATATATATATATATATATATATATATTGTGGATATGAGAATTGTGTTTTTTGTTTCGTTGTTGTAAAATATCACCCTCCTTCCTCCATTTGGTGTATAAAGGACAAAGGTCGTGCCCGTAGTTATTCCATATACAATCACGTAGCAAATCATAGATTTCCTCCTTGTTCAGTCGTTATCTCCTTATTATGTGTATTAGATTAAGGCTTTGTCTTCCATTAATTAACACTCCATTGCACCGAATTCAGACAAGGTAGATTCCCTTCACATTCCCCTTTTGTCATGCCAACTGCATTGGGCGGTTTTCTGCATTCCGCTGCTGCTTTGGGGTAGTGGGTTTTCGCTGCAAGACTCCATTACGCACGAGGTCATCTCGGAGCAGAAGGTGGGAGGAGTCAGCCCAGCGCCAGGAACAAGGCGTGGCCTTGCAAACGCCTCCTCTAGGGGCGGGATCGGTGAGCCCTCGCGACCAATCAAGGCCGAGGCGAGCTCACCGATGGGCGTGTCGTGGAGGCCGGCGGCTTGATCGCCCCAGAGGCAATAAAAGCGCGCGTGGAAGCCCTTTGAGAGAGAGAGAACCCGTCACGCAACACCCCCCACGTTAGATGCGGCACACCACAGCAGCTTGAACAAAAGGAGCTTTGACACCACCGCAGTTTTTGACCATGGCAGCTTTGAGCGGTGAACCAAGTTGCAGCCTCGAAGCAACGTCGCCGTACGAGAGACGGTTGAGGAGAGCCGGCGGCTCCCCAACTCGAGCCGCGATCATCCCAACCACCCGGATCCTTCCCGCCATTCGTTCCTGCCATCATCCCCCGTGTAAGTCTGATTGTTCGGCCGTCTTCTGTGTTGTCCTGGGGTTTAAGTAAGACTGTTAATAGGTAAGCTAGAGTTGCACTGTGTCCTTCTGGTCCGTCCCTCTTTCTGTCTTTATGTTCTTATTCTTCCTTCTCCCTTGGTTTCTTTTGATTGTACATAATAGTTGTAATAAATTATATTTGTATTTCCAACCTTTTGTCTTCTTCTTCTTCACATCCTTCGTCTTTGAGGTTTCCACATTGAATACCTGTGGCACGATTTGGCCAACGTTTAGGAATCGGGTCTAGTAATTGTTAATAGTTCGTGCCGCGGTTGCTAAAAACCGCTCGGCAATTAACATCTGTCCCCGGTACGAACGGGGCTGTGCACCTGCCTTTCCGGGGGTAGCTGGGCAGTGTCAGGGACCACGTCGGTCAGTTATAGAAGAGGGGATTAATCCCCCCTCTAAGGGGAACAGAGGCCGACGTTGGGTTCCGTAACATTTGGTGTCGGGAGCGAAATTCGGACCTGAAGCGCTTAGAGCGCTCAAATTTCGAACGGCCAAAATTTAATTTAATTTTAACATCTTAAATTTAAAAAATCGTGCCATGGATGGTCAAGGCGACGGGATGCCGGTGGGGGAATTAGAGGGAGTAGAGTCGGCCCAGGACCTCGGGGAAATGTATGTGGGAGAAATAGAGGAGGAGAACATTGAGGAGGTGGTTGAGGGGGTATCAGGTGCACAAGATGGCGCTCTCGCGCATGTGGTTGGGGGGACGCAAAGTGGCGCCCTCGCGCACATGGTTACAGCGGCACCAAGTTTCGCCGCGCCCATGACCGTAGCAGCGTCGCCAATGGACTGGGGCCTATTCATGCTGCAAATGCGGGCCCTCATGGAAGAGAACAGGGGGCTGGGAGGCCAAATGGAACGAATGGAAAATAATATGGGGGCAATGAGGGACGAAGCAAGGGGTACCAGTGAACAGTTGGGAAATAAATTTGAGCGATTAGGAAATCAAATCGAGGGGCTCGGAAGCAAATTGGAGCGAATCGGTAGGGTTGGGGACAGAATGGGTGACCACATGCAAAAATGTGGGGAGACCATGGATCGCATGTTGAGCGAGAGGGTCCCGAGCGTGCACGACGAGGTAAAGCGGGTCGAGGTGCACTGGTTGAGCGAAGTGGAGAAAAGCACGGGTAAAATGACGGGTATAGAGATCGCGACCCGGGGTATGGGGCAGCCGGCGACCGCTGAGGTAGAGGGAATTTTATTAAAGCCAACGGTCGTTAAAGAAAAAGAAATAGTTAAAATCGGGCTTGTAGAGACAGCAGAATTAAAAAAGCACCAGTTGGAGGGAGAAATGGATTGTGCACAAAGTCTAAGTTCACATCCTGATGCCGTACTTGCTAATCCTTATAAAGATTTGCAGGTGTTGGTGCAGGGAGGAAGAAGAACCCCAAAGGTGAGACGGGCTGTATATGGTGCTAAGAGGTTTTTCAGCAGGAGGATGTTTGGCACGAAGAGAATTGTCGCGCGATTGGGATCGATATGGCACCCGGGCGTTGGTGAAGGGTCCCGTGTGAGTGGAAATGGCACGCGTGTAAGGAAAAAGTGTGCATTGGGGAATAAGCGTGTTACGAAGCGCGAGTGTGAAACCGAGTGCGAGCGAGAATGCACGTCGGGGTGTACGGAGTGTGACACAGGGAGTGAGAGCGATACGGAGTGTACGTGCGAGGGTGAATGTGACACAGAGAGTAAGGTGGTGGTGGAACGTGTGCGAGGAAGCACACCTGAGTTGGTTGTGGCATGGGTGTAGGAGAGCCCATCGGAGCACGTTAGTGGGTGGATGCAAGAGTGCACGCCCATGGTGAGTGGTACGGAGTACGTACCGAGTGGGGAGAGTGCGCAAGACGGTGCGCGAGGGGTGTTAAGGAAGTGTGCGAATGGCGAGGGTGCGTGAGAGGTGTGGTGTGTAACAGGGAGTGCGGTGGTGGAATGGGCGGAGTGTGTGGGATGCACTGGAGGCGCCGAGACGCTGGGTTTTGTGAGTGTAAAAAGGGTCGCGTGTGCATGTGGGCATGCGAATGAAGCATCGACGTTGAACGGGGTAGTGTTTAGGGTGACGGATAGCCGACACGGGCGCTCGGTGCGCGGCGCGCTTTGTTGGATGTGAAGCTCCACGCGGATCGTGCTTTGTTGGATGCGAAGCTTCGCGCGGATCGATACTGCGTCGCCCCGCTTCGGAGCATCGCGCACGATTCGGGCCGGGTCCCGCACTGAATGGTCGGAGCCGCGTCAGAGCGGCGATCGGCGCGATTCCGGTGGAGGGGAGCCGGGTCGGACCTTCGCCCCCTGGCGGGGACGGGGTTCCGACCGGGCGAGCCTCGGTCATCGGGCCGGAGACCGCAAGGTTCCGTGCCGCGATGATGCGTGGAATCTCGGCCCGACCAAACCACCTCCCTTGAACCGAAAGCCGGACAGATTCAACCTGCAGGTGACTAAACCACCCGAATTCATTACTCGGCTTTGCGAAGCCGAGTTTTAATGATGTATCGACGCACCGAGGCTCAGAGATAGCGGACTGTAATGATGATAGTGTTTTGGACCCGAAATTGAGGATAGGGAATTGGTGATTGGAAAAAAAATTGATGATTGGCAGATTGATGATTGGTAGAATGATTGGCAGATGATTGGCAAATTTTTGATTGGCTGAAATTGGATGGGCCAAATTGGTAGTGAGAGATACCCGATGTGGTGGGATGGCAAATCCACCATCCCTCACAGCGGGGGCAAAGGAGCAATAGCTATGGGGTTTATGGCAGTGAAAACTAGCCCGGGAGGGTTAGGATAAAATGATAGGGATCTAGAGAAGATGACCATAGGTAACGGTAAGGTTAAGTAGCACCAGTGGACAGGTAGTGGGGACATAGAGAGGGTAGTTGGATGATAATGACGAGGGAGCGCAATAATGTAAGGGGCGACTGGGGAGCGCGAGTTTCAGAGGGGAGTAGTTAGAGCAGATGATGCCGTGTGTGTGTTAAAAGTGTATTCAGAAGTGTATTGTGAAAAGGTGATTGTGAGTTGTATTAAGCGTGGAAGTGTATGGAGCCGTGCATGAGGAACGATTGTGGTTGTGCATTGTATTGAGTGATTGAAGGAGCTTTGGAGGAAGGAAGGTGCAGGTGGCACCAGGTGAGATTGCACAGGTGTGCAACTGAACAAGTGTCTGGAGCAGTGTATGACTGAGTAGTAGTGACTGAGTGTTGTGTTGACCAAATGGTCCTGGGAGGAAGGTGGGTGCAGGAAGCACCAGTAGGGGTGATTGCACAGGTGTGCAACTACAGGTGTATGGAGAATGGTTGTGTGGAATACATGGAGTATGGAATATATGTATTATGGATTGGATGGTCGTGGAGTGAGAATGGTGGAAACTGTGGAGTGGAGTGGATGGTGCGAAGGTGTGAATGGGGGAAGAGTGGACCCCCATCACGAATACCCGGGGCGGATAGAGTAAGTGTTAGGTAGAGGGTACAGGTAAATTGTGGTTGGATATTGGCATCTGTGGTGCATGTGGAAGAATGGAGTTTGGATGGGTGCATTAGTGACGTGGAAATGGCTGGGCGTGTAGCCTGTTAGTGTGTGTAGTTGGTTTGGGCACTCCACCACTGTGAGGATGTCGGCCAGGTGAGGCCGCAGGTGGGCTCTGGGAGCCGGTAGTAGTTGTTGTGGATGGGGCCCGAGGATCCGGAGGACGGACCCGGGTAGCCCAGTGCCAGAGGGCACCGAGTGGGGTGACAGAGCCAGGAGGGGCTGTCCCCAGTTAGTTAGGTTAGGGTGAGGAGCTAGGTAAGCTCGGGTGGCAACTGCAGTGGTGGAGGTGTGCAGGTGGGTAGACCTGCTGGGAGAGCAACACGTCACAGCCCAGAAATTGTGCAAGGGCACCGGGAGATGAATCGGGGGAGTGAGACCCCAAATTGAGAAGCACCACAGTTTGGTCAATGGGAATTGGTTGTTAGAACCCATAGTGTAAGTGGCCAATGGATTGGCAGGGAAAGACCCCGGGTAGTGTAAAGTGTGTTAATGTCATTTAGAAAGTAGTTAGGATGAAGTCTCCTCGCACCATCCGCATCCACTCACCTGAGGTGACAGGTACTCCACACCATGCCATGTTTTGATTATTTTTTATGATGCAAATGTTTGGATTGTGAGAAGCATCATGACGTGGGTGTGACATTGTGCTTTGTGTTCCATCTCTTCCTCCTTATGAGGATTGATGATAAATTTGGTGATGGCAAATTTTGGATAGAGGGATTGTGGTGACGAATTTGGTATAGGGGAAATATGGGGAAGACGTGGCAGTAGTGACGAATTTGTAAATGGGTAGATTTTGTAAATATGGGGTAAGGGCAAGGGTAGTGTAGGTGACAGGGGGGTGACGTACGGTAGGGACGAGTTTTCTCACTTCGCCCTCCGTACGCATTTCGCCTTGCATTGCCTTATTGATGTGTACCCTTGTGACCTTACCCCTCGCTCATTTGTCTTTCCCCTTTTGTCTCCCACATGACCTGTGCGCTATGGGGCGCCGAGGGGAGCGTGCGTGAGTCGGCCATTGTGCGCCCGGAACTCTCAGAACCAGCTGTCTGCATCGATGAACCACATTATGGACCACATGTCTGTGGCCGAGCACCACTTATGGACCCCATGGGTTGGGGCATGGCCCCTCTGCTGGAACCGGCCATGAGGGCCCGAAATCTTGCTGGCGGACCTTGGCCACAGGGCACCGATGCCCCACAGGTGAATCACACGTAGTCGGCCCTGTGGGCCATAAATAAAGAAAATAAAAAGGACACATTGGGCACACTTTATTGCAAATAGGCCGCCAGTAAGAAAATGAAAGAATGACAACATCTGGAAGACCAAATAATAATAACCAGCAGAGGGAGCCGAAGAGCAAGAGATCACCTGCAGGGTTAGGGGTTGTTGATTTATTTTTTATTCTTGAACAATGGTGACTGTACGGATTGGTGCTTGGGTGTGTATTGGTGCGTTTTTGGGTGCTTTAATGGTGCGTCGATGCAGAGCAGACTGTCTCCCCCCCAGAAAGAACAATCACAGGTCCTGGGTTAGTTTTGTAAATAAAAATAGCATCATTGTAAATAATGCTCCCCACCGTCAGTGTATAGTTTGAAGACCATTCCGCAATTCGGTTAACTGTGGGCGTAAGTCTGTTAGGCAGGGTGCAATGGAGCAGCGGGACACATTTATTTATGTTTTTAAACTGTCGCACTCAGGGTCAGGTTAAAAGTAGAGGGAACTACACCTACGTGTCACACTAAATAAAAGTTGTAGGCCCGGGCTGTGCCTAAGAGGAGGAGGGTGCAGTGTTGCGGATATGAGAACTGTATATTTTTTTTGATTGTGTAAATTATTATTATTGTTTATTCTGCGCCCCCTGCCTCCGGAGCTGTGTAAAGGTGAAAGGGCATCCCATAATTAGTCCACAAGCATACCCATCAGCCAAATAATAGAATATCCCTGTTTGATAGTTATCTCTTATTCTGTGTTTTAGAGTAAGGCTGTGTCTCCCATTAATTGAAGTACTCCATTGCACCAGTAAAAGAGAATAGATCCCCTTTCCTTCCCATCCCCAAAATCTCCATTTCCTTTTAACATCCCCTCTCGTGATTGCCAACCCTCGATTACCAATTACCTCCCCTCCAAAACCGCCATTGAACATGTGCTCGAGTCGGGGAAGAAAGGCGTGCCCGCCCGTCGTCATCAAGGGCGGAGCCAGAGGGTCGCGCGACCAACCAGGGCCGAGGTGAGCACCCCGATGGGCGTGTCCAAAAGGCCGGCGGCTTAATCGCCGGAGGCGCTATAAAAGGCGCGCACGCAAGTCAGTAGTGAGTTGGTCGGGAGTGAGTCGTCAGAGTCAGTCAGAGGAGTCAGAGGAGTCGGTGGTCAGTTGGTTGCGGTGAGGAGTCGGTGGTGGTGGTCAGTGGTTGCGTTGGTTGCGGTGAGGAGTCGGTGGTAAAGAGTGAGTGGACCAAGAAAGAGTTGAGGGTTGGACCAGACGAGTCGGACAAGGCCTGGCAAAGCACGCGACGTCCACAGCAGCCACAACAGCAGCTTGGGGGCCTGAACGGCGGTTTGGAGCAGGGCCGTGAAGGAACGGCGGCTGCTAAACGCGCCGGTTGTGCTGCAGGACCCCCTTGGACCTTCCTCTCCCTCCAGCCATCCACCTCCTGCCTTTCCACCCTTCTTGTGTACGTGAGTTTGTTCTGTTTGTTCTGTCCTGGGTTAATTAAGTCTGTATAAGCTAGTATTTTCACTGTGTCACCTGCGTCTTATGTGCTTGTAAATAAACGTGACTGCTTTCTTTTTGCTTATGTGTGTAAATAGTAAATAAATTCAGTAGTATTTCCAAACCTTTCTTTGTCTTCTTCATTTTCTTCTTCTTCTTCACATCCGTGTCGCCTTTGTCTTTTCCCTATTGAATAGCTGCGGTGCGATCCGGCCAACGTTTGGGTGAAATCGGGTTCTAATCGGGGAGTAACTGTTCGGTCGCGGAGCCTCCGCTCGGCAAACAACATCTAAACCGCGATCAGTAACAATATATATATATATATATATATATATACATATATATATATATATATATTTATATATATTTATATATATATACATATATATATATATATATATATATATATATATATATATATATATATATATATATATATATATATATATATATATATATATATATTGTTGCGGATATGGGATTTGCATCCATCCATATCCGCTTGTAAATATTCCCCTATTTCCTCAATACTTCCCAACTATCCCCAATCCCCCATTCCCTAGTCCCATTTTCTGTAAACAACACTCTGTAGACCCGACTTCCCCCTATTTCCCCCCATTAAATGTCGCATCCAGGTCCACCGCATCTCACGTAGACAACTATAGGACATCTTGCTAGTTATTCTTAGTCTATGTCAGTTAAGGATTCGTTTCCATTAATTCTGACCCTTCGTTGCACCAGAATGTGATTGTATGGCACCGTTAGGAAGTTTAGGACCTCCCAATACCTCCCCGCAGCTCTTCCTCACGGTTCAGAAACAACAACAACAACAACAACAGCGCGGCGGCGGTGTGCACAGGGAGTGCGCGTCCTCACTCCGGCTTGGTTGGTAGGGGGTGTTGGGAGGGCATGAGGCCTTCCCAGCGAGCCGCCATCGAACATGTGCTCGACGGGGTTACCACATAGGGGCTCTCTGTCAGCTCCTCGTCAAGGGCGGAGCCCGGTAACCCCCCGCAGCCAATAGAAGCGGCGGACCGGTCCCATCTGGGGCGGAGCCAACCAGCCGAGGGCGTGTCACTCCCCGCTGAGCATGCGCAGGAAGAGGGAGGTGACGTCAGATGCGCGCTGAGCTTGGAGAAAGAAAGACGCCACCTCCGAGCGCTGTGAGGCCTCCCTGCATCTCTTGGACCGTGCTTGATCCTGTCCCCGAGCCAAGGTGCACCTTGTGCTATCGAACTACCTGTCCTTCCCTGCCATCAATCCCTGTGTAAGTCAGCCTTGTCCCGTTTGTCTGTGGTCTGTCTAGGAAAAGATAAGACTGTAACTAAGTGCCTATCTCTTCTGTGCCTTTACCTCACTACCTTGTAATCTACCCCTTTTCTCTCCCACTGTAATTATATCCTCCTCCGGAGGTCTTGAGAACTGTACCCCTTGCGTCGTTTCATCTATCCCAGTCGTTGTGTCCTTTCCAATCATTGATTTAGCGTAGCGCGATTTGGCCAACGTTCGGGTGGAATCGGGTGAGTTGGGGAAGAATCGGGGGAACTGTTAGGTCGCGGTGGACCATCCGCTCGGCCCATCATAACATCTAACCGCGATCCGTAACAATTGGTGTCGAGGAGTGAGATACGAGGCCCGAAGCGCGCTTAACGCGCTCAAAATTACAAGCAGTTGGAAATTGTTTTGTTTTACAAAAAAAAAAACGAATTTTGAAAGTTGCGCTATGGCAGATCAAGACGGCTGGGTTCCGGTAGAGGAGAGTGAGGCAGGGTCGATCCAGGACCAAATTGAGGGACAAGAGGAGAGCGAAGCAGTGAGTTCGGCAGGTTCGCAAGATGGCGCTCTCGCGCACGAGGTTGCGGGCGCGCAAAATGGCGCCTCGCACATGGCTACGGCGGCCGCACCCGCTGCACAAGTGGGAGGGATGGCCCAAATGCAGGCCCTCATGGAGCAATTTATGGTACAAATGCAGGCGTCCCTCAACCTGCAGAAGGACGAGATGAGGGCTGATAGTGAGCGATTGGGGGGCAGAATGGGGGGCAAAATGGGAGAAATGGGGGAACGGTTAGAACAAAGGATGGGGTCCAATAGCGAGAAATTGAGGGATGACATGGGAAACCAGATCGGGGGTTTAAGGAATGACATGGGGGCCCAGATCGGAGGGTTAGGGAGTAGAATAGAGGGATTAGACAATAGATTAGGGGAAATACAGGAGGGTTTAACGGGGGTAGAAAACAGAATGGCCGCTCAAGAGAATCAAATGGAAGGGATGAAAAAGGGGTTAGAGGGGTTAGAAAACAGTATGGAAGGCAAATTGAGGGACATGAGGGACCAAGCGGAAAGGGAAGTTTAAAAAATGGGGCAGCAGATAGAGGGGGTCAGAATGGGGGTAGAAACTAAATTGGATGCTCACAGGGAGGAAATGGAGCAGATGAGGGTGGCATCTGGGCAGGAGATGCAAGTGATGGGAGAGGAGATCAGAAGAGGTGTGAGTGAGGAGGTCGGAGGAGTGCGCGAGGAGGTGAGGCACTGTAAGGAGCGCATGGAGAAGGAGGTGAGAAAGGGGACTGTAAAATTGCAAGGTGGTATAGAGGAGTTGACGCTGGGAGTAGAACAACTGACAGTGGGACAAAAGGAGTTGGGGGACCAGGTAAAGAAGAACACAGCGGTAATAGAGGGTTTAAAATCGACACAGAAGGAGATGAAAAAGGACGTAGGGGTAATTAAAAAAGAGTGTCAGACGGTACATGAGGACCTGACGAGGAAAATGAACAAGGTGTTAGAGGTGATGGAGGTTAAAGAGCGGGAGGTGCGGGAGCACATAGAAAAAAATAAGGTGGAGTTAGAGGAAGAACTTAAGGGGGCGCACGAGGAGATGAAGGAGGTGAAGCAGAAATTAGAA
This sequence comes from Myxine glutinosa, assembly GCF_964187855.1. Classification (NCBI taxonomy): domain Eukaryota; kingdom Metazoa; phylum Chordata; class Myxini; order Myxiniformes; family Myxinidae; genus Myxine; species Myxine glutinosa. Next base: position 109,309,149 of record NC_136269.1, on the reverse strand, counting down.
GAAGTGGAAGAAGGGGTGAGCGAAATTAAGAAGCGACGGAGAGAGGATAAGAAAGAGATAAAGGAGGAAGTAAAAGAATTGGTCCAAAGTCTGTGTTCGGATCGTGATGATGTGCTCATTAACCGGATGAGGGATTCGCAGGTGATGGAGGAGAAGCGAAGAGAAAGAGGACCCGGTGGAAGTGGTGACCAATATGGTCGTGCGTATGATGCGCCAGGTGATTTAATAAGCTTGGGCGTCGAGATAGACCCGGATGTTCGTGAGAGGCCAAGAGTGAGGTGTATGGCTGGTCCGGAGGGTATGGAACGAGGGTGCGAGCGAGAGGGCCCGGTGATGGGAGAGGTGCGAGGTGTGAGTGAGCAAGGTTGTGGTGGTATGGAATGGGTAGCGGGTTGCGGAAGTGTGACCCATGCATCGACACCAACAGGGGTAGTTTTTAGAGGGACAGGGGAGGCACGAGAGCCCCTTGGGGGTAATGTACTGTGGGGGCCCGGCCGGTTCGGCCCCGCGCTGACCCCGCAAGGGGCGACGCACGGGGTCCGGCAGGCGGGCAACGACTCACATACGAGGTGGTCCCACAAGGTCCCACTAGCGCCGTTTGACGGTGGGTAAGGGTGGCATCCCTGCCACCCTTCCCATGATGGGGGCAAATGCGCTATAGCTTATGGGGTGTATGGCAGTGAAAATTAGCCCGGGTGGGTTAGGATATTGTGTGTAGGGATCTAGCGAAGAGGACATTAGGTAACGTTAAGGTTAGTTAGTGACAAGGATACCTGTAGTGGGGACGCAGGTAGATTAGTGTGGATGATAATGACGAGGGAGCGCAATAGTTTAAAGGGACGACTGGGAAGCGCAAGTTTCAGAGGGGAGTAGTTAGATGAGATGATGCTGTGTGAGAACTGGACAGGTGTGTGGAGCAGTGTATGAGTAGTGAGTGTTGTGGATCAGCGCAAATGCGCTTGGGGGAGAGAAGGGTGCAGGCGGCACCAAGTAGGAGAGCACAGGTGTGTGGAATACATGGAGTATTGGAATGAGTGGTGTGAGAGAGTTGGAGTAAGTGGTACGGAGTGGTGTGCATGGTGCGAAGGTGTGGATGGGGGAAGAGTGGACCCCTTTTCACGAGTACCCGGGGAGGGTAGTTTAAAGAATAGTTAGAAGGTATAGGTAAATTGTGGTTGGATATTGGCATTTGTGGTGCGGATGCAGAATGGTATTGTGGATGGGTGCATTGGTGTGGTGAAATTGGCTGGTCGTGTGGCCTGTTAGTATGAGTGTGAATGGTTGGGCACTCCGCCACTGTTAGATGTCAGCCAGGTGAGGCCGCAGGTGGGCTCTGGGAGCCGTTAGTGTCAGTGGGTGCCTGAGGATCCCGGGTGTGGATCTGGCAGGCCGTGCCAGAGAGGGCACTGAGGGGGTGAGAGTGCGAGAGGGCCTTCCCCAGTTAGTTAGGTTAGGGTGAGGAGCAGGTGAGCTCGGTAGGCAACAACAGTGGTGGAGGTGTGCAGGTGGGCGGACCAGCTGGGAGCGTCACACGACCCAGCCACCGAAATTGTGCGGGGGCACCGAGTGATGAATCGGGGGAGTGAGACCCCAACTTGAGAAGCACCACAGTTTGGTCAATGGGAATTGGTTTTTAGAACCCATAGTGTAAGTGGGCCAATGGTTTGGCAGGAGAAAGACCACGGGTAATTTAAAGTTGTTAAAGTCATTTAGGAAATAGTTAGGATTGATGAACCTGTCGCACCATACGCAGCCACTTACCTGAGGTGGTGATGATGACTCCACACCTGTGTTTCTTTGTTCTGTGTTGCAGGAAAGGAGAATTGCTGTTTGGATTTGTGAGACGCATCACGACGTGGATAAGACATTGGGGTGATTCCATCTCTCCCTCCTTAGGAGGGACTGATGATGAATTGGTGATGGCAGATTTTGATGTTGAATTGGAGATGGCAAATTTTGATGAGAGTTGGAAATGGCAAATTTGATTGGTTAGGAGGGAGAGAAGACGAATTTGGTTTATGGGAGGAACGGGGAAGACAGTAGGGACGTTTGTTGATGTGTAAAGTAGATGTTTATGGGTAGTGTTGTGTTTTGTGGATACAGTAAGGGGTAAGGGAGGGGCAATGTAGGTTACCTGGTGGGGGGGGGGGGGGCGTACGGTAGGAACGTACCTGTCTCACCTGGTTCCCATGTGCCCCCAGTGTGCATTACCTTGAATTGCGTGCACTTTTGCGCCCTTACCACCTTACTCACTTGTCTTCTTTTGTCTCCCACCTCCGAGGATCTGGCTTTGGGGCAGAGAGAGAGAGGAGAGAGAGGTGCTGGCTCCGCAGTTGTGGGCCTGTACTTCCGCTGCTTGCTGCCTGGATCGATACACCATATGGACCGCAATTTTTGTGGCCGCCCACAATGGACCGCAGTTCTTTTGCGGTCAAGCACCACCCGTGGATGGACCTCTGGGTCAACGTGGCACCTATGCCATACAGGTGAACCACTTTTAGTTGGCCCCCCTGACGGCCACAATTTAGAAATGGACGCGGTTGGCGCCTTTCTTTATTTCTAAAGAAGCCAGAAGGCCAAGTGCACTCCATGAAGGCAAGACCAGCGGCAGAACATCGGCCGGCTGCGACACCACCGGTGACCATGGACACTTGATTGTGCATTTATTATTGAACACTTTATTGGTGCACCGGATGGTGCTGACTGTGCATAATGGGGTGGTGCTTTTGGTGCTTGGACGGGGTGCTCTGCACATTATTAAAGGCCGTAGGGCCACAGGGCACTCGTGGGTTGGTGTATCGATGCTGGCATGCGTGCTCTCTCTCTATGCATAACATCTGCATGTGTTCCTCAAAGAACAGGTCCTGGATCGTAGTGTAAATATCAGTCTTGTATAAATGATGCTCCCTACCGGCTGTATGTTTAGTTTGAGGATGCTTTCCACGATTCGGTTATCCTGTGGGTGTGTTTCTGTTAGGAGTAGGGTGCAACGTCGCAGGGGGACATATTTACTCATTTGTGAACATCTGTAAAACTGTCGCACTCAGGGTTGAGTTAATAGTCGAGGGAACTACATCTGAGTGCCACACTAAAGTAGGTAAAAATTTATCGGGTCGGGACGCCCCGAGGTAGAGAAGGGTGCAATGTTGCGGATATGGGATTTGCATCCATCCATATCCGCCTGTAAATATTCCCCTATTTCCTCAATACTTCCCAACTATCCCCAATCCCCCATTCCCTAGTCCCATTTTCTGTAAACAACACTCTGTAGACCCGACCTCCCCCTATTTCCCCCCATTAAATGTCGCATCCAGGTCCACCGCATCTCACGTAGACAACTATAGGACATCTTGCTAGTTATTCTTAGTCTATGTCAGTTAAGGATTCGTTTCCATTAATTCTGACCCTTCGTTGCACCAGAATGTGATTGTATGGCACCGTTAGGAAGTTTAGGACCTCCCAATACCTCCCCGCAGCTCTTCCTCACGGTTCAGAAACAACAACAACAACAACAGCACGGCGGCGGCGTGCACAGGGAGTGCACGTCCTCACTCCGGCTTGGTTGGTAGGGGGTGTTGGGAGGGCATGAGGCCTTCCCAGCGAGCCGCCATCGAACATGTGCTCGACGGGGTTACCACATAGGGGCTCCCTGTCAGCTCCTCGTCAAGGGCGGAGCCCGGTAACCCCCGCACCCAATGGGAGCGGCGGACCGGTCCCATCTGGGGCGGAGCTAACCAGCCGAGGGCGTGTCACTCCCTGCTGAGCATGCGCAGGAAGAGGGAGGTGACATCAGATGCGCGCTGAGCTTGGAGAAAGAAAGACGCCACCTCCGAGCGCTGTGAGGCCTCCCTGCATCTCTTGGACCGTACTTGATCCTGTCCCCGAGCCAAGGTGCACCTTGTGCTATCGAACTACCTGTCCTTCCCTGCCATCAATCCCTGTGTAAGTCAGCCTTGTCCCGTTTGTCTGTGGTCTGTCTGGGAAAAGATAAGACTGTAACTAAGTGCCTATCTCTTCTGTGCCTTTACCTCACTACCTTGTAATCTACCCCTTTTCTCCCCCACTGTAATTATATCCTCCTCCGGAGGTCTTGAGAACTGTACCCCTTGCGTCGTTTCATCTATCCCAGTCGTTGTGTCCTTTCCAATCATTGATTTAGCGTAGCGCGATTTGGCCAACGTTCGGGTGGAATCGGGTGAGTTGGGGAAGAATCGGGGGAACTGTTAGGTCGCGGTGGACCATCCGCTCGGCCCATCATAACATCTAACCGCGATCCGTAACAATATATATATATATATATATATATATATATATATATATATATATATATATATTGTTGCGGATCTCGGAGTACGGCGGTCCCCTTACCGAGGGGGGGTTAATCCCCTCGTCAATTAAGCTGGCCGTCTCCGGTCCTGCAGCTATGACATCACTTCCGGTCAGCGCTGAATAGGGTGGTAGGCCAATTGTTCCTATTACCTAATTACCAGCGCCTTCTGGTAAGCAAGGAAATGAGCCCCGCCTGAGCCGCGGCTGTAATGGACACGCCGAGCGAAGCGAGCCACGACTCAGGCCGTTAACAAAGACTAGACCCGATTATAAGCGGTTCTTATGTCGTGCCACCGGTATTCAATTGGGAAAAGACTAAAGCGACCGGATGAGAGGAAAACCCAAAGAATAAGAAGGGTGAAGGAAGAACAAATATGATTTATTAACTACACTACAAGAGGAAATGAAAGGCAGCAAGAATATACAAAAGGAGGAAATAAAAGGACATAGGGCAACCTTATACACTCTTATATAACACACCCAGGACAATACAAACACACTTACACGAATGGGGTGGTGGTGGTGGGAAGGAAGAGAAGGGTCCAAGCAGATGGTTCCAGGCTCCGGGTCCGCCGCGAAGAATGGCAGGCAGCTGGTGTCGTTGGCGCACGACCGGACCTTATAATTATGCGGGGGGCTGGGATGCCGTGTACTTAATCTTCGTGCCAACTCTCTCTCGCCCAACGTTTGTCTCAGAGGGTACCCTCGCGCAAGTCACTCAAACAACGTGACAATCAATCGAGCGCTCCCCGCGCAGTTCGTTCACATCAGCATCCCCCGGCGCAGTCTGTCAAAGGGCTTCACGCTCGCGCTTATATGATCGCGCGTTGCAAATCAAACCGCCTTCATAGGGCTACACCTACTAACGAGCTCACATCAGCCCTGGTTGGTCAGTGAGGGCTCACTGGCTCCACCCTCGACGGCTCGTGGGCGAGGCCACACCTCTTCCCATGGCTCCGCCCCTTCTTTCCTCGAGCCAACCTCGTGTTCAATGGAGTTTGGAGCCAGCGCTAAGGCAGCGACGATGGCACAATGCAGCGAACGCTGCTAATAAGATTATGTGACAGCATTGGGAAGGACAAGCCCTGTCTGTAGGTGCTACTGGCACTTTGGAGAGAGAGAGAGAGAGATTGGGGGTAATTGAAGGGGCCTAGGTTATTTGATTAATACAACGCAGATTCAACTTTTGGAAACAGATCCTTAACTAGAACACATACTAATGAAATAACTAAAGAAGAAGCCTATGGTGTCCTACGTATTGCAATATGACCTAACTAGGGTGTGACCTTTGACCTTTTACACCAAAAATGGGAATATTTACAGGGGATTATTTATAAGGGATATTACAATATTTACAAAGTGGAGGGTTCTAAAAACCACAACACTGCACCCTCATTACCTCCAGGGCCGTCCCGGCCCGACAGAACTTTAACTTAGTGTGACACTCAGGTGTGGTAACCCGCTACTATTAACTTCACCCTGAGTGCGACATTTTTAAAACAACTAAGTATGTCCTGCCTGCTGCGCTGCATTCTGTCTATCAGACTCACGCCCACAGAATAACCGAATCACGGAATTAATTCTCAAGCTAAACATTGATGGTGGGGAGCATTATTTACAAAGACACTACTTGGTATTTACACGCGAACCCAGGACCTGTCTTTTGGGAAACAAAAAGAAGATGTTTTGAAAAGAGGAAAGGCATGCACTGCACTGCACCGATACCACCAATAAGCACCAAAAACACCAAAGCACTAAAATGCACAAAAAGCACCAAAATGCAAAAAGCACCATACGGTGCACAGTCATCACAGTTCAAATAATAATCAGCAGATGACGTGCGACGTCTTCTCTGCTGGGCCGATGTTCTTGGCTGCTGGGCCAATGGTTCTGGGTGACTTCTTTGCCTGCGGCCTATTTGAAATCTAAAAAAGGCATGAGACCGCATCCACTTTTTAATTATGGCCAGCAGGGGCCAACTTAGGGTGGTCCACCTGCATGGCTTAGGTGCCACCTTTACCGTGGTCCGCAAGCAAGATCTCCTGGCCACAATGGCCGGTCCCCAGCAGAGGTGCCAGGCCCCAAAACGTGGGGTCCATGAATGTGGTGCTCGGCCACAGACCTGTGGTCCATACAGTGGGGTACCGGTCCAGGCAGGCAGCAGCAAGGGTGCGGGCACACAACTGCGGGCACCTGCACACTTTCCCCTCGGCACACAAAGACCACGGTCCATGAGTGGGGAAGGAAGACAAGCAGGGTTAGCAGGGTGCAAGGGCGCAAGAGTACACGTCAACACAAGGTAATGCAGAGGTGAGGTGCGCAGGAGTGCGAGCCGAGAAAGCTCGTCCCTACCGTATGTTCCCCCCCTGTCACCTAATCTCCCCGTGCCCTTACCCCGTATGTACACAATTTACAAATTCGTCGCTATCGTCTTGTCTTCCCCATATCTCCCCTAATACCAAATTCGTCAACAATCCCTCTAAACCCAATTTGCCATTAATCAATTCATCATCAATCCCTACTAAGGAGGAAGAGATGGAACATCAGCACAATGTCACCCCCATGTCATAATGCGTCTTACATACCAGACATTTGCACAAACCGGTGGTGTGGAGTCCTGTCACCTTGGTGAGGGGATGCAGATGGTGTGAAGAGACTTTCAATCCTAACTACCTTCTAAATGACTTTAACACACTTACTCTACCCGGGGTCTCTCCCTGCCAAACCATTGGCCATTTTACACTATGTAGTTCTAAGAACCGAACTCCCATTGAACAAACTGTGGTGCTCACCAATTTGGGGTCTCACTCCCCCGATTCTTCACCCTGTGCCCTCGCACAATTTCTGGGCTGGGTCGTGTGGTGCTCCCAGCAGGTCTGCTCACCTGCACACCTCCGCCACTGTAGTTGTCTCCCGAGCTTACCTGCTCCTTACCCTAACCTGCCTGGGGAAGGCCCTCTGGTGCTCTCACCCCCTACTTATATTCCTTATACTCTTATACTCTCTGCCAGAGAGTATAAGGAATTCCACCTTATACTCTCTGGCATCGGGCTACCCGGGTCCGTCCTCCGGATCCTCGGGCCCCATTGAACTCTAACTCTACCTGGCTCCCAGAGCCTACCTGCGGCCTCACCTGCCCGACAGACTAACAGTGGCGGAGTGCCCATTCAATCACACTCGCTAACAGACCACACGCCCAGCCAATTTACTCCACTAATGCACCCAACACAACACTTCTGTGCTACTACTCGCACCACAGATGCCAATATCCAACCACAATTTACCTACTCCCTCTACCTACTTTTAAACTACCCTCCCCGGGTATTCGTGAGGGGTCCATCCTTCCCCATCCACTCCTTTCGCACCAACCACTCCACTCCATGTATTCCACACTACTCACTCCACACCATCCATTCCATACTCCATTTATTCCGTACCATCTATTCCATGCTCCATTCACTCCAGACCATTTATTTCATGCAACCATTCTCCATTCACCTGTACTTTCACCTGCACACCTTGTGCCCACACACCTGGTGGCACTTGCACACCTGGTGGCACCTGCACACCTGGTGGCACTTGCACCCTCCTTCCCTCCAGGACCATTCACTCAATACAATACACTCAACTCAATGCACAATCACACCTTTCACAATACTCTGCTCAATCACTTCCTACACACACACTGCATCATCTGATCTACCTGGTTTTCCCTCTAACTTAGTGCTTCCCGTCTTCCCTTATACTATTGCACATCCCACGTCGTTATCATCCAAACTAATCTACCTACGTCCCCTACTACAAGTATGATTTCGCTACTTAAATCTACAGTTACCTATGGTCATTTCTAAACCCTAACATTATCCAAGCCCTCCCTGGCTAGGTTTTCACCGCCATAACCCCATAAACTATAGCTCCTTTGCCCCCCAAAAAAGTGTGAGGGATGGTAGGGATACCACCCCCCGACACTGGGTATCAATTTCCAATCATCACTATTCCCAATTTCGAATCACTAGTAATTTCAAGCCAATTCCAATTTCAAATCCCTATTAATTCCAAACAATAACACTATCATCATCACAGTCCGCTATATCTGAGCCTCCTCGGTACGTCCATGCATTCTTTACAGCTCGGCTTCGCAAAGCCGAGCAATGCATACGGGTGGTTTGGTCTGCTGTAGGTTGAGTCCGTCCGGCACTCGATTCAGGGGAGGAGGTTTCGTCGGGCCAAGGCACCAGGCACCATCCCGGCGCAAGGCCTTGCGCTGCCAAACGCGATGGCCCAGCCTTGCCCGGGTGGAACGTCGCCACCACAAGGGGGCACCACTCCGACCCCTCCTCCTCCCTCTCGAACTGGGCCGCCCGCTTTTCCTGGCAAAGCGCGGATTCGACCGTGCAGGGCAGGGCCCGGCCCGAATCGGGCATGGCGCTCCGAGCAGGAGCGACGCGCCACCGATCCCCGCTGGTTCCCGCAGCACATAACGAACACCACGCACCGAGAGCTTGCGTCGGCTATCCGTCAGCCTAATCGCTGCCCCGGTCAACGTCGATGCCCTACTCGCATGCTCACACCACTCGTTCCGTTCTTTACTCACCAAACCCGGCGCTCCAATGCCTCTCGTACATCCCATGCATTCTACTCGCGCACATTCTTGCACATCCATTCCACCATTCGCACACTGTTATCACACACTCCGTTCCACACCTTTCTTCCCCCGTTACGTCCTCCATAACACTCACCACGGGTGTGCACTCCTGCACATACCCACTCACGCGCTCCGATGTGCCCTCCTGCACACGCGCCACAACCAACTCAGGTGTGCGTTCTCGCACACCCGCCACAACCAACTCAGGTGTGCATCCCCGCACACTCTCCGTGTCACTCTCATCACACATACACTCTGATGTGCATTCTCGCTCACACTCGGTTTCACTTCCATACTCTGTCGTGCACTCTCCCTCGCTCTCGGTAACACTCTCGCGCTTCGACGCCATTCGTACACGCGCGCCATTGCCATTCACACAGCGCACCATGGACCTTTTACGAGCGCCCGGGTTACGCCTGCATCCCAAGCGCGCGAAAATTCTTTTTGCACCAAACACAGCCCGACTCACCTGGGCGCTTCCTCTTCCTCCTCGCTCCAACACCTGCAAATCTTTATAAGGATTAAGCATGGCATCACGATGTGGAGACGGACTTTGGGCATATTCCATTTCTCCCCTCAATTCCTGGACTACCTCGGTCGTCTTTTCAATTTCAACTATAATTTCTTTGATTTCTTTTTCCTCGACGACCGCTGGCACTACTACAATAGAATTTTCCAATTCCGCGGCCGCCGGCTTTCCCATAACCCGGGTCGCGATTTCTATACCCGTCCACGTAACTGCGCTTTGCTCCAACTCGCTTCTCCCGCGTTCCTCTAGCCACGTTACCTCGTCGTGCACCGATGTGCCTCTCCCGCTCGCCATGCGGTCTATGTTCTCCCCACATTTTTGTATGCGGTCACCCATTCTGTCCCCAAATTTACTTATTTGCTCACTCATTCCCCCAATTTGGTTTCCCACATCGTTTCTCAATCCTCCAATTTGGTTTCCCATCTCATTTCTCAATCCTCCAATTTGGTTTCCCATCTCATTTCTCAATCCTCGAATTTGGTTTCCCATCTCATTTCTCAATCCTCCAATTTGGTTTCCCATCTCATTTCTCAATCCTCCAATTTGGTTTCCCATCTCATTTCTCAATCCTCCAATTTGGTTTCCCATCTCATTTCTCAATCCTCCAATTTGGTTTCCCATCTACTCAATTTGGTTTCCCAACCCCATTTGTACGGCTGCCTGCAGCTGCGCAATGAGGTCCTGCATATTCATCCCCCTAATTTGTGCAGCGGGCGTGGCCCTTGTCGCCGCCATGTGCGAGGCGCCGCCATTTTGTGCTCCTATAACCTCGTGCGAAGTGCCGCCATTTTGCGCGCCTGCAACCCCCTCTACCGCACCTTCTTCAACCTCCGCTTCCATTGCTCCCACTGCCTCCCTGGCATCCTGGGTTGACTCTGGCCCCTCTTCTATCTCCCCCACCGGCATCCGCTCACCTTGATTAATCCATGGCACGATGTAAAATTTAGATGTTATAATAATAATTTTCGGTCGCTCCTAATTTTGACCAAATTTTTCAGATGGATTAAAAATTTGGTTCGGGCTTCAATCCCACTCCTGACACCAATTGTTGCGGATCTCGGAGTACGGCGCTCCCCTTACCGAGGGGGGCTTAATCCCCTCGTCTATTAAGCTAGCCGTCTCTGGTCCTGGAGCTATGACGTCACTTCCTGGTCAGCGCTGAATAGGGTGGTAGGCCAATTGTTCCTATTACCTAATTACCAGCACCTTCCGGTAAGCGAGGAAATGAGCCCCGCCTGAGCCGTGGCTGTAATGGACACGCCGAGCGAAGCGAGCCACGACTCAGGCCGTTAACAAAGACTAGACCCTATTATAAGCAGTTCTTATGTCGTGCCACCGGTGTTCAATTGGGAAAAGACTAAAGCGACCGGATGAGAGGAAAACCCAAAGAATAAGAAGGGTGAAGGAAGAACAAATATGATTTATTAACTACACTACAAGAGCAAACGAAAGGCAGCAAGAATATACAAAAGGAGGAAATAAAAGGACATAGGGCAACCTTATGCACTCTTATATAACACGCCCAGGACAATACAAACACACTTACACGAATGGGGTGGTGGTGGTGGGAAGGAAGGAAGAGAAGGGTCCAAGTAGATGGTTCCAGGCTCCGGGTCCGCCACGAAGAATGGCAGGCAGCTGGTGTCGTTGGCGCGTGACCGGACCTTATAATTATGCGGGGGACTGGGATGCCACGTACTTAATCTTCGTGCCAACTCTCTCTCGCCCAACGTTCGTCTCAGAGGGTACCCTCGCGCAAGTCACTCAAACAACGTGACAATCAATCGAGCGCTCCCCGCGCAGTTCGTTCACATCAGCATCCCCGGCGCAGTCCGTCAAAGGGCTTCGCGCTCGCGCTTATATGATCGCGTGTTGCAAATCAAACCGCCTTCATAGGGCTACGCCTACTAACGAGCTCACCTCAGCCCTGGTTGGTCAGCGAGGGCTCACTGCCTCCACCCTCGACGGCTCATGGGCGAGGCCACACCTCTTCCTGTGGCTCCGCCCCTTCTTTCCTCGAGCCGACCTCGGGTTCAATGGAGTTTGGAGCCAGCGCCAAGGCAGCGACGATGGCACAATGCAGCGAACGCTGCTAATAAGATTATGTGACAGCATTGGGAAGGACAAGCCCCGTCTGTATGTGCTACTGGCACTTTGGAGAGAGAGAGAGAGATTGGGGGTAATTGAAGGGGCCTAGGTTATTTGATTAATACAACGCAGATTCAACTATTGGAAACATCCTTAACTAGAACACATACGAATGAGATAACTAAAGAAGAAGCCTATGGTGTCCTACGTGTTGCAATATGACCTAACTAGAGTGTGACCTTTGACCTTTTACACCAAAAATGGGAATATTGACAGGAGATTATTTATAAGGGAATATTACAGATATTTACAAAGTGGAGGGTTCTAAAAACCACAACAATATATATATATATATACACATATACACACACATACTAGTGTAACTCGACCCGCTCCGTGCGCCCCACCACACGACCATTTCCGTGTCTTTTGTGTCTTCAGGGTCTTTTGGTCTTCATGGTGTTTTGGGTCTTCATTGCCATTTGAATCTTCAGGGTCTTTTCGATCCTCGGGCCTTTAAGGGTAGTTTGGGTCTTTAGGGTGTTTTAAGTCTTCAGGGTCTTCAATGTCTTCAGGGGCTTTTGGGTCTTAAGGGTGTTTTGGTTCCTCTGGGTCTTTATGGGTCTTTGGGGTATTTTGGTTCTTCAGGGTATTTAAGGGTCTTTTTGGTCTTCGGGGTGTTTTGGGTATTTTGGGTCTTCAGGGCCTTTTGGGTCTCCTGCACCATTTGGGTCTTAAGGGCCTTTTGGATCCTTTGGGCCTTTAAGGGTATTTTGGGTCTTTGCGGTGTTTTTGGTCTTCGGGGTATTTGGGGTCTTCAGAATATTTGTGGTCTTTTGGTTCTTCAGGGTCTTTAAGGGCCTTTGTGGTCTTCAGGGTGTTTTGGGTATTCAGGGTATTTTGGGTCTTCTGGGTCATTTGGGTCTTCCGGGTGTTTTGGATCTTCGGGTGTTTTGGGCTTCGGGGTGTTTTGGGTCTTCGGGGTGTTTTGGGTCTTCGGGGCCATTTGGGTCTTCAGGGTATTTTTGAGCCTCAGGGTATTCAAGGGTATTTTGGATATTTGGGGTGTTTTGGGTCTTCGGGGTCTTTTGGGGTCTTCAAGGTATTTTGGGTGTTTAAGGGTGTTTTGGCTCTTCAGGGGTCTTGGTGGTCTTAAGGGTCTTGGGGGACTTAAAGGGTCATCAAAGGTCTGAGGGGTCTCGGCAGTCTGAACGTAATTAAGAGGGTGTTAATATTTTTGAAGAAGACGTTCTGATCATGTTTTAGCATACATACAAACCGACACAACGACATAACCATATACGTTTGCTCTATTATAATATATATATATATATATATTCGATCTGGACAGAAAGTTGTAGATATCAAAAAAAGGAGGTGACCGTCAAAATGAAGCAGACGGATGAGAAGCTAATAATTTGTCTTACTTGGCCTAAATATACTTTATCATGATCGACACCTGGATACATTTTATTTTTGTTCAGTTTCTTCCTCCTTACTTTATCTTTTATATCCAGGAATCAAAAGCAACAACGTTTCCATCGACAAATGACACATGGTTTTCACACGCAATGAAGAACCGACAAAGAAACACGTCATGATGTTCCATTATTTCAGCTTTAAAAATGCCACAACTTGCTCCTTGAAATGTGATTAGAAAAAATAAATGAAGACGGATAAGTTGAGCCCCGGGAGTTATGGCCCTGTTTTGCCTTCTTGTACCCACCTAAGTAGATTACAAACCAACAAAGACATGGCTGTCTGCACAGAAATGCAAGGGAATTTAATCAAGTTGCAGTTGGTGCTTAATGGTGAAATTTTTTTCATATAAAGATATAAAAGTGAAGAATAAGCCCATCATCAGATTTGGTATAACCTCTTGTACTTTTTGTTTGAAATTTCAGTTTAGTTTTTCTTATAATCAAGGACTGGACTGTGTTGTAGGCCTGCATGATTCACAGAGTTGAGGTTCAATGTTGCAGGATCTAATCTGTGGATTGTGAGCACCACATGGTCAAGTCTCCATGTCTGAATAAATCAACCTGCGTTTGTGCAATTGGCCAGAAGATGGTGGAAAAAGGTATAATTTCTCGTTTGTGTTCTCAATGCCCTTTATGTGGCATTAAAACATAGTACTACATGTTGTTGTTCCATAAGCAGCCAGTGGCTGCTGGTTGCATCATTTTCTGGAAGTGTGGCTGTGTTGTTGATGCAGTGCCCATTTCCATCTGGCTCGTACTCATTTTGGGTCTTTTGGGTCTTCGAGGTGTTTTTGGGTCTTTTGGGTCTCCGAGGTGTTTTGGGTCTTCGGGGTCTTTGACGGGCTGAGTCGACCCACCTGGTGTTAATTCAATGTCACGACAGGGGCTCGAATAACAGGCTGAGTCAACCACCCTGGTGTTAATTCAACGGCTTGAAGGGAATCAAACTCAAGACCCGAGGATCTAAAGCGAGCTACTTTAACTATCAAGCCAACACCAGGCACAGTAGGCTACTACATAATATTTATGCATTTGCGTTAATCAAATTGAAACTTACGTAATCATTAATTCAAACTCGATGGTATTCATAGAATACTTACCCTGCGTAGTCAACTTGATGCGAGCCAACTCTTCTGTTTTAAAACATTTTTTTTCTTTGATCCAATATGGCTGCCAGACCACGTGAGCGATGGCATCATAAATTTATATTCTCTAATATAATTGTTGCATAGATCACGCTCAATACATTTCAAACTGATCAGACTAAGCGTTGTCCCTGTCGAATTATGACGTCACAATTATGGCACCAATGACATCATCGTTAACAACACCTATTCCCCATATGAAGTTCTTTACAATGAGCCATGTTTCACTTTTTTCCATGCAGCGGTTTTGGAGATTTCGAGGTGCAACATTTTTCGGTTTTTCCAAGATGGCGCCTGTACCACATGACCTATGACGTCATAATTATCATTAAAATATTCTACATGAGGAGGCGCTCCTAAGGTAAAAATTTCGTGCCCATCAGACCAACAGTTGCTGAGAAAAAAAAATTCACAATGATCGGATAAGTGTTGTACTTGTTGAATTATGACGTCATAACGAAGGCACCGATGACATCATCATTAACATATCTTATTCCACATGGTGAGTACTTGACAATGAGGCATGTTTCAATTGTTTCCATTTAGCGGTTTGGGAGATATATAGGTGTAACGTTTTTCCAAGATGGCGTCCGTATCACGTGACCTATGACGTCATATTTATGAATAAAAAAATTCTACAGGTGGGGGCGCTTCTTTGGTAAAATTTCATGTCAATCGGACCAACGGTTGTTGAGAAAATGAATTTTTAAAATGCAGACACGGCACACGTACAGCACACGGCACACATACGCAACTGAATGCTTAAGCCCACTTTTCGCTTCGCGAGCGCAGGGTAATACACATTGGTTCTACAATAATGAATGAAAAGGTAGGACAAGATGGTGATGTCTGGACTGGTTTACCACAGTTTGGGGGACGTTGTGGGTTGAAATGTGATTGTCAAAAGGCAAAGGTATCAATGGTTTGGATGATATAGGTTCGTGGAACCAGAACGAGCCTCAAGGTAAATTTCTACGTTGATATCAGATTGCCTTTAAGTATCTAGGGGGTTAATTAGTGACCTCAAGCCAGGTGTTTGTTGCCGTAACAGTTAAGGTGGCTGGCTTGAGATCTTAGGGTTGGGTTTGAGCCCCTGTCATGCTCCTGAATGAACACCACGTGGGTTGACTCAGTCTGTCATACTTCCGAGGTCGGCAAAATGACTACCAGCTTACTGATAATGGGGGACCCTGTATCAGTAGCACAGCCGCACTTCCAGAAAATTATGCAACCAGCAGCCACAGGCTGCATATGAAAGAACAACAATATTAGTGACCTCCAGGTGTGTTCCTAGCTGTAGCGTATATGCCATATTTTATTCAAGATTGGCACATTGGAATGTTTATCGGTCTTAAACCGGTTTATTGTGCAGTTTTATGATTTGCCCTGTCTTTGTGAGAGCTTGGAGAGTGGATATTTAGTTCACCGGATTGAGAAGCTTCAACGGTGTGGGCGCAGGGGGTGTAGCTATAGCCCCGGCCTTGAGGGAAAGCAAAGTGGGGCACTTAGTTCATACCCAACCCCCTTTACCCACCCCAGTCCCCGGTCCCTCGATTCTCACTATTCCGGCCACCTCCAGCGTTTACCTTGGTGCATTTCTCACATTTAATAGACCCAATGTAGACGCAGTGATCCCAATGATGTGGGTGTCACTGCCCAGTAACAGCAGGTGATCTCGGATATTATGTCATCGGATGCCAAACCTGAAAATGGGACCGGCTGAAACCATCATGCTGGTTTTTTTAAGCTTTAAAGGGATTTGTGTGCCGAGCTTCTGATAATCTAGGTTGCTTTCAGGTTGAAATCAACTGTATATTTATGTCTAATGCAGTGACATTTGTTGGAAGCACCGAGGATGGTCTAAGGCTCTGAGCAATCGCATATAATGGTTATTTTCAAATTATTCACATTGTATTATATATAGTTGGTATAAAATATCTCTCAGTGTGAGTAGGAGATCGATTTCCTTGGGGCATTACTGTAAATGGCTAGTAAAACGAAGCAGGAGGGAATAGTCACGTGGATTTGCACAAGTTTGTATCAATACGCATCTTGGATAGGGCTGTTTCTGTCTGAAGGGCAACAAAAGAATTTTTTTTTTTTTTTAAACCGTTAAAATACAGCTTTAGGTAAAGGCAAAGGTATAAAGAGTAGGTTTAATCTTTGACAAGACACCTCCAAATTGTTGAAAATGAAACGGGAGATGATTGGACAAAATGATCAATAAATGGATGCTTTGTGACAGGTGAGGAAGTCTCCGTTATGCTTGAGCCGGCATATTCAATGTCTCACTTGAAACCTCTGAGCTCACTGAAATTGCCCTCTTACTCCCGATGATCTCCCGATGTCCCTGCTCCCAAGACCTGGTGGCGCATTGTTCACCAGTCCTGGGTTTAGTTTTTGATCCGTCATTTCCGTCAACTAGAGGGGAAATGTGGGGCATAGCTCAAAACAACACAAAATTCCTTAAATCTCCATTGATGAACAACCTGAACTACATAAACATTTTGATCACCCAAGTGGAGAAATTGCTGAGGTTATTGTACAGGGTTAGTGACAAAATTGTACACAATTTAAATTACCTCCGCCAAGGAAGGTGAACGCAGGTTATGTTTTAACCCCTGTCTGTTTATCAATTCGCACTACTGGAGATGGAGTTAATCAACCACTACTGGAGATGGAGTTAATGAACCACTACTGGAGATGGAGTTAATCAACCACTACTGGAGATGGAGTTAATCAACCACTACTGGACATGGAGTTAATCAACCACTACTGCAGATGGAGTTAATCAACCACTACTGGACATGGAGTTAATCAACCACTACTGCAGATGGAGTTAATCAACCACTACTGGAGATGGAGTTAATCAACCACTACTGGAGATGGAGTTAATCAACCACTACTGGACATGGAGTTAATGAACCACTACTGGAGATGGAGTTAATCAACCACTACTGGAGATGGAGTTAATCAACCACTACTGGAGATGGAGTTAATCAACCACTACTGGAGATGGAGTTAATCAACCACTACTGGACATGGAGTTAATGAACCACTACTGGACATGGAGTTAATGAACCACTACTGCAGATGGAGTTAATCAACCACTACTGCAGATGGAGTTAATCAACCACTACTGGAGATGGAGTTAATCAACCACTACTGGAGATGGAGTTAATCAACCACTACTGGACATGGAGTTAATGAACCACTACTGGAGATGGAGTTAATCAACCACTACTGGAGATGGAGTTAATCAACCACTACTGGAGATGGAGTTAATCAACCACTACTGGAGATGGAGTTAATCAACCACTACTGGAGATGGAGTTAATCAACCACTACTGGAGATGGAGTTAATCAACCACTACTGGAGATGGAGTTAATCAACCATTACTGGAGATGGAGTTAATCAACCACTACTGGAGATGGAGTTAATCAACCACTACTGGACATGGAGTTAATCAACCACTACAGGAGATGGAGTTAATCAACCACTACTGGAGATGGAGTTAATCAACCACTACTGGAGATGGAGTTAATCAGCCACTACTGGAGATGGAGTTAATCAACCACTACTGGAAATGGAGTTAATCAACCACTACTGGAGATGGAGTTAATCAACCACTACTGGACATGGAGTTACTCAACCACTACTGGAGATGGAGTTAATCAACCACTACTGGAGATGGAGTTAATCAACCACTACTGGACATGGAGTTACTCAACCACGACTGGAGATGGAGTTAATCAACCACTACTGGAGATGGAGTTAATCAACCACTACTGGACATGGAGTTAATCAACCACTACTGGAGATGGAGTTAATCAACCACTACTGGAGATGGAGTTAATCAACCACTACTGGACATGGAGTTAATCAACCACTACTGGAGATGGAGTTAATCAACCACTACTGGACATGGAGTTACTCAACCACGACTGGAGATGGAGTTAATCAACCACTACTGGAGATGGAGTTAATCAACCACGACTGGACATGGAGTTAATCAACCACTACTGGAGATGGAGTTAATCAACCACTACTGGAGATGGAGTTAATCAACCACTACTGGACATGGAGTTAATCAACCACTACTGGAGATGGAGTTAATCAACTACTACTGGAGATGACCTCTGGTTGATGGCCTTCCAGTTATTGACATATCTTTTGTCTGTTGCAGAGGGTTGCTGCTCCCAATGCAGAAGTGTCTTTTTATCGGGAGCTTATTGCCGGAATCGTTGCTGGAATTCGACGTGCACTTCTTCCATTGTTTTTCCTGTTTGTGGGCGTTTGTGAACCCAGACACTGACAACAATCCGTTGTTCAATGGTGTAGTTGGTTGTAACAGCCCTGTTAAGTGTTAATTCACCCCAGATCCACTTTTCTGAAATACCGACTTCTTTCCTGGAAGTCCTAGCAGTGTCCATGTGTTGTTGTTTTTTTTTTTACCTCTCCCACCCCCCAAACCCCTTCCCACGCCTTCTCCCCCCAAGCCCTCTAACTCCCACTGTCCCTGTTCTCAAATGTTGTACTTGTGTGCTTCCCCCTCTCTCCCCATTTTGTCTCCCGCTCCCTTTATTTCGTCTTTTGTGTCCGTTTGCTTTTTTGTCATTAATGTTAGCTCTTACACGAGCCTCGATCTTGTATACAAAAGGAAAAAAAAACACCCGTGGGTACGTTCACTGAACCTGAAAAAAGGGAACGCATTAACACTCTGCACCCAAAGTTAATGCCACAACTCTTACAAGGGGTGACAAGACATCGTTGCCACCCTGTAGAATACAGCCAAAGACTTCACACATTTTGAGGAAGACGCTTCCTTGATCACCACTCTTTCAAACTCATTTTTGCCTTCTGCAAAACTTCGATGTTGGATTCGTGACATTCCAGTCCCATGAAATCAGCCTTTTGCTGTTGTCAACGAAGGATCGTGATCAATATTGATAACAGCCGCTGATATGAATACATCGCTATAAAAATGAGGAGGACATACAACTTGGTCTCTCTCAAAATGCTCACAAATAGCATTTGCAGGATCAGCAGACATAGTACCAGGGGCGGATCCGGGGGGCGCAGGGGGTGCGCACCCCCCCCCCCCCCCCTCCTTCGATCCAGGATGAGGGTGCAGGCGGTGCGAATCTGCTGAACTGTTGGACCAGGGAAAAACACAAGGAACTGCAGAAACTTCCAAGAACGCACGAAATGCCGTTTCTGACGATCAATATTTTAAAATTTCCTGGGGGAGGACCCCCACACCCCCACCCCTTTATCCCCCCCCCCCAGCACTATAGTTTTATGTACCCCCCCCCCCCTCCCCCATCTTGAAATTCCTGGATCCACCCCTGCGTACTCTATCATATGACACACACAGGCCAAGTTCATGAAGTCGATCAATGAGTCCTCTTTTGCGGGTGGTAGCCCATGTAGATTGGTAGAGGTGTTTCTTGGCTTCATGTGTTATTGAATCCCGGTGCTTCTTGCTTTTAACAGTTAAATTTGATGAACTGGGTATAATAGACAGTGCTGCTCCAGGGGGGGGGCTCTTGACCTTTAATGCTTCGTCCTTCAAGATTCATGTTTACAAGTGCAAGTATGGACGCAGGAACCTTATCGGAAAATATTCCACTTATTGCTCTTCAATGCAGTGTCTTCCATCTTTCTGTAGGAGATTCTTCCATCTTCCATCTTTCTCGCTTCATCCCTTACATCAAAAATTGATTTTAAAGAAAATTATTTTTCGTTCATGTGTACTGGGCTCATGAGTCCTGGTCAACCGTTCCCTTATTCTCTAGCCACTTCGTCTTCGCCCTTTGGTAACCCATCCCGACCCAACCCTTTAAAAATCCTGAGTCCTGAGAAAAATCGGCATTTTGATCCTCTCGAGCTGTAATGTGTCTTTTAATGGATGAACGTCCTACGCACTCTCTTTATCCCTCCAAGAACCACATGGTAAATCTCCCATTGTATTTCTGTGGTCAGCTTTTGGGAGAGTTTAAACCTTTGGATCTCCTAGGCCTTACCCATAGCTATAAGAGATCTTGGGCAAAACATCTGTCATAGCTGGGCACAAAAGTTGGCCACGACCTTGGAATGGTGCACTCCCTCAAAATTTGGGCACTACCTTGAAATGGCGCACTCCCTCAAAAGTTGGGCACTACCTTGGAATGGTGCACTCCATCAAAATTTGGCCACTACCTTGGAATGGTGCACTCCCTCAAAAGTTGGGCACTACTTTGGAATGGTGCACTCCCTCAAAATTTGGCCACTACCTTGGAATGGTGCACTCCCTCTAAAGTTGGGCACGACCTTCGAATGGTGCACTCCCTCAAACGTTGGGCACTACCTTGAAATGGTGCACTCCCTCAAACGTTGGGCACTACCTTGAAATGGTGCACTCCCTCAAAATTTGGGCACTACCTTGGAATGGTGCACTCCCTCAAAATTTGGCCACTACCTTGGAATGGTGCACTCCCTCAAAAGTTGGGCACTTCCTTGGAATGGTGCACTCCCTCAAAATTTGGCCACTACCTTTGAATGGTGCACTCCCTCAAAAGTTGGGCACTACCTTGGAATGGTGCACTCCCTCAAAAGTTGGGCACTACCTTGGAATGGTGCACTCCCTCAAAAGTTGAGCACTACCTTGGAATGGTGCACTCCCTCAAAAGTTGGGCACTACCTTGGAATGGTGCACTCCCTCAAAAGTTGGGCACTACCTTGGAATGGTGCACTCCCTCAAAAGTTGGGCACTACCTTGGAATGGTGCACTCCCTCAAAAGTTGGGCACTACCTTGGAATGGTGCACTCCCTCAAAAGTTGGGCACTACCTTGGAATGGTGTACTCCCTCAAATCTTGGCCACTACCTTGGCTTGTAATGGTGTGCAAGGCTTTTATCTAAAGGTCCATGGAATATGGGTCACCATTACGTGCTGGTCCCTCATTGAGGCCATGGAGTATACGGCCTGTGTCAATGACATCTCACAACATGAGGCTATCTCAAATTCTGCTCATTTCTCGTCGCAGGCAAATTGTTGACCTCGTCATATTTTTCTGTCTCTTTTCCGATTCTTTGTCTCTGGTTCTCCTGCAGCAGAACCATCGGTCACACGTTACATGAGAAACATTTTGCTTGCAACATTCTCCAAGTCTCAAATGGATCCTCACCTCAATACATTCATCCCTGTCTTCTCTCATCTGTGGAACCGTCTTCCAAAGTCTCAGGCTTTCCCTCATGCTCTCAAGTCTGCTTTCCATCGCCACCTCATGGTCTTTCCCATCTCTAGCTCCAAGTTCACTACACCCACTGAGACACTGTCCCCCATTCACGTGTGAAGTCTAAAGGTGAGCAGGCAAAGATACTGCTGCAGCTAGTTAGTTGTGAAGGTCATCTAACTGTTGAAAGGAAGTTGGAGTAGTGAGCAAAATAAAACAGAAGCTTAGCCAAGAAAATTTAAAAGGTCTTTGGGCCAATAATGCTGCCATTTATTCAGCAGAATGTAAGTGCAATTATCGGACCAAGGCCATAGCCTGAGAGTAAAGAAGAGGAGAATGAGGGAAATAAGGCAAGGGTTTACATTGATGATGTCGGAGCAAATTCCAAAAAGTTAGACAGATTTTAATTGTGACGTCATACTCATTGATTAGTCGATTGTTGTTAGCGGTAAGGTAATGTCGCGTTTTTAGTAACCATGGCAACTGCATGTAACTTCATTGTTTTCATTTCAGGTAGTGCCGATGGACAAACAGAGCACAGAAATGGCAGAGAGACGATGCATTATCCACAAGGAATCGCTTCATATGGACCACGATGACAGTTCAGTACATCCACAAAATGTTGACTCTTGGAAGATCTTGTTGGAAGCTGCCGAAATCAGAAATGATGCTCCGATTTATCTGTCGCAGACAAAGAAATACGAAAAGTATTGTTTATCATAGAAAATGCAGAAACATATTCACCATGAAAAGAGATCTGGAGGCCTTGAAACGCAAGGCTCACCTAATGTCTGGGGAGGAAATTGAATCCGAATGTTCCACATCCAAGTGGCCGAGCAGGAGGACATCATCCGAATCATGAATATACGAATTGTGGAAAATGTGCAAAAGTGAAACGACACAAAGGAACAAGTACATGTGAGACATTAGTCAAAGCAGAGGTCACCTTCACTCTGTCATACCTCTTTTTTCACCTCTCTGAAAGAAACGCCCTCACTCTCTTCAACCCCACGTCTCCCTCCAGGTCTTCAAAACAGCTGTTCACCTCCATCTCATATCTTACCCCATCCAAAACCTTGATCTTTTCTACCCCGATTAATCCACCCCAAACCCACCTCCTTCAAATTCCGTTTTCTTTCCTGAAAGTCCTTGCAGTGTCCATTTTGTTTATCCCGTGTACCCAACCCCAACCCTCTCCCTTCCACAGATCTCCTCATGTCACTGTTATCTACTGTTGTTGTGCTTCCCTCTCTCTCCCCCTCTTGTCTCCCGCTCCCTTTGTTATGTGTTAGCTGTTACACGAGCCTCGACCTAGTATACAAAAAAGTAAAGCTAATGGCTGATAAAAAGCTTGGAGAATGTACAATTCAAAGATGTGACTCAAAAGTCTTAGCTGTCACCAGCAGGGACATAGTATCTGCAGAAGCGCACCATCATTTTGCTTGTTCTATAAATTACACAAGACCCAGAAAAGATACAGATGTCGACGACATGAAGACAGGGAGTGATCAGGAGCTTGAAGCCGACAATGTCTTGAAGAAAGAATCGTACTAAGAACTGCGCCAGTACATACATGTTGTTGTTGTTGTTGTTCTCCTATTCTCTTTATGAGGGGTGAGGTCCAATGGCACCAAGCTCCTGCCCGGCCTTGACCACGATCCTCCTCAACTCTCCTTTGTCCTCAGCCAACTCTCTCCACTCTCCAACCACCGTCACCTTACTTATTTATATCCCTCTTCACACAATACTCCCATCTCAACCACGGTCTATCTCTTTTCCTCCTTTCTTGTTCCCTCAACCTATCTGCTCTCTTTGCCATTCTCGCTTCCCCCATCCGCACCAAATGTCCAGCCTATCTTTTTTTTTTTCTTTTTTTTTTTTTGTATACTGGATCGAGGCTCGTGAAAGAGCTAACATTTACTTCACAAACAAATCAACCAGACAAACAAAACACAAAAAGAGGGAGCGGAAAACAAGATGGGGAGAGAAGGGGAAGCACACAAACACAACATTTGAGAGCAGGGAGATGTGTGGAAGGGAGAGGGCTTGGGGGGAGGAGGCGTGGGAAGGGGGGGGGGGGTGGAGGGAGAAGTATAAAACACAAGGACACCAAGGACTTCCAGGACAGAAGTTGGTATTTCAAAAAAGTGGATTTGGGTTAAATTAGCGGGGGTAGAAAAGATCAAGGTTTTGGATGGGGGAAGATAAGAGATGGTGGTGAACAGCAGTTTTAAAGACCTGGAGGGTGGAGTGGGATTGAAGAGAGTGAGGGAGTTTGTTCCAGAGGCGGGAGAAGAGAGGAATGAATGAGTGAAGGTGAGCAGAGAGTCTTGATTTTGGCAGTTTGACCATAAGAGGGTTGCAGGCAGATCTTGTGCGACCTGTAGGAATATTTGCGGGACAGAGCCCAGAGAGAGCTGGGGGGGCAAGGCCAGAGAGGAGTCGGTAGAAGATGGAAAGACCACCAACCTGCCTGCGGTGAGTGAGTGAGAGGCCCTTGGAGTTAGCTTCATCGCGGGAGATTCCAATGATTCTGAATGCTTTGGTTTCAACAGCGTGAAGACGAGCTAGGTGTGAGGCAGGAGCACCAGCCCAGAGGGGAGAGCAGTATTCCATTGAGCTGCGGATGAAAGCCTTGTATGTGGTGAGGAGCTCAGGTGTGCCAAGGAAGGACTTTGCACGACGGAGGATGCCCAGTCGGCGACTGGCTTTGGAGGCCAGATTTGAAATGTGGTTTTCCCAGGAAAGATCATGGCAGATAGTGAGACCCAAAAGCTTGAGTGACAGAACTTCTTGGAGAGGATTATTCAGAAAGTGGATGGGAGGGTTGTCCAGTCGGTCTTTTCGGAGAGACATCGTAAGAGTGTGAGATTTGTCAGGATTGAAAGACATGTTCCACTTGTTTGCCCAGTCTGTGATTTTGTCCAGGTCTGCAGAGAGTAAGGAGGCAGCAGACTGCCGATCTGAGGGATGAAGAATGGAGCGACAGAGAGTAGAGTCATCAGCAAAGAGATACAGAGGATTTTCAAGAGAGTCGGAGAGATCATTGATGAAGACCAGAAAAAGCACAGGGCCCAGAACACTGCCTTGTGGAACTCCAGCCTGAACAGGAAGAGGAGATGAGAGAAACCCATTCAGGGCCACACGTTGACTACGACTAGAGAGGAAGTCCGCCAGCTATGCATGGAGATTTCCATTGATACCAAAAGAGGAGAGTTTGGTGAGCAGAGCGGGGTGCCAGACCGTATCGAAGGCACGTGATATGTCAAGGGAGACTGCTCTAATTTCCTGTTTGGCATTGAGGACCTCCATCCATTGTTGAGAAAGCAGAAGCAGCATGTCCAGAGTAGAGTGTCCAGGTCTGAAACCAAATTGATGATCAGAGATCAAGCCATTGGAGAAGAGGAAAGATTTCATATCTGAAGCAAAGATGGATTCCATGGCTTTGCTGATAATTGGGAGAAGGCTGATTGGTCTGTAGTTGCTGGGATCTGTTTTTGCACCTTTTTTGTGCAAAGCGGTGATGTTGGCAGATTTCCAAGCAGATGGAAGATGACCTTGAGCAAAAGAGAGGATGAAGAGAACAGAGAGAGGGAGTGAAAGAGCAGAAGAACAGGATTTTAGGACCCGTGGGCTGATGCCGTCAGGTCCAGTTGCAGAATCCGAGTCGAGGGTTGACAGAAACTTTGCCACCTTGTCAGGAGGAAAGGACACAGAGTCCAGGAGCAGCTGGGTACGACTGGGTACGGTGGGTACAGAGAGGGATGGGTTTGGGACAGAAGATTTAGAGGCAAACACAGAGTTGAGGCATTCAGCTTTTTCACGCGCAGAGTCAGCCGTGTGGCCATTTGAGGTGAGGGAGGGGATGGAGGGGGAACAAACACCAGAAACAGATTTGACCAGACGCCACCAGGATTTGGAAGAGGGAGACAGATAAGAGAGTTCAGTCCTGAGAACGGAGAGATATTGTTTCCTGGCTCTCCTGAGGGTGGACACACACTTGTTTCGGGCTTTGTGAAAGGAAGTGAGATTTCCTTCCGTTGGATTTGCTTTCCAGGAGACGAAAGCAAGTTGCTTCTGGGCAATAGCCTCACCACAGGATTCCGTGTACCATGGATGGGAGGAAGGGTAAGACAACAGAAGACGAGATGGGATAAATCTGTGTATGAGAGAGAGCAGTTTGCTTTGGAAGAATTCCCAGGAAGAATTTATGTCAGAGGCAGTCGAGATGGGAGACCAGTCCAGATGATTGATGGCTGCTTGAAGACCGCTGAAGAAGATCTCAGCCGGCATCTCCCCGTCAAGCTCATCTGCACATCAAGCTCCTTCCTCAGTTCATTCATTCTCCTTCTATCCACCCTCTTCACTCCCACAATGCTCCTGACCCAGTTGTTCTCGCAAACCTGTAGCCTCTGTTGTTGTCTCTCTGTGGGTGCCGCCATCTCGAGACCGTAAAGGTAGGCCGGCATTACACACTATATCAGAACCTTTCCTTGAAATTTCCTTGAAATTTTTCCGTCTGCTATTACACCCTCTACCCTCCTCCATGCATTCGTACCAACCTGAATCCTCTTCCACATCTTTGCGTCTGACTTACCATCCCCGGTCACTGTCCCGCCCAGATACTCAAACCTATTTCCTTGTCTGATCTCCTTCCCCTCTAACCTGATATTAATGTACTAGCCGAAACCCGTGGAACATCCACGGAAGGGAGGATGTGGTGTATGGATAGATTGTACCATTATGGATGGCATAGGGGATTTGCTTGTCCGAGTAAGAGTAAGGAAGAAAGATGAGAATGAAGAGTGCGTATATGAACAACCATCGCTGACACCGGCACAAATGCATGCTCTGGATTGTCCACTCAGTGGACGGCTTGCTTTCACCTTGGCCTGTCCAATCAGCGGACGGCTTGCTTCGCCTTCGCCTGTCCAATCAGCAGACGGCTTGCTTCGCCTTCGCCCAGCAGACGCCAATACGATGGCGTCGTAAGATGGCATCGTATCGGCAGTTAATCGGATGCTTTTGGGCCCCAACGTCGGCTAATTCACATTTTTCGAGTATGGCTGTACATGATAAACAAAGAGTGCGGTTCGTAGATCGTAAATCCATTAGTGCCGTGGGCATCGGGTCACTGGGTGCGGCGTAAAAGGGATAACAAAGTCGAGTCCTTACGCTATTATTATATAGATTTTCTCTGCTGCCCGACCCACATCACCTCCATCTTCTCCATGCTCATTTTCAGCCCATGCTTCTCAAATACATCCTTTCACTTCCCCAGTACTTCCTGCATCTCCCACCCACGCTCCACCACAACAACCAGATTGTCCGCATACAATATCCTCCCCGGAATATCTTTCATATTTGCCTTTCTGTTTTCCAGGAAAAAAAACAATTGTTAAAGTCAAGAAACTAATAGAAAAGTTGGAAGCAACTATGAAATCCAGAGGAGCACATGGCTTAAAGGAAGGAACAAAGAAACATATTTGTCAGAAGCTGAAATTCGATTTGGGGGAGAGTACTCATATTTTTCCAAGAATAAAGGGAAGCTTGTTGTTATGCCTGACCATATTACTCTGCAAGAAGCGCTGTTATTTAATGTACCAAAGCTAATAAACAGTGGGAAAGTTGCAGCCACACTCGGATCAAATATTTGTGAAGGGGTCATTGGCATCCATTCTTTCACAGAATGTTACCGTCAGTGCATTTGCTGGTAAAGGGAAGCGTGGACTCAAACGAATCACGTCAAACAAAGAGGTCCAATCTGCCGATGCAGACTTGGGTGAAATGTGGGATGTAACCGATGAGCTTAGGGGCAAACTTGAGGAGCTCACTTGTCTGATGTCTGCAGCGAAATCTGAAGTATCGCCATTTTTCATCCGATTGACTTGAAAATTTAACAGCTTTTGCATATTAAGTCAATATATTTGGAAACCAACAATTTTTAAGGTCAAAAGGTCAAAGGTCATCTCAAGGTCAAACTTCCAAAATCATCAATTTTCATCTGATTGACTTGAAAATTAAATAGCAATTGCATAGTACCTCGCTGAATTGGGAAACCAACTATTTTTAAGGTCAAAAGGTCAAAGGTCAACTCAAGGTCAAACTTCCAAAATCATCAATTTTCATCTGATTGACTTGAAAATTAAATAGCAATTGCATAGTACCTCACTGAATTGGGAAACCAACTATTTTTAAGGTCAAAAGGTCAAAGGTCATCTCAAGGTCAAACTTCCAAAATCATCAATTTTCATCTGATTGACTTGAAAATTAAATAGCAATTGCATAGTACCTCACTGAATTGGGAAAACAACTATTTTTAAGGTCAAAAGGTCAAAGGTCAACTCAATGTCAAACTTCCAAAATCATCCATTTTCACTTGAAAAATCATCACTTTTCATCATATTAACTTGAGGATTAAACAGCAATTACATAGTACATCATTGAATTGGGAAACCAACTATTTTTGAGGTCAAAGGTCAACTCAAGGTCAAACTTCTAATAACATCAATTTTCATTTGAAAAATCATCAATTTTAATCCGATTGACCCGAGCTTTGATTAAGATCGTCGATTTTAATGAAATTGACAATTTGATGTATCCATGGCAACCTTTTTGGAGGGGTGGGTGGATTTTGCAAGTACGTGCTCTGCATGACGTCTTCTTGTTTTTTTATTGACCCTTTGTTTGATTTTTTTTTTCAATAAAAAGGCTGAGGCCATTAAATCCACCAATGACCCCACTGGGGATAGCGGGATAGCTGAGAGATATTCCCACTCCATGTTTAGATGTCCATAGTCTGGATTTGAATCTCAACCCTGACTATAAACTGCCACCCTGGTGTTGCACATGTTGCAAACTGCCAATGTACCAACAACGTGTTCAGAAGGATGATAAGCCAGAGAAATCATCTCCTGGTAGGTACAGGTGAATCATCACATTCAATATCTCACAGTTCAATTCGCAAAGAGTTGGCAAGTCATCGCCGGCATCCTGGCCAAATTCCATATACCTGCGCTGACCTATAGCATCAGCAGAAGCACAGCGCTGAACTCCCAGCAATGATGCAACGTGCAAGTGCAAGTACTGAACTCAAACGAATGAATGACTGAATGAATGCATACATTCGGTTAGAGATGGAAGAAAAACTAAATAAGGAGGGAAATAGGGAGAGTCGGTGATTAAATCCCGCCATATTTGCGTACATTAGAGAAGGATGGTCACTCGTCTCTTCATTCCAATATCATGTGTATGTATATAAATTAATATAAAGAATATATATCTGATCAGTGCATTGATAAGCGAAACCATATGTGGAATTCAATGTGTGTCTAGATTGAAATATCTCAAACAATTTCAGCAAATCCTTCATTTTAATTGACATAATACACTAACTACATTGATTTAAAGCACTGTACTGCGTGGTAACCACAGCTGCAGGTAATTACGCTTTGTGTTGTTAGGCCAAAACACAAAATAATGAAGCTTAGACTCCCTCCCATTGAGACATACCTGAAATAATTCACATCAAGGGGTAAACATCTGGCGACACTAACGAGGGGTAAACACCTGGCGAAAATAACGAGGGTAAACACCTGGTGAAAATAAGGAGGGCATAAACACCTGGCGACCCTAACGAGGAGCAAACACATGGCTACACTGAGAACGGGCATAACCAAACTGGCTACACTAAAAACGGGTAAACACCTGGTTACACTAACGGGGGGTAAACACCTGGCGAAAATAACAAGGTTAAACACCTGGCGACACTAATGAGGGGTAAGGTAAACACTTTGCGACACGAACGAGGGATAAACACGTGGCTACACGAACAGGGGGTAAACATCTGGCCATACTAATGAGGGGTAAACACCTGGCTACACAAACGGGGGGTAAACATCTGGTGACAAGAACGAGAGGTAACCACCTGGCGACACGCATGAAGGGTAAACAACTGCCGACATGAATGATCAGGTAAACACATGGCTACACGAATGATCAGGTAAACACCTGGCTAAACCATAAAGGTTTAACCTTAATATTGTTATGGTATAAACGGGAGAGTATTCAAGGGGTTTGAAAGATCCCACTCCTGACACCAGAATGTTACGGTTCTCCTGTTTTCCGCTTTTGGGCGTCGCCTCTGGATAACTCAGCATTTGCCACTCTTAGCTCTGGCTGAATCCTCCTGCCCAAAGTCGGTTTAACGCACCGGTGACCTAAGCGATGAAAATGGGGACCATCCCGGCTGTTACGAGACAGACCATAGTCAGTCGGCCGAGCGAAACCAACATCACGTAACTACACCCGAGATCGAACTTGGATATAAATCCAAGCTGGCCAAACGCCTCAGCAGTCTTGTGTCGTCATCAAAACGGACAGAATAAGTCAAGACACGGTTTCTTAAAGAAATGACCTTTATTGCCCGTAACAAGAAAAAAGGCAAGTCTTTACAACAGCAGACCAAGCAGGTGTTTACAGGCAGATGAGACAATGAAATTGCATATATGTACATTAATTACAGCACTCATACATTCCCCTTATTAGGCCGTGGGCAGTCCGACGAAAAGCGGCTAGAAAACACTTTTCGTTCCGAGGAAAAGGTGCGACTTGAACTTTTGGCTGCTGGTAGACAAATATATGGTGGAGTGTGGGGCAAAAGTTCTCCACGATATTACAGCCCAGGAAAACACGGTGAGCAGTCAAATTTGGGTGCTAGGGTCAGAAAAGTGATTTTTTTTTTTTGGCATTTCCCCATTTTCATGCCACTGTAGCTCCTCGAATATGCACCTCCAAGCTTCCACTCTCCAAGGGCCATCAGATACAGGAACATATCTCACAAATCAGAATTATTGACATTGCAAACGCTTTACTGTAAACATCATCAAAACTGCAACAAGGTGAAAAAAAACGATTTTTTGAGAATTTTCTCATTTTTACGAGGCTGGATCTGCTTCAAATATTAATGCAGATTTACGAAATGAGTCATGAGTCATGACAGCAGGGCATATTGCCTATCTTACACTGAAGGAAATATCATGGTCATGTACTAACTAGTGTAGTTGTTACAAAGGATGCATCTGGATCTGGGTACTTCAACAGTGCGAGCGATCAAATTGTTGATATAAGTACAAATGATGTTGACAAGGCTTCATTTTCCACATCAATAGACCTAGAGATTTGAAATTGCACACAGTGATACAATCACCTGTTGACCTCACCTGAATGGAATGCTGACATCATACTCGGACTAATTGGGGCTAGGTGACCATAGTAATTAGGTACTTCATCATTAAAACACAGATACACATTATCATCTTCTTTGCAGCTGTGCACACAGGTACGGAAATGGTGCAGTGCTACTGATAACTACCACATCACTTTCCACAAATCGAAGTCTTTTCAAAGAGTCACCTTCATAAAATGACCAATTAAGGCAGGACAAGCAGCTAGTTTGGCATAAATAGGTCATCTGACTATTGAAAATGAATGGACACGGTACGACACCAGTTCAAATTGTACCACGCAACGACTAATTAGGGGAAGCAGTTGTTGTAATTATCTGCTACAGTGGCTGGATTCCTATGGCTGGATCTTGTCTCATCCACAGAACTGACAATTCATCACCTGTAACTTGCCAGCCGTGACCGACTGGAGAAGGAGCATTGATGATGGGGGAGATGGCCAGTTCAGATCTGCTTGATAGTTGGCCCGTAAAATATGTTGGTTGCAGGTGTCTTGTAGGTGGCATACACTGTTCTCCTGGTTATGAAGCCAAACAAAATATTATATTATGCATCATTCACATCACCTCCCGAGTCGATTGTCAATAACATAAATGAACCTCCCCAATAGAGCCTCCAATACAGGTTACCACCGTTTTAGAGGCCATTTTTCCCCGCAAAGCAGGGGTTGGCCTTTTTCGGGGACCGTGGTTGTTGTTGTTTTTTGGTCCCCTTTTTGGAGCAATGTTTTACGGCCGGATGCCCTTCCTGCCGCCAACCCTGGTTGTCGCCAACCCTGTTTGGCGCCAACCCTGTTTGTCGCCTTTTTACGACACACAGGGAATTACCAGTGAACTGGTACTCAATTAGCCGACCTCAGAAGGTATGATACAGGCTGAGTCAACCCCCCTGGCTGTTAATTCAGCGATCGACCGGGATTCGAAACCCAGGATCCTTGGTAATCCTAAGCTGGCACCCTAGCCGCTAGCCCAACACCACCAGGCAACACCAAGCAACACCTCCAATACAGGTTGATATGTCGAAATCTGCCCTAGTTTGGACCGGGATTCGAACCCAGGATCCCTTGGTTTTAATCCTAAGCTGGCACCTTAGCCGCTAGCCCAACACCACCAGGCAACACCAGGCAACACCTCCAATACAGGTTGATATGTCGAAATCTGACCCTAGTTTGGTCAAGCCTTGCACGAAGTTTCTCTTTTGTACATGATGGAAAATGTTCTCCTTTTACCCATCTCATAAAACGAGCTTGTGGAGTCACACCCTGTTAGAGTATGAAACCCAATGAGACTCTGAGACAATGGCTCCGCAAGGCCATCTCTGATGCACCCTATATCAATCACATGGGTGCGATTCTTGAGGCCAGTCGAAAAAAACAAATTTTCTGGTATTTATGAACTGAGAGCAGTGTCGATCACTGCACGACATCAGTATGTGGACTTGGACTGTGAATGACAATATCACGATGACTGGAACTGGGTCCATAACGCCTCATCTGGGTCCACCATCTATGGTCCACATTGCCTTGTCTAGGTCCACCATCTATGGTCCACAATGCCTCTGCTGGGTCCACCATCTATGGTCCACCATCTAACCCTAACCCTAACTGTACGTGGAGCTGACCACTACCTGAAAATGCAAAGCCCGTCCACGTCCGTTTGTATCCCGACATCTTCCGTATCTTCTTCTTCTTCCAACTCAAAATAACAAAAAACAGTTTAAAAAAAAATGCCAAATGAAAATTGAATGGAGCCTTGACCTTTGAGCTTTAGATCTAAAAAAAAAATCAGCTTCTAGCTTTTGATTGGTGACCCAATTCTGTGACCCAATATGCAAATTCTTAAAATTTCAGGTCAATTGTACGAAAATTGACGATTTAATACAACCTGTACATGATGCTTTGACCTTTTGATCGAAAAAAAACAATCGACTCCTACCTTTTGATTAGTGAACTAATTCAGTGATCCAATATGCAAATTCTTTAAATTTCAGATCAATCGGTTGAAAATTAGCGATTTTACGTGATGTTGATCTTTGACCTTTTGATCTAAAAAAACAACAATCAGCTTCTAGCTTTTGATTGGTAAACCAATTCAATGACCCAATATACAAATTCTTAAAATTTCAGATCAATCAGATGAAAATTAACCATTTTATGTGACGCTGACCTAAGGCCTGGACAGACACAGACACACACACACACACACACACACACACACACACACACACACACCATCATGGGGCACTTAGTTCCTTGTGGTATGGTGGACCCAGACGAGGCATTATGGACCATAGATGGTGGACCCAGACGAGGCATTGTGGACCATAGATGGTGGACCCAGACGAGGCATTATGGACCATAGATGGCAGACCCAGACGAGGCATTGTGGACCATAGATGGTGTACCCATGCGAGGCATTGTGGACCATAGATGGTGGACCCAGACGAAGTATTGTGGACCATAGATGGTGGACCCAGACGATGCATTGTGGACCATAGATGGTGGACCCAGACGAGACACACACACACACACACACACACACACACACACACACACACACACACACACACACACACAGTCTCACACACACACACACACACACACACACACACACACACACACACACAGTCACACACATATACACACACACAGTCACACATACACACACACACACAAACACAATACTCAAACACACAAACACAATACTCAAACACACACACACACAACTGGAGGCAATTCTGGGTTCGGTGACGAGCCTGAAAAGAGCCCTTGGAACAAAACTCTTAAAAAGTTGAACAGTTTGGTCCATGAACCGTGTTTCCCTTACCGAAGCGGAGGTGGATACTTTGGGTCCTGTCGGACTCCGTACCACCTCCTAAAACCCGCAAATGGAGATAACAACCAACGACACACATACAGACAGAATTACAAAACCCCGTCTCCTGCTGTGCAGAGGTCGGGCTAACTACGAAATAACTATTTAACTATTGGGGGATTTATGTGGATTCTCAGACCACAACCAGTACACACCCCACACACCGCACACCGCACACCGCACACGTCAACTAAGAAGAGTAAGACGAAGGGACTATTCCCATGTCCATGTGATCGACTCATCATGAAGGAACATATACAAAGTACTTCAATGCATCTTGTAAGTGTATTTAAAGCTGTTTTTCACAAAATAAAACCATTACAGTCGAACGTTGAAAAGTATTTGCAGCGCCTCAGATTAAAAAATATATAAATATCGCGAAACAGGCTGGAGTGACCAATCAGATGTGTGTTCGGTGGTCACGTGCCGCGGTGACCGTATTTACCCGCTCACTCAAAGGAAACCAGCGAAGGCGGGAAGGGCAACCTTGATGCGTTGCCATGGCAATGTAAACGTATCCTGGAAAGGGAAAGGACATTTCATTGGAACACAAAATACATTTCTGAGGGAATATTTTGAGGTATTTTTATTTTGCCGGTAATCTACGATATTAAAATTTCAGTTTTGTTTTTAAAATGTATTCCCAATTGCACGTCCCGTGTGCAGTGAAACCATCGAACGAATTGTTATAAAGTGTATTCCTTTGCGCACGGTGGTTAATGTGCAACGAAGGAAATACCTGAAGGTATTACAGGTGGTGATATAATTTGGAGGTGCTCCTTTAAGTTGGTGGCGAGGTGCAGCCGCGCGAACGCGCGTTCCACGTGAGGTGCGCGCGTTCCACGTGAGGTGCGCGCGTTCCACGTGAAGGTACGAAGTGTAAACCGATGTGTTCTGAGTGAGCTCGGCCAAGGCGGCTGCAATCTGTTCGGTCGGAGGTGCCAAAGGGACGTGCATTGTGCCTCCAGAGGTGTGGGACCGCAGGTTGTTAAATCACCACAACGGTGGCCGGTAGGGGCCACGGGTCTAATTCGGAGCCGTGAGGTAATCGGTCTTCACCTTCATCGCCCGATGCCGGCGGAATGAGTCGACCTCCTTTGGCCGGGGTGGCCGGAAAAAGCGGCAAGCGTACAGCGAGCCCCGGGCCTGGCCCTTCCGCGGGTGTTTCGGGCCTTTCGGCCCCTGGGGGACCGTCGACGTCTGGTTTGGGACCTGGCTCGATATCTCAGCGGCCGCAGCCGACGTCTCCACGGCAGCACGGCCGGGCTCCGTCGGCCGAGCTCACGGCGCTTTTCGAGTGCCCCGTGTGTTTCGATTACGTTCTGCCACCCATCTTGCAGTGCCAAGCGGGTCACCTGGTGTGCAACGGTTGTCGGCAGAAGGTGTCCTGCTGTCCGACATGCCGCGCCGCACTCTCGCCCTCTATCCGCAACCTGGCCATGGAGAAAGTCGCCTCCACCGTCGCTTTTCCTTGCAAGGTTAAAACATACATTGAGGACCGACATTTTTGTTTCCTTGGACCATGCTTGCACACGTATCATAGTCTAAACGAGGACAGGTCGTGCAGTGTGGACGTGAATGTATGGTGCATTGTGGACCATAGATGGTGGACCCAGACAAGGAAATATGGACCGTAGATGGTGGACCCAGACGAGGCATTGTGGACCATAGATGGTTGACCCAGACGAGGCATTGTGGACCATAGACGGTGGACCCAGACGAGGCATTGTGGACCATAGATGGTGGACCCAGACGAGGCATTGTGGACCATAGTTGGTGGACCCAGACGAGGCATTGTGGACCATAGATGGTGGATGCAGACGAGGCATTGTGGACCATAGGTGGTGGACTGAGATGAGGCATTGTGGACCATATATGGTGGACCCAGACGAGGCAATGTGGACCATAGATGGTGGACCCAGACGAGGCAATGTGGACCATAGATGGTGGACCCAGATGAAGATATGTGGACCATATATGGTGGACCCAGACGAGGCATTGTGGACCATATATGGTGGACCCAGACAAAGCATTGTGGACCATAGATGGTGGACCCATACGAGGCAATGTGGACCATGGATGGTGGACCCAGACAAGGCAATGTGGACCATAGATGATAGACCCAGATGAGGCAATGTCGACCATAGATGGTGGACCCAGACGAGGCATTGTGGACCATAGATGGTGGACCCAGACGAGGCATTGTGGACCATATATGGTGGACCCAGACGAGACATTGTTGACCATAGATGGGGGACCCAGACGAGGCATTGTGGACCATAGATGGTGGACCCAGACGAGGCATTGTGGCCAATATATGGTGGACCCAGACAAGGCAATGTGGACCATAGATGGTGGACCCAGATGAGGCATTGTGGACCATAGATGGTGGACTGAGACAAGGCATTGTGGACCACAGATGGTGGACCCAGACAAGGCAATGTGGACCATAGATGGTGGACCCAGACAAAGCATTGTGGACCATAGATGTTGGACCCAGACAAAGCATTGTGGACCACAGATGGTGGACCCAGACAAGGCATTGTGGACCATAGATGGTGGACCCAGACAAAGCATTGTGGACCACAGATGGTGGACCCAGTCGAGGCATTGTGGACCATAGATGGACCCAGATGAGGCATTGTGGACCATAGATGGTGGACCCAGACGAAGTATTGTGGACCATAGATGGTGGACCCAGACGAGGCATTGTGGACCATAGCTGGTTGACTGAGACGAGGCATTGTGGACCATAGATGGACCCAGATGAGGCAATGTGGACCATATATGGTGGACCAGACGAGGCATTGTGGACCATAGATGGTGGACCTAGACAAGGCAATGTGGACCATATATGGTGGACCCAGATGAGGCATTATGGACCACAGATGGTGGACCCAGGTGAGGCATTGTGGACCATAGACGGTGGAGTGAGACGAGGCATTATGGACCATAGATGGTGGACCCAGACGAGGCAATGTGGACCAGAGATGGTGGACCCAGACGAGGCATTGTGGACCATAGATGGTGGACACAGATGAGGCATTGTGGACCATAGATGGTGCACCCAGACAAGGCAATGTGGACCATAGTTGGTGGACCCAGACCAGGCATTGTGGACCATAGATGGTGGACCAAGATGAGGCAATGTGGATCATAGATGGTGGACCCAGACGAGGCATTATGCACCATAGATGGCAGACCCAGATGAGGCATTGTGGACCATAGATGGTGGACCCAGATGAGGCGTTGTGGACCAATGACGGTGGACACAGATGAGGCATTGTGGACCATAGATGGTGGATTCAGATGAGGCAATGTGGACCATAGATGGTGGACCCAGATGTGGCATTGTGGACCATAGAAGGTGGACCCAGACGAAGCATTGTGGACCATAGATGGTGGACCCTGGTGAGGCATTGTGGACCATAGATGGTGGACTGAGATGAGGCATGGTGGACCATATATGGTGTACCCAGCTGAGGCATTGTGGACCATAGATGTTGGACACAGACGAGGCATTGTGGACCATTGATGGTGGACCCAGATGAGGCAATGTGGACCATAGATGGTAGACCCAGATGAGGCATTGTGGACCCAGACGAGGAAATATGGACCATAGATGGTGGACCCAGAGGAGGCATTGTGGACCATAGATGGTGGACCCAGATGAGGCATTGTGGACCATACATGGTGGACCCAGATGAGGCATTGTGGACCATAGATGGTGGACCGACATGGCATTATGGACCATAGATGGTGGACCCAGACGAGGCATTGTGGATCATAGATGGTGGACCCAGACGAGGCATTGTGGACCACAGATGGTGGACCCAGACGATGCATTGTGGACCATAGATGGTGGACTGAGACGAGGCATTATGGACCATAGATGGTGGACCCAGACGAGGCATTGTGGACCACAGATGGTGGACCCAGACGACGCATTGTGGACCATAGATGGTGGACCCAGACAAAGCATTGTGGACCACAGGTGGTAGACTCAGACGAGGCATTGTGGACCAGAGATGGTGGACCCAGACAAGCCATTGTGGACTATAGATGGTGGACCCAGATGAGGCATTTTGGACCATAGATGGTGGACCCAGATGAGGCAATGTGGACCACAGATGGTGGCCTCAGATGAGGCTTTGTGGACCATAGTTGGTGGACCCAGATAAGGCATTGTGAACCATAGATGAGGCATTGTGGACCATATATGGTGGACTGAGACGAGGCATTGTGGACCTTTGACATTGTGGACCCAGACAAGGCATTGTGGACCATAGATGGTGGACCCAGATGAGGCGTTGTGGACCAACGACGGTGGACCGAGATGAGGCGTTGTGGACCAATGACGGTGGACACAGACGAGGCATTGTGGAGCATAGATGGTGGATTCAGACGAGGCAATGTGGACCATAGATGGTGGACCCAGATGAGGCATTGTGGACCATAGATGGTGGACCCAGATGAAGCATTGTGGACCATAGATGGTGGACCCGGGTGAGGCATTGTGGACCATAGATGGTGGATTGAGACGAGGCATGGTGGACCATATATGGTGGACCCAGCCGAGGCATTGTTGACCATACATGGTGGACCCAGACGAGGCAATGTGGATGCTGCACATTATTGTGGTTCTTTGCTCTCACAAGGAGTCAATAAAATTAAATTCAATTCAAAAGGTGCACTGTTGACTAATGACATCCGACTGCAGGCAAACTGATGACCGCCGACACAATGGAGCAGTGGATGCTGGCTCACAGAGGACACTAGACCGTTGGTGGACAGACCATGGGCACAAGCACATCGGGCACCCACTGTGTATCAGTTTGCTGGTGGAACAGGATAAAGGCGCAGGTGCACTGAAGACCAGCACCAGAACAAGGGTGAAGGTGCAGGAGATACCAGGACTAGGGCGCAAGTATAGGATGTAAGTGCAGGCACACCATGGCATGGGCGCATTGGGGACCGGGACGAGAGCTCACCTGGGGACGGGACGAGGGTGTGGGCTGACCCAGGGCTGGGACAAGGACGCAATGGGGACTGGGATGAGGGCTCGACGAGGGCGCACGGGAGACCGAGACGAGGGCGCATGGGCACATTTGGGACGAGGGAGCTCTGAGGGCCGGGACAAGGTCATGGGCGCAACGGGAACCGGGGTGCACCGAGGGCATGGGTGCAACGTGGCCGTGGGTGCAATGTGGGCATGGTTGCAACGTGGGCGTGGGTGCAACATGGGCATGGGCGCAACGTGGTGGTGGGGCTAATGGGGAACGGGGTGCGTTGGCCGCTGGGACGAGGGTGTGGGTGCAACGGGCGCCTGGCAGGACGAGAGTGCACTGGGAGCCAAGATGAGGGTGCGGGCACACCGGGGCGAGGGCGCACGGTTAACCGGGACGAGGACGCACGTTCGCAGTCGACCGGGACGAGGGCGCACGCGCGCAGTCGACTGAGACGAGGACGCACGTGCGCAGTCGACCATGACGAGGGTGCACGTGCGCAGTCGACCGGGACGAGGGCGCACGCGCGCAGTCGACCGGGACGAGGGCGCACACGCGCACAGTCGACCGGACGAGGGCGCACGCGCGCAGTCGACCGGACGAGGGCGCACGTGCGCAGTTGACCGGATGATGGCACACGTGTGCAGTCGACCGTGACGAGGGCGCACGTGTGCAGTCGACCGGGACGAGGGCGCACGTGCGCAGTCGACCGGACGAGGGCGCAGTCGACCGGATGAGGGCGCACGCGCGCAGTCGACCTGACGAGGGCGCACGCACGCAGTTGACCGGATGAGGGTGCATGCGCACAGTCGGCCGGACGAGGGCACACGTGCACAGTAGACCGGACGAGGGCGCACGTGTGCAGTCAACCGGGACGAGGGCGCACGTGCGCAGTCGACCGGGACGAGGGCGCACGCGCGCACAGTCGACCGGGACGAGGGCGCACACGCGCGCAGTCGACCGGACGAGGGCGCACGCGCGCAGTCGGCCGGACGAGGGTGCAGTCGACCGGACGAGGACGCACGGGCGCAGTCGACCGGACGAGGGCGCAGTCGACCGGACGGGGGCGCAGGCGCGCAATCGACCGGACAAGGGCGCATGTGCGCAGTCGACCGGTCGAGGGCGCAGTGGACCGTGCACATGCGCAGTTGACCGGACAAGGGCGCACGTGCGCAGTTGACGGGGATGAGGGCGCACGCGCGCAGTTGACCGGGACGAGGGCGCACGTGCGCAGTTGACCGGAACGAGGGCGCACACGCGCAGTTGACCTGACACGGGCGCACGCGCGCAGTTGACCGGACGAGGGCGCACGCGCGCAGTTGACCGGACGAGGACGCACGCGCGCAGTTGACCGGGATGAGGGCACACGCGCGCAGTTGACTGGGACGAGGGCGCACACGCACATGTGACATGAATCCAGACGAGGGCGCATGTGCACAAGTGTCCGGGTTCAGGATGAGGAAACAAGTGCCCCACAAGGACGTGGTCACCATAGACATTTGAATTTGGGCCCAGGCAGACCCTGGACCACTGATTCAGGCAGTCTGTATGTTGTGGATGGTGACAAGCCACAAGCATTCATTAGGCTTTGAGTATGAACATGAATTTTCTGCGGCTAGAATATGGACTCTGAAGAGACCCATCATAAACTTATAATATTTTTTTAACCTGACGCGAAAGAACAGGACATCACTGTTTTTGATACATATTCTTTAGGTTTAATAGTACGATTAATGTGCTTGTACGTCAGTGCCTTAATATCAGCATTTGCTTCAACTTTCGTACTGTGTGCCCTCCTCCGCCCCCAACTCCCTGTCACCCCAATGACCCGCTGACACCAATCAATATTGGCAAGAAACACCTTTGTGGTTTTTTTTACTCAAGCAGAAATGTTTTGTATTTGATCTGAGTAGGTCACACTGTGGTATTAAAGGGACGTTATTTATGCAGTCGTAAGGACGGACGGGTTGCAGGACGGGGACAAAGCAAAAATTTCATTTTGCATATGAAACAAATAGATCAATAGTGTTGGAATTTTAGCTTCTTCCCCTGTGCTTGTTCCTCTCTCCACCTCAATCTCTCCATTTTCTAAACCTTTTTGTGAGTTTCTCATTCTAATACTGTATCCCCATCTCCACCCCACATGGCATAGGTAATCTTTTGATGACCCCTAAAATGAATAATTCAGTCAAGTGCCCACAGGTTTATATTATTTAACTTGTGACAAATCATTTGTTTTTAAAAAACGTTAATTTTGTTGGTACAGGTATTGCGGCTTGTGGGATAGTACAACGACAGAGGTCATTAGACAGAAAACTGGGGCAAAAAAAAAAAGTATTGGGGTTACAAATGTACGTGTACCGCATGAAGAGTTGCAAAGGTACGTGTACCGCATGAAGAGTTGCAGAGTTGTAATTGCAAAATAAGGGTGAGAACAGGATCCCAGGTAAAGCTCAGTAATCGAAATGGGAGAGACCATGAGGTGGGAAGCAGACTTGAAATGTTATAGGGAAGAATGTACAACATCAGACTATAGAAATCAGTTCCACAGGTGAGGAAAGACGAGTACTAAATGATGGAGGTGAGCGTTGAGTATATACTTGGGGAAGGTAACAAGAAAGCCCTTCTGGAAGATTCTGTATGACCTAGAGGGGAAGAGGCTGTGCTGAGAGGCGAGATGGCAGGAGGAACATGCACCAGGACAGAGCCGATAAGAGACTGCTTGGCCACCCACCTGCCGGTGGTGAGCAGGGAATGGACCCCGAGATTCGGCTTCCTGATGTGATATTCCAATTAGATGGCTAGCCTAGGATTCCAGGGCCTCAATGCAGGTGATATGGAAAGCAGCAGCACCAGTCCGCAGAGTAGAACCATATTCCATGACAATGAGGTCTGTTGCAATTTTACTTAAATTACGCATGAGTGAAGGATGCTTTGTTATTGCTTCATTTGATTTGATGCATCCTTTCAGTCTTAGACATTTTGTGGCAGTTTTTCTGGCACGGCTCCTGCTCAATTCCAGCCATATTCTTGGAAATTTTAGTTTTCAATAGATCAAAGTCTCTTGGCCTCATGTAATACACAAGCTG
This sequence comes from Myxine glutinosa, assembly GCF_964187855.1. Lineage (NCBI taxonomy): Eukaryota > Metazoa > Chordata > Myxini > Myxiniformes > Myxinidae > Myxine > Myxine glutinosa. The sequence goes on along the minus strand of NC_136269.1, from coordinate 109,267,502 downwards.
GTTCAAGAGCTGTGTAGTTCATGAACTAGAAAGACTCGCTGCCTTTGGGAGCATTGGCAAGTCGTCTCCTCACCCTGCCAAGGAGTGGGTTTACCCTGGGTGCTACCAACACGTATGCAAAATTTGGTGGAGAGTTTTCTTCTGCCAGCCATGTTTTCTTCTATGATTTTCAGATGTACATACTTTTCAGAATTGTATACATGTATAAATTTGCCTTATTATATAATATAGTATGATGCCACTAATCCTCTTGATCTTGGAGAGATGGCGAGATAGATCCATGAAGGTATTGTCGCGTCCGCAGCTAGTTAACACCAGCCTTGTACGGATGAGCCGAACCAGCCTTAACTCCCGGGGCGATCTCCAATTTTGGTGGTTATTGACACGTGCGGGACTGAAGAGACATTAAGCGTTTAACATAATTCGGGAAGCGTGGCCTGCCAGCCCTGTTCCCTTGCCCACCGAACCATGGTAGCTCCACCTCTCCTGGTTGGGTCTTTACTGTATCGTGTCCATGGAGCGTGATTCGCTTGGTCGGCTGCCGTTTTGCTTGGCCGGCAGCTGCCATAAATGTTAGGAATGGCCACAGAGGGCATCACGAACAGGGGAAATTAACGTTAAACCCTATTATTAAGTAACACATCATCATCCCTCATATGATGAACATTTAAATACAACCTTAAGGGTGTAGTACTGGTGAAAAATTGAGAAAACTACATAGGTACCTTTGAGAGGCCTTTACACAAAAACAAAGTCAAGTTAATATCTAATTTTCAGTTTTTCTTGAAAGATATAATCTTGGCTTTAACTCAGACCAGTTTCAACGCTTCTTTGTCATATTACATGCATATAATTTGCATAAATTAGACCGTCAATAAAAAACAAGGAAAAACAAAGAACACATTTCTACTTCTATCTTCTATGTCACCTATCATTCTTTTCACACAAAACTTGGTACATGTATTATACATGTGTTACTCTACTACCTGATGAGAGGATTTTGTGAAATTATGTCAAATGTTCACTAATTAGCTAATTATGCCAATTACCAGATAAAACTTGGTTGTCCTTCAATAAATCCACAATGGCTACTCCTATAAACAAAAGCCTTCATCATTTTAAAGGAAGTGATATTCTGAATATCCTGTCCAAATTTCAGCCCAAAAGAATGATGCATTTCCCAAGTTATAACAAATTTCATGCAAAATATTATATTGAATTGAATTGAAATTTGAATTTTTCAATAATTAGGGGTACTTCTATGACCTCTAATTAGTCTAGTAGGAAGACTAGGTCCCCCTGCACCCCCCGGAGATATACTTCTAATCAGTGTTTCTAGATTGGAAAAAATGTGTAGAAAATGATTAGCTATGGCCCCAAGCTGAACAAATGTCCCACATACCATTTTTATGCAAATTACTGCTGCAAATTTTATGCAAAATTATGCAAATTTTATGCAAATTTTTGATGAGGAGTAGAGTTGAGGGGTCTTTGAGGGCTTCATCGAGGTGCTCTCGGTTGCAAGACTGGGTCATTCTGAGAAGCACAGCAGGGTCAGAGATCATGATGTTCTCCTCCTCAGTGAATCTCTCCATCAACAGCCTCTCCATTGCCTCACACACTGTTTTGAGGCAAAAGAGGGACTTTGCGTAGGCCTTTCCACTGAGAACACCTTTGAGAGATCCACTTGTTACTAGTTGTGCCTCAAAGAGAATCTCTGCATATCCAGAACCACGCATCTTGTGTCCAGTGAGCATCCCGATGTAGTTCATGGATGTGTGGAAGGGTCCAATCGTTACTACATGACTAGCAAATTCATTTGGCCAGCGCCAGATGATGGGAAGGGCTTTCATGCAGACACCCAGATCAAATGTATTCAGGACCCATCTCTGACCCACCTCAGCAGTTGCTGCCTCGGAACGCTTCAGTAGCTCACGAACAACTGCGTTGTCTGTGATCGGTCTGTGCCTGGTGCCTGCATGGCATGGCAATGGCCTGCAGCCTGTGCCTGGGCTAGGGGGTTTCACCTCTGCAACTGGTTCTCCCCCACCCAGCAAATCAACAGTCGACTACTGCACGCCTATCCACCAACCGATCACAGACAACGCAGTTGTTCGTGAGCTACTGAAGCGTTCCGAGGCAGCAACTGCTGAGGTGGGTCAGAGATGGGTCCTGAATACATTTGATCTGGGTGTCTGCATGAAAGCCCTTCCCATCATCTGGCGCTGGCCAAATGAATTTGCTAGTCATGTAGTAACGATTGGACCCTTCCACACATCCATGAACTACATCGGGATGCTCACTGGACACAAGATGCGTGGTTCTGGATATGCAGAGATTCTCTTTGAGGCACAACTAGTAACAAGTGGATCTCTCAAAGGTGTTCTCAGTGGAAAGGCCTACGCAAAGTCCCTCTTTTGCCTCAAAACAGTGTGTGAGGCAATGGAGAGGCTGTTGATGGAGAGATTCACTGAGGAGGAGAACATCATGATCTCTGACCCTGCTGTGCTTCTCAGAATGACCCAGTCTTGCAACCGAGAGCACCTCGATGAAGCCCTCAAAGACCCCTCAACTCTACTCCTCATCAAAAATTTGCATAAAATTTGCATAATTTTGCATAAAATTTGCAGCAGTAATTTGCATAAAAATGGTATGTGGGACATGTTTTCAGCTTGGGGCCATAGCTAGTCATTTTCTACATATTTTTTCCAATCTAGAAACACTGATTAGAAGTATATCTCCGGGGGGTGCAGAGGGACCTAGTCTTCCTACTAGACTAAATAGCATGATTCTTGTTTATAAGACTATAAGGAAACTGTTCAGCTAAAAAAAAAAAAAAAAAAAAAAAATCACCTGTTCACCAGTACTACACCCTTAAGCTACATTTTCCCTACTTATGTGCATCAAAATGCTCCTACGCATCACATGGTCCATACTATTTCTATACAATTCTACCTTTCCTACCGTATTCTCTTACCTAACCCCATAAAAGTAACAATATTTTACAAGTGTCTGGTAAGTTTGGGAATACCCTGTAAATTAAGGACTTTTTCATGAGTCTTGGATTACATAGATTAATTTTTTTCTTCAATAGGCACTTTTTTTTCTTTTTCTTCTATCAGGAACCTGTTTTTTTGATCTGAACAGATCCATGATGAATTGACTTAGGGGGCATCTATGTAAATGGGGTAGGGGGGTGGAAGGGGTGAGTACGCAGAGTGAAAAGTGAGGTTAAGCAGTTGGTTAACTTTGTCTGTCCATCTATCTTTCTGTCTTTGTCTGCCTGTCTGTCCACAAATGTCAGTTTATGATTGAGGAACAACTTTATTTCAATTGAGTGTTATATTTTGAACATTAATCGGAAAACAAACCTGCTGTAAGGCATTACTTTAGTTCTGAATTCGTCCTAATCGCACATGCACTGAGTACTTATCCATTGAAGTTTTGTCAAAATGTCACAATGACGTGATTTTTCTTTTCAGAATCTGCTTGAGGTTTGTTGTATAAGGAAGAAAATCTTCTTTTTGTAATCTTTGGATGGCTCATGGTATGCGTTTTTAAAGAGAAGGCAATGCTTCAGCACTTGATTTCAATGTTAAGGGTTTAATTGGTGCTTTGGATTTTGATAAATGTATTCCGACACGTCCGTTTCGCTGCATATTGGTTTTATTTGGACCAATTTGAAATCCTCTACTCAAGGAAAATTGTTGCCTGATGTGCCATCTCATGTAGATGTAACGAGGAAATGTTTTTGGTTATTTTTGTTGTTGATTTATTTCATTAATATTTTTGCAACCATACCTAAAAATATCCACATCGCAGACACGTTGGTGGCCTCTTTGTGTTACCGCCTCTCTTTCTTCCAGTCTAGCTACTCTCTCAGCTCCCCGACCGTCCCTAACTCCTCCAGACCACATGTGTTCTTCCAGTAATGCCCTCCTGGTTGTATCCCCCAAATCGAGGCTCTCTTCCCACCTCCACTCTTGTGTTCTTTTTCTTCTCCCATTTGTTTTCTTCTCCCATTTGTGTAACTGTGTAACTAACATTTACCTTTGTGTAACTAACTGACTTCAGTCACACCCTTCTCTCTCTCGGCCTAGGCAGGGCATCAAGCACTCGGCGCACCACCATCGCAAATCGTCCTCCATCCTTACCCCCGATCGTTTCTTCCCCCATTAGCTCTACCTACCCTAACCCTCTGACCACAGGTTTTCTCCACTCCCTTCTTCATATTCCTTTGCTTGTGTCCACCTGTGAACTCACTGTCTGTATGTTGACCATTTTCTCTGTCTCTTTGCTCTTCCTTAAGCCAATTTTTATTTTATTTTCAAATGTTCGTTTTTATTTTTTACAATAAACCTTTATTAGTGAATAGTAATTGTACACCGCTCCTTTCCTATGCCATCTCCAGGCATTGCAAATCGTCATTGCCGGGCACCAAAGGGGGCTTGGCAGTGACGCACGCTGAAAGAGAGTACTCAGTTTTCACTCTGGTTTCTTGTTTTCTTGGTTGTTTGTCCGGACGATATCTCAGCCATCCTTTGAGCTAGGAAGCTGAAATTTCGGCACAGTAGTGAGCAAGTCCTTTGTCAAAAACGGAATTTTTTGTTTTTTGATTAATCAATTAATTGAGGAGTTATTTAATTATTAGCGATTAATTAAGTACTTATTTAATTAATTAAATTTCCTTTCTCTTCTGACCATTAACTCAGGCACCTTTTGAGTTAGGAAGCTGATATTTGGACATGCCAATGACCAGGTGATTTGGCTGCAAAGGCTATTCATGATTTATTAATTAATCAATTAATCAATTAATCGATTAATTATTTAATTATTCGATTAATGATGAATTTTTTTATTTTTTTTACTTAGATTCTGATGAAATGGTGGTGGTTTATGTGTTCTCTGACCGAATTGATTAATAATTTAATTTTTTTATGATTATTATTTATTTATTTTCATTATTAATCATTTATTTATTTTCTTTCTCATTTGGCCAATATCTCAGGCACCTTTTGAGCTCGGAAGCTAATATTTGGACATGAGTGACCAAGTGATGTGGCTATCAAGGATATTTTTGATTTATTGATTCATCAATTAATCAATTAATCGATTAATTATTTAATTATTCGATTAATTACTTTAAAAAAAAAAATCCAGTTACAGATTCTGATGAAATGGTGGTGGTTTATGTTTTCTGTGACCGAATTGATTAATAATTTAATTTTTTCATGATTATTATTTCTTTATTTTCATTATTAATCATTTATTTATTTTCTTTCTCATTTGGCCAATATCTCAGGCACCTTTTGAGCTGGGAAGCTAATATTTGGACATGACAGTGACCAAGTGATGTGGCTATCAAGGATATTTTTGATTTATTGATTAATCATTTAATCGATTAATTATTTATTGATTAATCGATTAATTATTTATTGATGAATCAATTAATTATTTAATTTTTTATTAATGACTTATTTAATTAAATTTCTAAAAGATACATCTTCGGATGAAGCACTGGTGGTTTAGTTATGCTATTAGCCAATTGATTAAGAAAATATTTTGTGATAATCTTTTATTGATTTTAATTATACAATTAATCAATCAATTAGTGTACACCTCTCCCTCCCAATGCAGCCTCAATGAGCTGCACTGCGGTATTGCCGGGCGCCAAAGGCGCCCCGGCAATGCCGCGCTGTAGGATATTTAATTATTTGGCATGGGGGCGGTGTACTTTGAATGTATGTGTACTTGTTTTCTTGTTGTATTTGTATTGTATTTATTGTATGTGTACTTGTATTTATTTCTTGTTGTATAGAAATAATGAAGTTTAGCAAGTAGCATCCTGGCTAAATGTTTCACCAGTTTTGATTACACTTGCTGTTAAATTTTGATGTCAGGCAAGTAATGCTGTGTTTGACTTAGGTTGCCTTGAGTAGTTGTTCAGGACTCCCTGTTCCATGTGCGTTTGCTTGTGAGACATATACTTTTGTTGACAATAATTGTGTTCCGGTTTAGTTTTTCATGGATCGAATGGCATGTTGGAACAGGTTGAATGGCATGCTACCACTGATGCAGATAATGTTAGCTGAAATTGCACTGCGAAGTGTGCTCACAGCAATAATCGCAGCGAGAAGATGATGTAGACACTCCTGTGGGCTTCTGCTCACTTTGGCATTCGTACCGTGCCGTTGGGGGAATGGAAAATCTTCACTGAGGTTTGTGGCATTCGATTCCTTTTGCATCCATGGCGACCAACTGAAGACGCTGCTGTTACCTTGGAAATGTGTGATGGAAGCAAGCGTGCTGTGATGTGCAGCTACTTTTGTCTTTACAGTTTTTCCCCCTTTTTTTCTGTATGGCTGGCATATTGCTGTGCCACATTCTTACAATGTTATTGATTGCCTTTTCATCTCTGACTTTGATGCTCAGTATTTAAAGAAAACATCGATAAAATGGGCTTTTTTGCACTTTGCTCTGCTACAAATATGGAGAGAAGGGATAAATCCATCCGTCCAAGCACGATATTCCGAGATCGGAGTATTGATGCTGCCAAAGCAGTTCATTGGCAGGGAATTGGATACCTGTCTTGCCGTCGCCTTGCTTGTGGCAGTTACCCCACGTGTGCGAAGCAAAATGCGGGATTACGCAAATTGGTTGTTTGACATCCATTGGAAGGAGGGCACACACATTGATGAATCGCCCTGCCTGTGAAACACTGTCGACTGACAGTTTTATAGCTGGGTCGGGAATCAAACCCTAACGAGACAGCTTAGAGGCGAGAATGTAATGTGTTAAATAAGGTGGCGTAAAAGACGCTGCATCAACGGCGGTAAACTTCCGGGAAAAAAAAATCATACGACCTTTAAAACCTTTATTTTATTTAAATTTAATTATCCACTTGGACACTGAATGAAATGAATGAATGATCGTTTTAAGGGACGAGGGAGCACGCGCGCAGTTGACCGGGACTCCTACATGCAACTCCTATGATGGAATTGAACGTAGAGCGTACAGGATTCCATAAAATAAAACACAAAATATAATGGCATTTTACATCATCTCGACCAATCACATTTGCTGTTCGCAGACCCATCCCATGTTATCTTGTTCTCAAGACTGCATGGGGTAAGGTGTTCTATGAACTCTCTAGTTGGGAAAGGAATTTGGAACTCTATGAAAGATCCTGTAGAGTTTTTAAATTCCACAAGCTAAGTGCAAGTAGGTGGGACTTTAAGTCCACTCCGATATAATTGTGGACTCCATGATGCAACATCCTGTTTGTGAAGTACCAGGCTGTTTGTTGCAGAGTTACATTCTGATAGGAATCAAACCCTTACAAGACAGCTCAAATACGAGAACACTACCTCTGAGCTCTCCTTTCATGAGAAGGGGTTCAATAGGGGAGTATGGTAAGCCTTATAAAATATACATTTAGGTTGATGGAAATAATGGGGAGAAATATGAATCCCATGGGATAAACTTTAATATTGCTCCGTGTGAAGTATGGTTAAGGCTCGCATAGCTCTGTGGAGGGGCGCTGGTGTAGATTGAGCACACTGAAATACTAAAGCCCTCAAAGTGGTATTGAACTTTGGAGCGCGTACTCCAGCGAGGACTATTATTTCTCTAGAAATATGCGTGGGTGGACAGGAAAATTGCCCGTCCTCATTTGCAGACCCGCCTAGGCCAAAAGAGGACATCTCATGAAGTGGCGAAATGAGACTTCATGACGTGAAGGCTGTCTCGTCACTGGAGTTTCCTCTAATTGGTGTAGCTCAGGTTCCAATCGCAATTATATTTATTGGGTTCATGTCTTTTTTCTTTTCTTTTTTAACTGGGAGTCTGGGTAATATCACCGAAATGTCAAAGGAAGTAAATATGATAGAGGTTGCTCTTTTACAAGTTGTGTTTGGACTTTTTTTTAAAAATTGCTGCACTGTCATTGCTGTTTCTGAGATTGAATCATTTACTGAAGTTAAACTATGCATGCTTGGCCCACAATAGATGTCAAAAATAGCTGGATTTTATCGTGCCATCTATATTCATTCATTCGATTTGCTCTTATTTATTCATTCAATAATTCATGATTGCATTTATTCAACTCGTAGTAAAATTTGCAAACAGTTTGGCGACCGACAGGCAAAGACTGATAGAGAACCGTCTTTGGAGGCCATCCCCTCCCCACAGATCGGGGGTTGGCCTTTTTGGGGCACCGTGGTCCCCTTTTTGAAGCAATGTTTTACAGCCGGATGCTCTTCCTGCCGCCAACCCTGTTAGTCGCCTCTTGCGACACACAGGGAATTACCAGTGAACTGGTACTCAATTTCGGAAAGATGACAGACTGAGTCAACCCCCCTGGCGTTAATTCAGCGATTGACCAGGATTTGAACCCAGGATCCTCGGATCCCAAGCCAGCACCCTAACCGCTAAGCCAACACCAGGCTCCGCAAAGAGCGATAGACGGGCCATATACAGTACTGTCTATCATTTCTACATGGGGTAGCGGTAGCGGTGAGTGTTATATTGGGTGATGTGCTCTGATCTTGGGGAAAACCGCTGGACTGACTTTGACAAGCCTGATAAGACGGGTATTTTCTATTAAACAAATGACATGCTTTTAGCAGCCACCTGTCTCATGTGACCATTTCCCCTCTGTGGAATAGGCGTGCATATAAATGCCAGAATTGGTGATTTAACAGCATTGATGCTTGCATCTAATTGGCCACTGTTGTACTCTGTAAAAGGGTCTCCAGGGTATTCAGTGCTGAGAATGGGAGGCATTGTGGTCTGTATTAATGAAAGGGAAACGTTTGAAGTAAAATGGCTGTTTTTGCAGTTGCATTGATGCAACCAAATTGTTTTATGTAATGAACATCATGAGCAAAATATTTTGTTACTTTTTGAATGGAATTTCATCTTGTTATTCTTGCCTTTGGACTACAGTCCGCACTAGGCTTTGAATTTTTTATTCATTTTAAAGAATCACTCAATTGTTATGTAGTGGACAAATCAGCATAAAGATATATTATATGAAATATCTCCCTGATTAGTTTGATGAAAATTGATTTGCAAACCCTATGATGGAATTGAACGTAAAAATATAATACTCGTACATACAGTACTTGGCTTTTAAGAACAAGCAGCTATTTAGTTTGCTTTAATGGAGATGTTTAGACATCTAACGTCCGTGTACTTTGGGCATTTTCCAAAAGCTTTTAGCATGAGTACTCTGCTGTTTTACATGAATCTCCCCCCTTCAGCTCTGAGCAAGTGCCAGTGGAAGCATAAAATGTCTCGCCTTATTGTAGATCTAACCCCAGACAATGTAAAGTTGAAGAAAAATGCCAGTTTGGTTTGGACTCCATGGTACTTTAACCGTCTCCAAAGTATCCAATAAGCAATGCTTGAATGTAACTTCAAAAATCCAAAATCCTCAGATACCAAAATATTTTGCTTTATTCTTGTAGATCTCGTCAAGATCTATCCAAAATATTTTTGGGCGATATATATATATATATATAGTTGCGGTTTTTAGAACCCCTCACTTTGTAAATACTTGCAAATAATATTCCATCATTTAATAAGGTTAAAGGTTGCACCCATAGTTAGGCCACAGCAACACGGAGGTCACCATAGGAATTTCAGTTATTTCCTTAGTATGTGTTTCAGATCAGGCTGTGTTCCCAATAGTTGAATCTGCGTTGCATTAATCAAATAACATAGGCCCCATTCGCTTCCTTTCCAACCTCTCTCTCCCAATTCTATTGCGCACCTCCGCTTGCTAGCAGCGTTCGCTGCCTCGCTGAGCTTCTGCTCAAACAAACGCCATTAACCATGCGGTCAAGCTCGAGGAAGAAGGGGGCGGAGCGCCGGGAACGAGGCGTGGCCCTGTCAACTCGCCGTCAAGGGCGGAGCCGGTGAGCCCTCGCCAACCAACCAGGGCTGAGGTGAGCTCGCTGGCGGGCGTGGTTTCGAAGAGCGCGGATTGATCTCAAAGCGCATTATATAAGCACACGCGTGAAGCCCTTTTAGGAACTGCGTGAGGGAGCACATTTTGATACGGACTCGTTGGGAAAGGCGCTTTATGAACTTATTGATCGGGAGGCGCGCTTGTTTCAAAGGACTCGTTGGGAAAGGCGCTTTATGAACTTATTGATCGGGAGGCGCGCTTGTTTCAAAGGACTCGTTGGGAAAGGCGTTTTATGAACTTATTGATCGGGAGGCGCACTTGTTTCAAAGGACTGCGCGGAGACGCTCATTGCACGAACTGCCTGTGATATGAGCCATTGATCGGGAGAGAGAGAGAGAGAGAGAGAGCTGGCACGAGCAACGTATTACGTACGCCGCATCCCAGTCCCCCCGATATATGTAACCCCGAGATACGTAAGGTCCGCTCGCGTCCGACGATACGCGCGAAGCTGCCTGCCGGGTTTCGCCCGCGGAACCGGAGCCTGGACTGGAGTGGACCGGAGCCGGATCCCATCGCCTGACCATCTGCCTGGACCTTCCTCCCCTACCACTACAATCCCGTGTGAGTGTGTCTGTTCGTCCTGGGGTCGTAATAAGTTAAGACTGTATAGATAAGCTTGCCCTGTGTCCTTTTGTTTCTTCTTCTTCTTGTACATGCTTCCCTTTCCTCTTATTTTTGGGTTTGTTAATAAATGTACCTTGTTCTTCCTTATTTTTGGGTACCTTGTTCTTCCTTTGTTTCCTAATCCGATCGCCTCCGTCCTTTCTTTCAATTGAGTACCTGTGGCACGATTTCGGAACTGCTCAGGATCGGGTTTAGTTTTATTGTTAATAGCTCGGGTCGCGGATTGCTAACAGCTCGGCAATTTCAATCTTATCCGTGGTTCGAGCGGGAGTTATTTCCCTGCTTTACGGTCGGGTTAGTAAGTAGGTATTTGGGACTTCATTGACCAATCACCATAGCTAATTCCGACCGGAAGGAGCGTCATAGCTTCCAGGATTGGGGGACGGCCAGCTTAAAAGACAAGGGGATTAACCCCCCCTTGATAAGGGGATCGCCGACCCCCGAAGCCGCAACAATTGGTGTCAGGAGTGGGATTGGACCCGAACCAAATTTTCTACCATCTGAAAAAAAAAATTTGGTCAAAATTTCGAGCGGCCGAAATTTTATTACATCCAAATTAAATCATGCCATGGATAACCAAGGCGGTCAGATGCCGGTGGGGGTAGAAGTAAAAGAAGAGGTAATAAACCAGGACCCCCGGGAAGAATTGGGAAAAAAAGAGGAGAACATTGATAAGGGTGCGGCAGCTGGGAAAGGAAATGGCGGCCTCCCGTACATGACGGCGACAGCCGGGCCACAGTGCCAATGGACTGGGGCCTTTTTATGGTGCATTTCAGCGCATATATGGAGGGTGACAGGAAGGGGATGGATGCAATGATGGTGACCCGAGGGGTCGACATGGAAAAAATGAGGAACGAAGCAAGGGACAACCCGGATGGATTTCAGGAGCAAATAAACGCCAACATAAAAAAGATGGGGAAAGGAATAGACCGCATGTCGGGCGGGAAAGGTACACGGGTACACGACGAGGTAACGCGGCTAGAGGAGCGCGGGTTGAGCGAAGTTGAGCGAGGCGCAGGTAACTGGACGGGTATAGAGATCGCGACCCGGGGTATGGGGAAGCCGGCGACCGCAGAAGTAGAGAATTTGATTTTATTAGCGCCAGCGGTCGTCGAGAAAGAAGAAAATAAAATCGAACAAATAGTGGAAATTGGAGAGACGGCGGACTTAGAACAGCACTCGCGGGAGGAAGGAATGGAAATTGTACAAAGTCTGTGTTCGCATCCTGATGCCGTACTTGCTAATCCTTATAAAGATTTGCAGCTGCGTGTGGAGAAAAGGACCCCGAAGGTAAGCCGGGTGATATATGGTGCGAAGAGGTTTAGCGCGAAAGTGTTTAGCGCGAGAGGATTCTTCGCGCGCTTGGGATCCAGGCGTAACCTGGGCGTTCATGGAAGGTCCTTTGTGCGCTGTGTGAGTGGAAATGGCGCGCGTGTAAGAAAAAAGTGTGCGTCGAAGAGTGAGTGTGTTACAGAGTGTGAAAGTGAGGATGAATGCACATCGGAGTGTACGTGTGATGAATGTGATACAGAGAGTGAGTTGGTTGTGGCGAGTGTGCGAGAATGCACACCTGAGTTGGTTGTGGAGCACGTGATTGGGTGTGCGACAGGGGATTGCACACCCGTGGGTAGGTGTGCACTGAGTGGGTGTGCAACAGAGTGCACACCCACGAGTGGTATGGAGTACGTACCGGGAGAGTGTGCGCAAGACGGTGCACAAGAGAGGTGTGTTACGAAGTGTGTGATAACAGAGTGTGCGAGGAGAATGAATGCACAAGAATTTGTGCGAGAGGAATGCATGGAATGCATGGAGTGTATGGAGACACCTGGATGTGTGAGTATAGAACGGGTAGCGTATGGATGTGAGCATGCTAGTCGGGCATCGACATTAACCGGGTTAGCGTTTAGGCCAACGTATAGCCGACGCTAGCTCTCGGGGCGTGGTGCGCTTTGTGTGCTGTGGGGACCGGCGGAGGTCGTAGCCACGGCGGTTTCTCAAGAACCGCCATGCGCGATCCGCACCGGGCTCCGCCCTGCACGGTCGGTGCCGCGTTTTGTTAGGCAAAGCGATCGGCCCGGTTCGATGGGAAGGAGAAGGGTTCGGAGCGGCGCCCCCTTGCGGTGGCGGCGCTCCGGCCGGGCAAGGCTGGGCCATCGCGCTTGGGAGCGCAAGGCCCTGCGTAGGGATGGTGCTTGGAGCCTTGGCCCAACAAAACCTCCTCCCCAGAATCGTAAATGCCGGACGGACCCAACCAACAGTAGACCAAACCACCCGAATTCATTGCTCGGCTTTGCGAAGCCGAGCTTTGATGATGTAATGACGCACCGAGAGGCTCAGAATAGTGGACTAATAGTAGTAGTGTTGGCGATAGTGATGTAGAGGGATGGTAAGTCTACCATCCCTTCTTTTTTGGCAGAGGAGCTATAGATTTATGGGATGGCAGTGCAAACTAGCCCGGGAGGGTTAGGATAATGTTATAGGATCTAGAAAATGACCATAGGTGACCGAGATTTAAGTAGTGACAATTGTACAAGTAGTGGGGATGTAGCCAGGTTAGATGGACTATAATGACGTGGGATGTGCATAGTTTAATGGGCTGACATGGAAGCACTAATCTTAGAAGGGCAATAGATAGTTAAATGATGCTGTGTGTATGAGCTTTAAGTTTTGGATGAAATGAGGAATTGAGAGGCAATGCTCGGGAAGGATGTGTGTGTAAAACTGTATGAGCAGAGTAGTGTGTACAAGTGTAAGGTGTTGAGTGATTGACTTGCATGATGTGCAAGTGAAGTACAGGTGTATGGAGAATGGTTGGATGGAATATATGGTCTGGAGTAAATCGAGTATGGAATGAATGGTGTGGAGTGAGTATTGTGAAATACGTGAAGTGGAGTGTATGGTGCGAAGGAGTGGATGGGGGAAGGATGGACCCCTTCACGAGTACCCGGGGAGGGTAGATTAAAAGTAGGCAGAGGGAGTAGGAAAATTGTGGTAGGATATTGACATCTGTGGTGCGAAAGTAGCAGATTACTGCTTGGTTTGGTGCATGAGTGAAGTGGAATGGCTGGGCGTGTGGCCTGTTAGTAAGAATTGTTGAATGGGCACTCCGCCATTGGTAGTCTGTCGGCCAGGTGAGGCCGCAGGTAGGCTCTGGGAGCCAGTTAGTTTTTTTTTGTTGTTGTTGTTTTTTGTATACTGAATCGAGGCTCGTGAAAGAGCTGACATTTACTTCACAAACAAATCAACCAGACAAACAAAATATATAAAAAGAGGGAGCGGACGACAAGAGAAGGGGAAGCACACAAACACTTGAGAGCACACAACATTTAAGAGCAGGGAGATGTGTGGGAGGGAGAGGGCTTGGGGGGAGGAGGCATGGGAAGGGGGAGGGGGTGGGAGAAGTATAAAACACAAGGACACCAAGGACTTCCAGGACAGAAGTTGGTATTTCAAAAAAGTGGAATTGGGGTGAAATTAGCGGGGATAGAAAAGATCAAGGTTTTGGATGGGGGAAGATAAGAGATGGTGGTGAACAGCTGTTTTAAAGACCTGGAGGGTGAAGTGCGATTGAAGAGAGTGAGGGAGTTTGTTCCAGAGGCGGGAGAAAAGAGGAATGAAGGAGTGAAGGTGAGCAGAGAGTCTTGATTTTGGCAGTTTAACCATAAGAGGGTTGCAGGCAGATCTTGTGCGACCTGTAGGAATATTTGCGGGACAGAGCCCAGAGAGAGCTGGGGGGGGGCAAGGCCAGAGAGGAGTCGGTAGAAGACGGAAAGACCACCAACCTGCCTGCGGTGAGTGAGTGAGAGGCCCTTGGAGTTAGCTTCATCGCGGGAGATTCCAATTATTCTGAAAGATCATTTCAGAATGTTTCAGAATGAGTTCATGGGGCCCGAGGATCCAGAGAAGGACCCAGGTAGCCTGACGCCAGAGAGGGCGGTCGCGGGGTAAGGGAGCCAGAGGGCCTTCCCCAGGTTAGGATAGTGAGGAGCTAGGGAAGCTCGGGTGGCAACTGCAGTGGCGGAGGTGTGCAGGTGAGCGGACCTGCTGGTGAGCCACACGACCCAGCCCTGAAATTGTGCGAGGGCACCGGTAGAAAAACCGGGGGAGTGAGACCCCAAATTGGTGAGCGCCACAGTATGTTCAATGGGAATTGGTTTTTAGAACTGCATAGTTTAATGATGGCCAATGGTTTTGCAGGGCAAGACCCCAGGTACTTTAAAGAGAGTTAATGTCATTTAGAAGTATAGCTAGGATGAAAGTCTCTTCGCACCATCCCCATCCACTCACCTAAGGTGATAAAACTCCACACCATATTTTGGCAGACATTTGGAATGTAAGACGCATCTCGACGTGGGGGACATTGTTTGTATTCCATCCCTTCCTCCTTCGGAGGGATTGGGGACGAATTTGGTATTAGAGGGAACGGGAAAGACAAGACGTTAGCGACGGATTTATAAATGTGTAAATACGGGTAAGGGCAAGGGTAGGGTCAGGTGACATGGGGGGTGACGGACGCTAGGGACGAGCTTTCTCAGCTCGCTCTCCCGTGCCCTTCATGTCTGCATTGCTTTGTATTGATGTGTACCCTTGTGCCCCTGCCCGCTGATCTGCTTGTCCTTCCTTCCCCACTCACGGACCATTGTTCTTTTGTGCCCGGGGGGGGGGGGGGGGGAGTGTGCAGGTGACCACAGTTGTGCGCCCGCACCCTTGCTGCCTCCGGCCTGCACTGATGCACCATAAGGACCACACGTTCTGTGGCATATCACCGCCTTATTGACCACACGTACTGTGGCCTGGCACGTCTGCTGGGACCGGCCACTGTTGCCAGCGGTGTCTGGTTGCGGACCACTGTGTTTTCAGAGTGGCCGCCATGCCATGCGGGTGGACCACCTACGTTGGCCCTGCTGGCCAGAAACAATAAAAAGCGGTAGCGGGTTGTGCCCTTTCTTATTATTAAATAGACAGCAAGATGAAGATCAAGACTTCAAGTGCATTCCTCTTCCCTCAGATCGGCAGTCTGCAGCCTCCTCACTCTCTGAAGACCTGGACAAAATCACAGACTGGTCAAACAAGTGGAACATGTCTTTCAATCCTGCCAAATCTCACTCTCTTACTATGTCTCTCCGAAAAGATCGACTGGACAACCCTCCCATCTACTTTCTCAACAATCCTCTCCAAGAAGTTCTGTCACTCAAGCTTTTGGGTCTCACTATCTGCCATGATCTTTCTTGGGAAAACCACATTTCCAAGCTGGCCTCCAAAGCCAGTCGCCGACTGGGCATCCTCCGTCGTGCGAAGTCCTTCCTCGGCACACCTGAGCTCCTCACCACTTACAAGGCTTTCATCCGCAGCTCAATGGAATACTGTTCTCCCCTATGGGCTGGTGCTCCTGCCTCACACCTGGCTCGGCTTCACGCTGTTGAATCCAAAGCTTTCAAAATCATTGGAATCTCCCGCGATGAAGCTATCTCTGAGGGCCTTTCACTCACTCACCGCAGGCAGGTAGGTGGTCTTTCTGTCTTCTACCGACTCCTCTCCGGCCTTGCTCCCCCAGCTCTCTCTGTGCTCTGTCCCCCAAATATTCCTACAGGTCGCACAAGATCTGCCAGCAACCCTCTGATGGTTAAACTGCCGAAATCTCGGCTCTCTGCTCACCTTCACTCTTTCATTCCTCTTTTCTCCCACCTGTGGAACAAACTCCCACACTCCCTTCAATCCCTCTCCTCCCTCCAGGTCTTTAAAACAGCTGTTCACCACCATCTCTTATCTTCCCCCATCCATAACCTTGATCTTTTCTACCCCCACTAATTCACCCCAGATCCACCTTGTTTGAAATTCCAACTTATTTCCTGGAAATCCTGGCAGTGTCCATATGTTTATACCTCTCCCACCCCCCCCCCTTCACATGCCTCCCCCCCTTCACATGCCTCCCCCCCTTCACATGCCTCCCCCCCAAAGCCCTCTCCCTCCCACAGATCTCTCGATGTCTCCATGTCTCTCGGTCCCTGCTCTCAAATGTTGTGTTTGTGTCCTTCCCCCTCTCTCCCCATCTTGTCTACCGCTCCCGATGTTATTTGTTTTATGTGTCTGTTTGTCTTTCTGTGTGATTAATGTTCGCTCTTTCACGAGCCTCGATCCTGTATACAAAAAAAAAAAAGAAAAAAAGAAAAAAAAAAGACAACCGGAAGCATCGGCCCAGCAGACAAGCAAGAAGACATCAGACATCATTGATTATTTTAAAATGTTTTTTTTGTGTGCATTTTGATGATGGTGCTTTTTGGTGCTTTTGGTGCATTTCTTATTATTGGTGCATATGGGTACATATGGTATGGTGCATCGGTGCAGTGCATGGCAATGATTTTCCTCTTCTCAAAAGATCTTTTCCGTGTTTCCCACAAAAGACAGGTCCTGGGTGAAAGTTTGTAAATAATTAATTAATTAGTGTTTTTGTAAATAATGCTCCCCACCGGCTAAATGTGTAGTTTCGAAATAATTCCGCAATTCGGTTAGTCTGTGGGCATGAGTCAGTTAGATAGGATGCAACGCAGCAGGCGGGACATATTTAGTGTTAAAACTGTCGCACTCAGGGTGAGGTTAAAAGTAGAGGGTGACCACACCTAAGTGTCACACTAAGTTAAATTTGCTTCGGCCTGGGTCGGGCCTGGGGGAAAGGAGGGTGCAGTGTTGCGGTTTTTAGAACCCCTCGCTTTGTAAATACTTGTAAATAATATTCCATCATTTAATAAGGTTAAAGGTTGCACCCATAGTTAGGCCACAACAACACGTAGGTCACCATAGGAATTTCAGTTATTTCCTTAGTATGTGTTTCAGATAAGGCTGTGTTCCCAATAGTTGAATCTGCGTTGCATTAATCAAATAAGATAGGCCCCATTCGCTTTCTTTCCAACCTCTCTCTCCCAATTCTATTACGCGCCTCCGCTTGCTAGCAGCGTCCGCTGCCTCGCTGAGCTTCTGCTCAAACAAACGCCATTAACCACGTGGTCAAGCTCGAGGAAGAAGGGGGCGGAGCGCCTGGAACGAGGCATGGCCCTGTCAACTCGCAGTCAAGGGTGGAGCCAGTGAGCCCTCGCCAACCAACCAGGGCTGAGGTGAGCTCACTGGCGGGCGTGGTTTTGACGAGCGCGGATTGATCTCAAAGCACATTATATAAGCACGCGCGAAGCCCTTTTACGAACTGCATGAGGTAGCACATTTTGATACGGACTCATTGGGAAAGGCGCTTGATGAACTTATTGATCGGGAGGGGCGCTTGTTTCAAAGGACTCGTTGGGAAAGGCGCTTTATGAACTTATTTATCGGGAGGCGCGCTTGTTTCAAAGACTCGTTGGGAAAGGCGCTTTATGAACTTATTGATCGGGAGGCGCGCTTGTTTCAAAGGACTGCGCGGAGACGGTGATTGCACGAACTGCCTGTGATACGAGCCATTGATCAGGGGAGAGAGAGAGAGAGAGCTGGCACGAGCTACATATTACGTACGCCGCATCCCAGTCCCCCCCCCCCCCCCCGATATATCTGTAAGGTCCGCTCATGGTCAACGACACGCGGCGCGCTGCCGGCCTGCTCCCATCACCACCACGGCACGAGTCGGGACCGAGCGAGGAGCCTGACCATCTGCCTGGACCTTCCTCCCCTACCACTACAATTCCGTGTGAGTGTGTCTGTTTGTCCTAGGGTCGTAATAAGTTAAGACCGTATAGGTAAGCCTGCTCTGTGTCCTGCTATTTCTTCTTCTTCTTGTATATTCCTTTCGTTTCCTCTTTGGGTTTTTGTACATAATAAATAAACCCTTATTTGTTCTTCCTACACTCTGGTTTCCTCTTATCCGATCGCCTCCGTCCTTTCTTTCAATTGAGTACCTGTGGCACGATTTTGAAACCGCTCTGGATCGGGTTAGTCTTTGTTAATGGCTCGGGCCGCGGATTGCTAACCGCTCGGCAATTTCCATCTTATCCGTGGTTCGAGCGGGAGTTATTTCTCTGCTTCACGGTCGGGTTAGTTAGTAAGTAGGTATTGGGGATTTTATTGACCAATCACCCTAGCTAATTCCGACCGGAAGGAGCGTCATAGCTTCCAAGATTGGGGAACGGCCAGCTTAAAAGACAAGGGGGATTAACCCTCCCCCCCCCCCCCCCTTGATAAGGGGAGAGCTGACCCCCGAATCCGCAACAAGATATATATATATATATATATATATGTATATATATATATATATATATATATATATATATATATATATATATATATATATTGGATCCCCTCCCACGTGAATTATTTTGGCCTAAACTTGGTAAAAATAGCAAAAAAATCCCAGAGAGGGGTTAAACAAAAAGGGTTTCACAAATTTTGGAAGGCTGATTCTTACAGCTCCCAACATTTTAGGATCTGCATCTCCTATAGGGTAAAGGGTTTAGCTGAAGATCAAATAAAACTCGTCACCACTTGTCTGGCAACTTGCCAAAAGTGGGTTAGGGTCTCCTGTTTTTTTTTTGGTTTTTTTTTCCTGAAAAGCCCTATTAATTATTATTATTCAAACGAGGTGCTACACACCATTGTTACATCTAAGTTGAGCCAAGGATGTTTTTTTTTACTGGTCAAGGCTACCTTTTAAACTTTAGGTTGACCTTTGCTAGGTCACAGGTCAAAGGGATGGTTAAAAAAAGAAAAGAAAAAAAGAATGACTAACATTTTTGAACTGCCGATAATTTGAGTGAAATGAAGACGTCCATGAGAAATGAATAAGCAGTATTATGCATGCAATAATTAACATAAGAGAGAAAGTTTCTGTCTGATGAAGACTGCTTGGTTTGCAAAAGAATGGCCGCAACTGTTCCCACAGGTCTAAAATAAAAACATTTACGTTTTTGAAATCGCACTTGTAGGTTAACGATTTGAATGAAGTCCGACCATGAGGAGATTCACATTTTCACAATCACTCAACCTATGGTTTTAGTCAGAAGATTCCATTCCACACTAGTCACAAACTGGCCTGCCAGTAGCTCCTACCAGAGCAAAACCAATGGTCATGTTGTTGGCTGCTATACTTGTGGAGTGTCCTTCCCATGGTTCCAGGGATTTACCGGGCATAAAATTCGAGTTGAGGGACAGAATAATTTTGTACATTTGGACAATGATACAGTTCAACGTTCATTCCTTCCGAAATTGAAGTTTCCCCACACATAGTTCCACAACTACTATTGGAACGTACCCTTTAGAGATGGACCATCTTGAAACTTTTAGACACACCACATAAACGTCTCGCGTCTAGCGTCCTGCAAAACACAGACTATACATTTTCAGCAAGTAATGCACAAACTCTACCCAACCCAGATGGTGGGTACTCTGTGCTAGTCCATATTATAAAACGAAAAACACAGTCCGTGTTACAGAAATCGAAGATTCGCAAAGTACAATATATTGGTTGGTCTGGTCTGTTATTCTGTTTGTATGTCAATTGCCTAAAGGAAACATTTTACTCTGATCTTCATGAAACTTAACCACCTGGAGGAGATAGTGACAAGCTGGAAGCCTATTGCTTTTGAGGTCAATAGGTCAAAAGGTCAGTCAAATAAATCGTTAATTTTCATCCGATTGATTGATTGATATATATTTCATATATATTGTTGTGGATATGAGAATTGTGTTTTTTTATTGTGGTAAAATGTCACCCTCCTTCCTCCAGTTGTTGTGTATAAAGGTCAAAGGGCGTCCCTTAGTTAGGTCATATACCATCACGTAGCCAAATCATAGATGTCCTCCTTGTTGGTAGTTATTTCCTTATTGTGTGTATTAGATTAAGGCTGTGTCTTCCATTAATTGACACTCCATTGCACCGAATCCAGACAAGGTAGTATCCCCTTTCAATTTCCCCAGAACCTCCATTGGATTCCCCTTTCCTCAATTGCCAGCTGCATTGAGCGGTTCGCTGAATTCTGCTGCAGCTGTGGGTTGTTGTTTTCGCGGCAAGACTCCATTAGCCACGAGGTCATCTCGGAGCCGAAGGTGGGAGGAATCGGCCCAGTGCCGGGAACAAGGCGTGGCCTTGCCAACGCCTCCTCTAAGGGCGGGATCGGTGAGCCCTCGCGACCAATCAGGGCCGAGGCGACCTCACCGATGGGCGTGTCCTGGAGGCCGGTGGCTTGATCGCCCGAGGGAGATATAAGCGCGCGCGGAAGCCTTTAGTAGAGTTGCGTCAGAGATACGGCAGATGCGTGACCCAGCTGATTTCTGCAGAGAGCTGCCTCAACCAGCCCCGTTTCAACCAGCCGCGTGAAGCCCTGACGGGGCAGCGAGTGACCCTGCCGGTGTGCGGTGTAAAGCCGAATACAAGGAGCTGCCGGCTCCTCGCTTCCCGCCCGGAGTGGACCTGCTCGCTGTGCCCTGTGATTCCACCTGCTCATCCCTCCAAACGATTCCTGTCCTTCCATCCTTTTGTGTACGTGAGTTGGTTTTGTTTGTTCTGTCCTGGGTTAAGTAGTAATAATAATAATAATGCATTTATTTTATATAGCGCTTTTCAGGAAGCCCAAAGACGCTTTGACAGAGTGCAAAACATAATGCATAGCAAAACATAAAAACAATTGCAAAAAAAGAAGAATCAATAGGGAAATATTCAAAGCACAAAGGAGGGAGAAGGAGAGGAGATAGTCAGGGGTTAGATGCTGTGGGTTAAATGTTGAATGCAGTTTTGAACAGGTGGGTCTTCAGTGATGTTTTGAATGTGGTAAGTGAGGAGGAGTCTCTGATGGTGTGAGGTAGCGAGTTCCAGAGGGTGGGAGCAGCGATGGAGAAGGCCCTGTCCCCCCAGGATCTAAATTTGGTCCGGATGGGGGGGGGGGGTCAGGAGGTTGGTACCAGCAGAGCGGAGGTTGCGGGTGGGAGTCTGTCTGGAGAGGAGGTCAGCCAGGTAGGATGGGGCCAGGTTATGGAGGGCTTTGTAGGTCAAGAGGAGGATTTTGTACTGGATTCTCTGGGAGATGGGGAGCCAGTGAAGCTTGTAAAGGACGGGGGTGATGTGGTCACGGGTCCGGGAATGGGTGAGTAGACGGGCAGCGGAGTTCTGAATGTATTGGAGTTTATTGGTGATTGTTGAGGGTGAACCATAAAGGAGGCTATTGCAGTAGTCCAGACAGGAAGTGATGAAGGCGTGGATGAGGGTTTCTGCAGCCACGGAGGAGAGGGATGGACGGAGACGGGCGATGTTTTTCAGGTGAAAGAAGGCTGTCTTTGTGATCTGTTTAGTGTATTTGTCGAAGGAGAGGGTTTGGTCAAAGATGATGCCAAGATGATGCCAAGTAAGACTGTTTATAGGTAAGCTAAGGTGCACTGTGTCCGCTTCTTCTTCTTCTGTTTTTATTTTATTATCCTTCCTCCTCCTTGGTTTCTTTTAATTGTGTAAATATTAGTAATAAATTATATTCGTATTTCAAACCCTTTTTGATCTTCTTCTTCTTCACATCCGTCGTCTTTGTCTTTTCCCAATTGAATACCTGTGGGGACGATTTGGCCAACGTTTGAGAATCGGGTCTAGTTTTTGTTAACGGTTCGTGCCGCGGCTGCCATCCGCTCAGCAAATTAACATCTTATCCGCGGTCGCGAACGAAGCTGCTCACCTGCCTCTGGAGGGAGCTTGTGCAGCTTCAGGGACCACGTCGGTCAGTCACAAACGAGGGGACTAATCCCCCCTCGAGAAGGGATCCGAGGCCGACGTTGGGTTCCGTAACAATTGGTGTCGGGAGCGAGACACGGACCTGAAGCGCTTAGCGCGCTCAAATTAAGAGTGGGCCGAAATTTTGTTATAACATTCCAAATTTGAAAATCGTGCCATGGATGGTCAAGGTGACGGGATGCCGGTGGGGGAACTAGAAGAGGGGTTAGGGGTAACCCAGGACCAGAGGGAAGAAATGGAGGAGAGAAATGATGATGTGGTTGAGGGAGTTTCAGGCGCGCAAAATGGCGCCCTCGCGCACGTGGTTGCAGCGGCACCAAATTTAGCCACGCCCGTGAGCGTAGCAGCACCGGTGAATTTGAACCTCTTCATGGTGCAAATGGAGGCCCTCATGCTAAAGATGGGTGAGCAATTGGAAAGCAGAATGAGAGACGAAGCGAGGGGTACTAGTGAGCAATTAAGAGACGGGTTAAACAATATGGGAAATAAATTGGAGGGACTCGGAAGCAAATTTGAGGGATTCGGAAGCAGATTAGGGGACAAACTGGGGGGCATGGTTGGCCAAGCCAAATAAATTAATGAGGTGAGGGAAGCCGAGAGGGAGGTTGACCGCAGGTTGGGCGGGAGGAGCACACGGGTGCACGAGGAGGTAACGCGGGTCGAGAAGCGCTGGTTGAGCGAGGCGGAGGAAAGCGCGGGTACAATGACGGGTATAGAGATCGCGACCCGGGGTATGGGGCAGCCGGCGACCGTTGAAGTAGAGGGAATTTTATTAAAGCCAGCGGTCGTTGAGGTGAATAAAGAAAAAACAGTAGTGGGTATAATTGAAATTGAAAAGACGACGGAGGTAGCCCAGCAGTTGGAGGAAGGAATGGAAACTGTACATAGTCCGTGCTCACATCACGATGCTGTGCTCATTAATCCTTGTAAAGATTTGCAAGTGTTGGTGCAGGGAGGAAGAAGAACCCCCAAGGTGAGACGGGCTGTATGTGGTGCCGGGAGATTTTGTAAGAGGGGGTTTGGCGCGAAGAGAATTGTCGCGCGATTGGGATCGATATGGCACCCGGGCGTTGGTGAAGGGTCCCGTGTGAGTGGAAATGGTGCGCGTGTGAGGAAAAAGTGTGCGTCAAGGAGTGAGCGTGTTACAAAGTGTGGGTGTGAAACCGAGTGCGAGCGAGAATGCACTTCGGGATGTACGGAGCGTGAAACGAAGTGTGCGAACGGTGAGTGTGCACAAGACGATGCGCGAGGTGTGTTAAGGAAGTGTGCGAACGGCGAGGGTGCGCGGGAGGTGTGGTGTGTAACAGGGAGTGCGTTGGTGGAATGGACGGAGTGTGTGGAATGGACGGGCGGCATTGGAACGCCGGGCTTTGTGAGTGTGGAAAGGGTCGCGTGTGCGTGTGGGCACGCGAGTAAGGCGTTGACGTTAACCGGGTTAGCAATTAGGGTGATGGATAGCCGACGCGGGCGCTCGGTGCGCGGCATGCTTTGTTGGATGCGAAGCTTCGCGCGGATCGCGCTTTGTTGGATGCGAAGCTACGCGCGGATCGCGCTTTGTTGGATGCTAGGCCCTGCACGGTCGTGTCCGAGCCTTGGGCGAGGTGACCGGTCCGGTTCAGGGGCGAGTGGGAGGAAGGGGAACGGTGCCCCCTCGTGGGGACGGGGTTCCAACCGGGCGAGCCTCGGTCATCGGGCCCGGGACCGCAAGGTGCCACGCCGAGATGGTGCGTGGAATCTCGGCCCGACCAAGCCCCCCCCCCCCCACCCCCCGAACCGAATGCCGGACGGATTCAACCTGCAGGCGACCAAACCACCCGTGTTCATTGCTCGGCTGTGCGAAGCCGGGCTTTGAGAATGTAATGACGCACCGAGGCTCAAGTTTAATGGACGGTGATGATGATAGTGTTTTGGACCCGAAATTGAAAAGCAAAATTTGATGATTGGCAAAGGATTGGCAGATTGATTGGCAGATGATTGGTAGAGTGATTGGCAAATTTTTGATTGGCTGGAATTTGGTGAGCAAAATTGGTAGTGAGAGATGCCCGATGTGGTGGGATAGCAACTCTGCCATCCCTCACAACGGGGGCAAAGGAGCACTAGTTATGGGGTTGGCAGTGAAAACTAGCCCGGGAGGGTTAGGATATCGTGTGTAGGGATCTAGAGAAGATGACCATAGGTAACGGTAAGGTTAGGTAGTGACAATGATACCTGTCGTGGGGACGCAGGTCGATTAGTTTGGATGATAATGACGAGGGAGCGCAATAATGTAAGGGGCGACTGGGAAGCGCAAGTTCCAGAGGGGAGTAGCTAGATAAGATGATGCCGTGTGGTTGAGGATCGAAAGTGTATTGAGCGTGGAAGTGTATGGAGCAGTGAGTGAGGAGCGATTGAGATTGCACAGGTGTGCAACTGAACAGGTGTATGAAGAATGGTTGTGTGGAATACATGGAGTGTGGAATATATGGAGTAGGGAATGGATGGTATGGAGTGAGTATGGTGGAAACTGTGGAGTGGAGTGGATGGTGCGAAGGTGTGAATGGGGGAAGAGTGGACCCCGATCACGAATACCCGGGGAGGGTAGTTTAAGAGTTAGGTAGAGGGTACAGGTAAATTGTGGTTGGAAATTGGCATCTGTGGTGCATGGTGGAAGAATGGAGTTTGGATGGGTGCATTAGTGACGTGGAAATGGCTGGGCGTGTGGCCTGTTAGTGTGTGTAGTTGGTTGGGCACTCCACCACTGTGAGGATGTCAGCCAGGTGAGACCGTAGGTGGGCTCTGGGAGCCGGTAGAGTTGTTGTGGATGGGGCCCGAGGATCCAAGGACGGACCCGGGTACCCAGTGCCAGAGAGGGCACCGAGTGGGGTAAGCGCCAAGGAGGGCCTTCCCCAGTTAGATAGGTTAGGGTGAGGAGCTAGGTAAGCTCGGGTGGCAACTACAGTGGTGGAGGTGTGCAGGTGGGTAGACCTGCTGGGAGAGCTACGCGACTCAGCCCGGAAATTGTGCAAGGGCACCGGGAGATGAATCGGGGGAGTGAGACCCCAAATTGACAAGCACCACAGTTTGGTCAATGGGAATTGGTTTTTAGAACCCATAGTATAAGTTGGCCAATGGATTGGCAGGGGAAGACCCCGGGTAGTGTAAAGTGTGTTAAAGTCATTTAGAAGGTAGTTAGGACTGAGATCTCCTCGCACCATCTCCATCCACTCACCTGAGGTGACGCTACTCCACACCATGCCAGGTTTGATAATTTTTATTGTGCAAATGTTTGGGATGTGAGACGCATCATGACGTGGGTGTGACATTGTGCTTTGTGTTCCATCTCTCCCTCCTTATGAGGATTGATGATGAGTGGTGATGGCAAATTTTGGTTAGAGGGATTGTGGGGACGAATTTGGTGTAGGGGAAATATGGGGAAGACGTGACAGTAGTGAAGAATTTGTAAATGTGTAGATTTTTGTACATATGGGGTAAGGGCAAGGGTAGAGTAGGTAACAGGGGGGTGACATACGGTAGGGACGAGCTTTTCTCCGCTCAGTCTCCAGACGCACCTCACCTTGCATTGCCTTTATTGATGTGTACCCTTGTGACCTTACCCCTCGCTCACCTGTCGTCTTCCCCCCCCTTGTCTCCCACCCGAGGACTGTGCACCACTGGGCACCGAGGGGAGCGTGCGGGAGTCTGCCATTGTGCGCCCGAAACTCCCGGAACCAGCTGTCTGCATCGATGCACCACCTTATGGACCACATGTCTGTGGCTGAGCACCACTTATGGACCCCATGGGTTGGGGCATGGCCCCTCTGCTGGAACCGGCCATGAAGGCCCGAGATCTTGCTGGCGGACCTTGGTCACAGGGCACCGATGCCACACAGGTGAACCACAATAGTCAGCCCTGTGGGCCATAAATAAATAAAAATGGACACGGTTGTGCAAGTTTTATTATGTCCAAATAGGCCGCCAGTAAGAAAATGACGAAGTTTACAACATCTGGAAGAATAACATTAGCCAGCAGAGGGAGCCGAAGAGCAAGACCACCAGCAGGGTTTGGGTTTATTTTTATTAAGAACTGTGGTGACTGTGCACCGATTGGTGCTTGATGGTGCGTCGATGCAGGGCAGACTGTCTCCCCCCCAACAGAACAATCACAGGTCCTGGGTTGCGTTTTGTAAATAAAATAGCGTCAACTGTAAATAATGCTCCCCCGTCGTTCATGTTGTAGTTTGAAGACAATTCCGCAATTCGGTTAGCTGTGGGCGTGAGTCTGTTAGGTAGGGTGCAATGGAGCAGCGGGACATATTTATTTATGTTTTAAAACTGTCACACTCAGGGTCAGGTTAAATGTAGAGGGAACTACACCTACATGCCACACTAAAAGTAAAAGTAATAGGCCCGGGATGTCCCTAAGAGGAGGAGGGTGCAGTGTTGTGGATATGAGAATTGTGTTTTTTTATTGTGGTAAAATGTCACCCTCCTTCCTCCAGTTGTTGTGTATAAAGGTCAAAGGGCGTCCCTTAGTTAGGTCATATACCATCACGTAGCCAAATCATAGATTTCCTTCTTGTTGGTAGTTATTTCCTTATTGTGTGTATTAGATTAAGGCTGTGTCTTCCATTAATTGACACTCCATTGCACCGAATCCAGACAAGGTAGTATCCCCTTTCAATTTCCCCAGAACCTCCATTGGATTCCCCTTTCCTCAATTGCCAGCTGCATTGAGCGGTTCGCTGAATTCTGCTGCAGCTGTGGGTTGTTGTTTTCACGGCAAGACTCCATTAGCCACGAGGTCATCTCGGAGCCGAAGGTGGGAGGAGTTGGCCCAGTGCCGGGAACAAGGCGTGGCCTTGCCAACGCCTCCTCTAAGGGCGGGATCGGTGAGCCCTCGCGACCAATCAGGGCCGAGGCGACCTCACCGATGGGCGTGTCCTGGAGGCCGGCGGCTTGATCGCCCGAGGGAGATATAAGCGCGCGCGGAAGCCTTTAGTAGAGTTGCATCAGAGATACGGCAGATGCGTGACCCAGCTGATTTCTGCAGAGAGCCGCCTCAACCAGCCCCGTTTCAACCAGCTGCGTGAAGCCCTGACGGGGCAGCGAGTGACCCTGCCGGTGTGAAGGTGTAAAGTGTAAAGCCGAATACAAGTAGCTGCCGGCTCCTCGCTTCCCGCCCGGAGTGGACCTGCTCGCTGTGCCCTGTGATTCCACCTGCTCATCCCTCCAAACGATTCCTGTCCTTCCATCCTTTTGTGTACGTGAGTTTGTTTTGTTTGTTCTGTCCTGGGTTAAGTAAGACTGTTTATAGGTAAGCTAAGGTGCACTGCGTCCGCTTCTTCTTCTTCTGTTTTTATTTTATTATCCTTCCTCCTCCTTGGTTTCTTTTAATTGTGTAAATATTAGTAATAAATTATATTCGTATTTCAAACCCTTTTTGTTCTTCTTCTTCTTCACATCCGTCATCTTTGTCTTTTCCCAATTGAATACCTGTGGCACGATTTGGCCAACGTTTGAGAATCGGGTCTAGTTTTTGTTAACGGTTCGTGCCGCGGCTGCCATCCGCTCAGCAAATTAACATCTTATCCGCGGTCACGAACGAAGCTGCTCACCTGCCTCTGGAGGGAGCTTGTGCAGCTTCAGGGACCACGTCGGTCAGTCACAAACGAGGGAACTAATCCCCCCTCGAGTAGGGATCCGAGGCCGACGTTGGGTTCCGTAACAATATATATATATATCTGTGCAGTGTCTGTGTTGTGTTGTGTCATGTCTTGTGTTGTCTTGTCACTGAACTGCTTTCTCAAACTTTTGTGAAATCCTACCAAACTTCTGGTATGCACATATCTCACCCGTCGGTATGTCCTAAGGGTATTTCTTTTGAAAAAATCTCCAATTTTTTTGTTTTTCTGGACTTTTTTCTGGAATTTTTTTTTTCAACTTCAATTGTTTATAAAATGTGATATCACGTGTATTACAAATACATTTGTGCAAAATAATTGTTTGAATTATGATTGGTTTAAACCATGACAAAACGGCAACTTGGGTCCAGTCATTTATCTATATATCTACACATCTGGGCAGTGTCTGTGTTGTCACTTAACGACTCCCTCAAACTTTTGTTTCCGTGGTTGTGAAGTGTTTTTAATAACGTTGTGGTGGTTTTGAATCACGTGGTGGTGAGGTGTTTTGAATTACGTGGTGGTGAGGTATTTATAATTACGTGGTGGTGAGGTATTTATAATTACATAGTGGTGAGGTGTTTTTAATAATGTGGTGGTTCGGTGTTTTGAATTAGTTGGTGATGAGGTGTTTTGAATTACGTGGTGGTGAGGTGTTTTGAATTACGTGGTGGTGAGGTGTTTTGAATTACTTGGTGGTGAGGTGTTTTTAAATGACGAGGTGGTGAGGTGTTTTTAATTTCGTGGCTGTGAGGTGTTTTTATTACGTGTTTTATGGCTGTGAGGTGTTTTTAATTTCGTGGTGGTGAGGTGTTTTTATTACGTGTTTTATGGCTGTGAGGTGTTTTTAATTTCGTGGTGGTGAGGTGTTTTTATTACGTGTTTTATGGCTGTGAGGTGTTTTAAATTACTTGGTGGTAAGGTGTTTTGAATAACTTGGTGGTGAGGTGTTTTGAATTACGTGGTGGTGAGGTGTAATCGTCCCAAACTTCCAGTCCGCACCTACCCCTCCCCTATGTATGTGCTGAGGAGTTCTTTCTTGAAAAAAAAAACATTCAACCAAAATCTTCAACCTAAATTGCATATAAAAATGTGATATCACAAACACAACAAATAAATTTGTGCAAAATAATTGTTTGTATTATGATTGGTGTAAATCATGACAACACAGCAACTCAGGTACAGTCATTATCCTCAGCTAAAATAAGCATTGTCCTCAGTAACGACGCTTGGTGAGGTGAACGCAGCGAGCCGAGCCAAGCTAGTGTATATACAGTCACGTGAAAAAGTAAGTACACCCCATGTAAAGTTTTGACTTTTTAAACATATTTTAACAAACAGCTATTTGATCTTCATTTCAACAATATTGATAGATAAAGGTGATATAATATAACAAACATCATGAAACATTTACATTTTGTAGTCCATTGTATAATTTAAATAAACATAAATGCAAATTTCGCATGTGGAAAAAGTAAGTACACCCCTACATTTATCACTACTTCAAATACCTAAAATTAGAATCAGGTGCACCAGCTCAGGTGCAAATGATTAGAACATCGTCAGAGAGGATCTTGGAGGAACCTGTCTTATTTAAACCTCAGACATTTAGTTTGGTTTGCTCTTTGTTGTTGAAGTGTGCGGCGTCACCATGCCTAGATCAAAAGAGCTCTCTGAGGCCTTCAGAAAGAAGGTTATAGATGCCTACGAGTCTGGGAAGGGATTTAAAAAGATCTCCAAACAATTAGAAATCAATCATTCGCCTGTTCGGAAGATCATCTACAAGTAGAGAAGATTCCAAACAACTGCCAACTTGTTCAGGCCAGGCCACCCCAGCAAATTCAGCCCGAGAGCAGACCGCAAAATGCTGAAAGAAGTCTCGAAGAACCCCAGAATGTCATCACGGGACCTACAAGTAGCTCTTGCCACTGTTGATGTCAAAGTGCACGAGTCCACCATTAGAAAGAGGCTGCACAAATTTGATCTACATGGGAGGTGTTCCAGGAGGAAACCTTTGCTGTCCAGAAAGAACATCAGGGCAAGACTAAAGTTTGCCAATGAACACCAAGGCAAAGCCCAGCACTTCTGGAACAATGTGCTTTGGACAGATGAGTCAAAGGTAGAGCTATTTGGCCAAAGTACCAGAAGACATGTTTGGCGAAAACCAAAGACAGCATTTGACCACAAGAACCTGATACCAACTGTAAAGAATTGTGGTGGAAATATTATGGTTTGGGGCAGCTTTGCTGCATTAGGGCCTGGGCAGCTCACCATCAAAGAATTCACTATGAATTCTTCATTGTACCAGAGGGTGCTTGAGGATAATGTGAGGCCATCTGTCGGAAAGTTGAAGCTCAACCGAAAGTGGACCTTGCAACATGACAATGACCCTAAACATACCAGTAAATCCACTAAGGAATGGCTGAAAAGAAAGAAATGGAGGGTTCTGGAATGGCCAAGTCAAAGCCCGGATCTAAATCCCATTGAGATGTTGTGGGGGGGTTTGAAACGAGCTGTGCATGCAAGAAACCCCTCAAACATCGCACAACTGAAATAATTCTGCATGGAGGAGTGGGCAAAAATTTCTCCTAGTCGATGTCAGAGACTGGTAGACAGTTATAAGAAACGCCTACTTGAGGTTGTTTCTGCCAAAGGGGGCAATACCACCTATTAGAGCCAAGGGTGTACTTACTTTTTCCACATGTGAAATTTGCATTTATGTTTATTTAAATTATACAATGGATTACAAAATGTAAATGTTTCATGATATTTGTTATATTATATCACCTTCATCTATCAATATTGTTGAAATGCAGATCAAATAGCTGTATGTTGAAATATGTTGAAAAAGTCAAAACTTTACATGGGGTGTACTTACTTTTTCACGTGACTGTATATTGTTGCAGATCTCCGACGTCGGCTCTCCCCTTATCAAGAGGGGGTTAATCCCTTTGTCTTTTTATCTGGCCGACGCGATCCTGGGGGTTATAACGTCCTTCCCGGGCAGCGTTACGTAGGGTTTTTAGGACTAGGGATTCGCTACTACCTAAGTACTAACGCTGACCGGAAATGAGGAAATAACTCCCGCCCGAATCACGGATATGGATGGAATATGCCGAGCGGATAGCAATCCGCGATCCGAGCTGTTAACCAGTGACTAGACCCGATTATAGCGGTTCCGAATCGTGCCACGGGTACCCAATTGAGAAATGACTAAGACGGTCGGATTAAGAAGAAACCAGGAAGAACAAGGCAATTTATTAACAATGTACAAAGAAGAGGAAAGGAAAGAATGTACAAGGAAGAGGAAGAAAAGGTACACATGGCAGCCTTAATAACAGTCTTATTCAATTCCCTGGACATGGGCCCGATCACTCTCAGATACGGTCTCAGGCGCAGACTCACGTGGGGATGTAGAAGGTAGGGTGGAAGGTCCGGCGATGGCGTTCAGGCTTCGGTCCTAGACCCATACCAGGCGATGATGGTGGACGGCAGACAGCTCTCCGCGTAGCGTAGGCGCGAGCGGACAATTATACAGGGGAAGGTCGGTAAACTGGCGGTTATACGAAGCGCTTTTCACACACGTCCTTCCAATTGCAGCTGCCTCAATCAAGGCTCATAACACGAGTTCTTGCAATAAGTCGTTGTAACGCCGTTCTTTAGCGCGCTCTCCAACGAGTCCTTTTACCATCTCCTCTCCACTCTCTCTCTCTCTCTCTTGGCACGAGTCCTCTCAACAACGCGCTCGCCCCCTCAAGTCCTCTCAACCATGATAAGTTCTCTCGAGTCCTTTGTAATGAGCGCTGCTGCGTAAGTCCTCTCGAGGGCTTTGTGTGTGCGCTTTTATAAGCCAAGCCAGTGAACGCTCTGGAAGCCCCAACCACGCCCTGTCAGGCGATCTCACCTTAGCCCTGATTGGCTGGTGATGGTTTACTGGCTCCGCCTTGATGGCCGCTTGACGTGGCCGCACCAACATCCTTGCGCTCCGCCCCCCTTTTCGGGCCTCACCTCGTGGCTTTTTGGCTGGTTTGAGCGAGCCCAAGGGCAGCGAAGGCTGCTGGCCAAGGAGCGTAACAAATTGGGAGGGCCGATGTGGCACAGACTGGAGAGCGCTTAATGGCGTCGCTTGGAGGGAGGCTGCCAAAATGAACGAAAGGGGGCCTACTCTTATTTGTTTGACACAACGCAATGACAACGCATAAGGACATGGCCTTATCTAAACACATACTAAGAAATAACTACCGTCCTAGGGTGACCTACGTGTTGCTTGTGGCCTATCTATGGGGTGCAACCTTTAACGATGTTATATTTACAAGTGTGGGTTATCAAAACCGCAACAATATATATATATATATATATATACATACATATTGTTACAGACGCGGTGGTGGATGTTGGTTTACCGAGCGGTTTGGTATGACCGCGCCTGCACGTTTACCCGATTATACTCGAACGTTGACTAAGTCGCGCTATGCTAAATCAATGATGGAAAAGACACAACGGCTGGATTAAAATGACACGACACCAAGGGTTCAGTTCTCAAGACCTCCGGAGGAGGTTATATTAGGGCGGAAGGTCAGATTACAACGACAAGAGGGACAGCATAGAAAGGCAGGCACTTAGACACACTCTTATATTAACCCCGACAGACGACAGATAAACGGGACAAAAACTGACTCACACGGGGATTGATGGCAAGGAAAGCGGGTAGTCGATGGCTCAAGGTGCACTCTTGGCTCAAGGACAGAATCGACCCGGTCCGGTCCAAAGATGCGGGGAGGTATCGTCGCGCTGGGGGTGGCGTCCTCTGCTCTCCGTAGTTCAGGTGCATCTCTCCACATCCGGTAAGTCGCTGCGTATATCCGGCGGGGAGTGACACGCCCTCGGCTCGTTAGCTCCGCCCCAGATGGAATCGGCCCGTTGCTTCTCATTGGGTGCGTGCGGGGGGGTTACCGGCTCCGCCCTTGACGAGGGGCCGACAGGCAGCCCCTTCTTGGTAACCCTGTCGGCGCACATGGGTAATGGCGGCTAACCGAGCCGGAGTGAGGACGCACACTCCCCGCACGCCGCGCCCCTCTGTTGTTGTAGTTGTTGTTGTAGTTGTTGTTGTAGTTGTTGTTGTAGTTGTTGTTTCATGGGGAAGATGGGAGGAGGTAAGGGGAGGTCCTAAACTCACTACTGGTGCCATACGATCACATTCTGGTGCAACGAAGAGTCAGAATTAATGGAAACGAGTCCTTAACTGACATAGACTAAGAATAACTAGCAAGATGTCCTATAGTTGTCTACGTGAGATGCGGTGAACCTGGGCACGACATTTAATGGGGGAAAAAGGGGAAGGTCGGTTCTACAGAGTGTTATTTACAGGCAATGGGACTAGGGAATGGGGGATTGGGGATAGTTGGGGAGTATTGGGGAAATAGGGGAGTATTTACAAGCGGATATTGAGGCCAAATGCCATATCCGCAACAATATATATATATATATATATATATATATATATATATTATATATATATACACTGTATATATATATATATACTGTATATATATATATATATATATATATATATATATATATATATATATATATATATATATATATATATATATATATATATATATATATACAGTCATGTGAAAAAGTAAGTACACCCCATGTAAAGTTTTGACTTTTTCAACATACAGCTATTTGATCATTTCAACAATATTGACAGATAAAGGTGATATAATATTACAAATATCATGAAACATTTACATTTTGTAGTCCATTGTATAATTTAAATCAACATAAATGCAAATTTCGCATGTGGAAAAAGTAACTACACCCCTACATTTATCATGACTTGAAATACCTAAAATTAGAATCAGGTGCACCAACTCAGGTGCAAATGATTAGAACATCATTAGAGAGGATCTTGGAGGAACCTGTCTTATTTAAACCTCAGACATTTAGTTTGGTTTGCTCTTTGTTGTTGAAGTGTGCAGCATCACCATGCCTAGATCAAAAGAGCTCTCTGAGGCCTTCAGAAAGAAGGTTATATACCTACGAGTCTTGGAAGGGATTTAAAAAGATCTCCAAACAATTTGAATCAATCATTCGACTGTCCGGAAGATCATCTACAAGTGGAGAAGATTCCAAACAACTGCGAGCTTGTTCAGGACAGGCCGCCCCAGCAAGTTCAGCCCGAGAGCAGGCCACAAGATGCTGAAAGAAGTCGATAAGAACCCCAGAATGTCATCACGGGACCTACAGGTAGCTCCTGCCACTGTTGATGTCAAAGTGCACGGGTCTACCATTAGAAAGAGGCTGCACAAATTTGATCTACATGGGAGGTGTGCCAGGAGGAGGATCTACATGGGAGGTCTGGACCTTTGCTGTCCAGAAAGAACATCAGGGCAAGACTAAAGTTTGCCAATTAACACCGAGGCAAAGGCCAGCACTTCTGGAACAATGTGCTCTGGACAGATGAGTCAAAGGTAGAGCTATTTTGCCACAGTACCAGAAGACATGTTTGGTGAAAACCAAAGACAGCATTTGACCACAAGAACCTGATACCAACTGTAAAGCATGGTGGTGAAAATATTATGGTTTGGGGGCAGCTTTGCTGCATCAGGGCCTGGGCAGCTCACCATCATAAAATCCACGATGAATTCTTCATTGTACCAGCGGGTGCTTGAGGATAATGTGAGGCCATCTGGCGGAAAGTTGAAGCTCAACCGAAGGTGGACCTTGAAACATGACAATGACCCTAAACATACCAGCAAATCCACCAAGGAATGGCTGAAAAGAAAGAAATGGAGGGTTCCGGAATGGCCAAGTCAAAGCCCGGATCTAAATCCCATCGAGATGTTGTGGGGGGATTTGAAACGAGCTGTGCATACAAGAAACCCCTCAAACATCGCACAGCTGAAAGAATTCTGCATGGAGGAGTGGGCAAAAATTTCTCCCAGTCGATGTCAGAGACTGGTAGACAGTTATAAGAAATGCCTACTTGAGGTTGTTTCTGCCAAAGGGGGCAATACCACCTATTAGAGCCAAGGGTGTACTTACTTTTTCCACACGTGAAATTTGCATTTATGTTTATTTAAATTATACAATGGACTACAAAATGTAAATGTTTCATGATATTTGTTATTTCATATCACCTTTATCTATCAATATTGTTGAAATGAAGATCAAATAGCTGTTTGTTGAAATATGTTGAAAGAGTCAAAACTTTACATGGGGTGTACTTACTTTTTCACATGACTGTGTGTGTGTGTGTGTGTGTGTGTGTGTGTGTGTGTGTGTGTGTGTGTGTATGTATGTGTGTGTATATATATATATATATATATATATATATATATATATATATACTGTTGCGTTTGTGAGTGTGACGTCAGCGGTGGAACATTCGAGACCTGGAGGACAAAGACGCGGTCTCGTCATTTTTGGTCTCTTTTTCCTGACATTCGTCGAAGGTGGTCGCGCCCTTCTCCCTGTCCTGGCGTTTGTAGGAGGCGGTCGCATTTCCCTTTGTTCTGGCTTGGTCGCGTGTGGTGGTGGTGGCACATATTTGGGTCATGTGTGCTTGTGGAAAGAGACTGAACAAGAGAGGTTCGGGGCAGTCGGCATCGTGAGAAGTACCTCACGTTGGGACATTGAGAACCGCGACTCCACGCCATTTTGTGCGCATCCCACACGGTGCTTTGGAGGCGACGAACGACCAGCAAGCCTTACCAGCCATACAGTCACATGAAAAAGTAAGTACACCCCATGTAAAGTTTTGACCTTTTCAACATATTTCAACATACAGCTATTTGATCTTCATTTCAACAATATTGATAGATAAAGGTGATATAATATAACAAATATCATGAAACATTTACATTTTGTAGTCCATTGTATAATTTAAATAAACATAAATGCAAATTTTGCATATGGAAAAAGTAAGTACACCCCTACATTTATCACTACTTCAAATACCTAAAATTAGAATCAAGTGCAACAGCTCAGGTGCAAATGATTAGAACATCGTTCGAGAGGATCTTGGAGGAACCTGTCTTATTTAAACCTCAGACATTTCGTTTGGTTTGCTCTTTGTTGTTGAAGTGTGCGGCATTACCATGCCTAGATCAAAAGAGCTCTCTGAGGCCTTCAGAAAGAAGGTTATAGTTGCCTACGAGTCTGTGAAGTGATTTAAAAAGATCTCCAAACAATTTGAAATCAATAATTCGACTGTCCGGAAGATCATCTACAAGTGG
Organism: Myxine glutinosa; assembly: GCF_964187855.1. Lineage (NCBI taxonomy): Eukaryota > Metazoa > Chordata > Myxini > Myxiniformes > Myxinidae > Myxine > Myxine glutinosa. Next base: position 109,231,313 of record NC_136269.1, on the reverse strand, counting down.
AGAAGATTCCAAACAACTGCCAACTTGTTCAGGCCAGGCCGCCCCGGCAAGTTCAGCCTGAGAGCAGACCGCAAGATGCTGAAAGAAGTCGATAAGAACCCCAGACTGTCATCACGGGACCTACAGGTAGCTCTTGCCAGTGTTGATGTCAAAGTGCACGAGTCTATCATTAGAAAGAGGCTGCACAAATTTGATCTACATGGGAGGTGTGCCAGGAGGAAACCTTTGCTGTCCAGAAAGAACATCAGTGCAAGACTAAAGTTTGCCAATGAACACCGAGGCAAAGACCAGCACTTCTGGAACAATGTGCTCTGGACAGATGAGTTAAAGGTAGAGCTATTTGGCCACAGTACCAGAAGACATGTTTGGCGAAAACCAAAGACAGCATTTGACCACAAGAACCTGATACCAACTGTAAAGCATGGTGGTGGAAATATTATGGTTTGGGGCAGCTTTTCTGCATCAGGGCCTGGGCAGCTCACCATCATAGAATCCACTATGAATTCTTCATTGTACCAGAGGGTGCTTGAGGATAATGTGAGGCCATCTGTCGGAAAGTTGAAGCTCATCCAAAGGCGGACCTTGCAACATGACAATGACCCTAAACATACCAGTAAATCCACTAAGGAATGGCTGAAAAGAAAGAAATGGAGGGTTCTAGAATGGCCAAGTCAAAGCCCGGATCTAAATCCCATCGAGATGTTGTGGGGGGATTTGAAACGAGCTGTGCATGCAAGAAACCCCTCAAACATCGCACAGCTGAAATAATTCTGCATGGAGGAGTGGGCAAAAATTTCTCCCAGTCGATGTCAGAGACTGGTAGACAGTTATTAGAAATGCCCACTTGAGGTTGTTTTTGCCAAAGGGGGCAATACCACCTATTGGAGCCAAGGGTGTACTTACTTTTTCCACATGCGAAATTTGCATTTATGTTTCGTTAAATTATACAATGGACTACAAAATGTCAATGTTTCATGATATTTGTTATATTATATCACCTTTATCTATCAATATTGTTGAAATGAAGATCAAATAGCTGTATGTTGAAATATGTTGAAAAAGTCAAAACTTTACATGGGGTGTACTTACTTTTTCACGTGACTGTATGTGGACGCAAAGCTGAGTGCCGGCTGATTACCAAAACATTATTTATTTTCTATTATCATTCCCTTGTTTGTACATGAGTCTGAGTGGAGACGTCTTAAATTAGGAAATAGTTTTTACCTCACATTCATTTTATTTGGTTTACAATTACTTTTAATAAATTCATTATTTGTTGAATTTTACTTTTCTTGTCCTGGTTCGTTTCTTTGTTTTGTGGGTTCGGACTAACCCTGTGTGTTCCCAATCAGATAAGACTTCGAACCTTCCTGTGCGTGCGAAAAAATCCCGCCAAGTTCGAAATACGCCTCGGAGTTAAAACTCGTTTCGGTCGTTCGTCCTCTTGGGGTGTTAACCACGGGGACGCGACAATATATATGAGTAAAATTTGGTCAAACTTAGTCAAAGGTCAAACTGAAGGCCATCCAAAACATGTAAAACACCTATTAGGCTACAATTAGAAAATGTATCGACCAAATTTGTCATATTTTGGAAATTGCCAAATTGCTATTTCCATTGGCAACTATTGTTTATTTGGATTTTGCAGCATCTTTCTTGTTTGTTCATTCACTGGGAAATTTCATGTTTTGAGTGTGGGAAGGGAATGTGTAGTGTGGGCAGAGTGCACATTATCCTTGAGCCAGTGTTATAACCAGATCAATCTGCCTTCCAGTCTCTGTTTAGTGCTTGTGTTGTACCATGACATAAAGCAAAAATAAGGACATTCATGAAAATGAATGCTCATTGGTTTATGCTACGTTTTAGTATATACTATTATACTATATAGGGTGAATCGTATTCACCCCACCTCCCATGTTCCATTACTCATCAGTTTTTTAAAACTTGTATTAATTTGGTGGAAGCTATCAAAAGCTTAAACGTTCAGTCATTTAAGGCTCATTCATGTGTTGGAATGTGATCCTTCTGCATGTCAATAATTTCTTTTTGAATACTTAAAAGCAAGACTTTGCAACTCAGTTTCAACAATTAATTGTTTATTATCTGTTCCCAAAAGACCTTGTGCTTCTGGCCCATTTACTGAAAGCTTCCAATAAAAATACAACCATGGAAATTTTGACTAAATGAAAACAAAAATATTTTTACAAAAAATAAAAACAACTCCCCATTTGCTCCATATCCCCCTCCCTCCCATCCTCTATCTCCCTTCCCTCTTCTCTCCTTCCCCTCTCTCCCCCAATAAGCAAAGAAACCGGTCTGGCAGCTGATTGGGCATGTAGCGTTGGATTTCTCGAGTATGTACTACTTGTGAATGTTTTTCAGCTGTAGAGAAACTTGGGTAGAGTTTGAAACAGCTAAACGGCTTACGTACCTTGTGTTTTTTCATGGTTATTTTATGGAGCTTTATTTGGCTCAAAGAGCATGGGAGGAGTCTATTTATTTATAATCCTCGCCACATCGAATAATTGATTAGGTGAGAGCTGATTGGTTACTTATTCCCTCCAATTACGCGTGAGAGACGTGATTGTGTCATGAGAGACGTGACCGTACCATACATACCAAGTCGAGGCTCGTGGCAGAGAAAGGGAGAACCTACTGTGTAGTCAGTTAGGGTAAGTAATTTGGAATCTAATTGTTTTTTCTAGACAGATGACCCAGGCATAGTGGTCGGTGAAACCTTTTCCTGTAATATTCTCAACCCGAGTACCAATAACACCAGCAAACAGTTCTGTCGATTTCATCTGTTGCATCACCAACAGTGTTTCTTGATTTCACCAACAGTGGTGCTTTGGTACTCCAATCAGTTATCAAAAGTAATTTGTAAACTTAAAAGTTGGAGTCATTTCTGATTTCATACATTCACCTCGAACTGCTCTCCTTCCTTGCCGTTCCCACTCCTTTCCTTGCCACCTTTCACATCCATCGCTAATGTTGACAGTTTGCTCCAGCTGGCTGCCCACTGCTGCTGCACCACTCAGAAAAGCTATCGCACGAGGAGTCGTGCGAGTGGCGTCCGTACCCCTGCCCGTGCCCAGGAGCCTCGTGCAAGTGGCAGGGAACACTGGAGGCTGTGATGAACCATCTTGCGCTGGCACACAAATCGATCACCACCTTGCAGGGAGAGGATATAGTCTTCCTGGCGACAGACATCGAGCTTCCTGGTGCCGTCGACTGGGTTATGATGCAATCTTGCTACGGTCAGCATTTCTTGCTCGTCCTGGAAAAACAAGAAAGGTGTGCAAGTTGTCGCCAAGGCCGATGTGCTGATTAATTAGCCTGTTGGGGTGTAATGTTTCATCTGTGTTACCTATAGGTACCTCAAAATGCTGGTATCACTGTGTCTGTGGAAAGGACATTGTTGTTTGGGTTGAAGGATTAAGAATTTGTCCATTTTTCTCAACAATCCTAAATTTCGCCCTTCCCGTATTTTCGCACCAGTGTCTGCAACGAGCTAATGAAAATGAGCACTTAAAGGTCACTCCTGTTTGGCATCCGCATGATGTCAGCACAGTTGCTGACTGCTGTAAAAGGAGACTTCTCATTTTCAGGAGGAAAAAGTAATTGCCACCTTTAGTCAGGAATGACATTAATTGCTTTCATTGGATAGAGGCTCCTGATAAAACAAGATTCAAATTGCAGCTAATTCTATTTGTCAAACAATGGGATTGGGTGACCTCGTGCCTTGTGCAGTCATAATACTGATTCGTGGAGCGTACTATATATACTATAGCTACCCCGTGTGTTGATACGGTCAGCAAATTATCAATCTTGTCCAATCAACCAATTACCGCCCTTGTTTGTAACCTTGATTACCAAGCCTGGAGTATATTTGCATCTTTTGGAAGTACAATTGTCCTCTATTTTCAAATTCTTCCTTTTTTTCCTCTTCTACTTCTCTTCTTCTTTTCAAATCCCATTGTTTTGTTTATACTGGGCCAAAGTTTGAGTTTCATTGTACATGTAGTCTCTGATTTTGAATTATAAATAGGATTTTGCTTTTTCCTCTGAAACTACACACAGGGTTTTGATGAAACTTGACCACAACCTTTCTAGTCCATGATGTACTCAAGTTTGTTCACCGCCTTAAAGAAATCAGGGTGGTGGGTTGCCCCTAAAGATCTAGAGATAGATATTTGCTCTCTTCTCAGAAACTGCACACACAATTTTCCCCAAAGATACGTATTTGCTCTCTTCTCAGAAACTGCACACACAATTTTCCCCAAAGATACGTATTTGCTCTCTTCTCAAACTGCACACACAATTTTCCCCAAAGATACGTATTTGCTCTCTTCTCAAACTGCATACACAATTTTCCCGAAAGATACGTATTTGCTCTCTTCTCAAACTGCACACACAATTTTCCCCAAAGATACGTATTTGCTCTCTTCTCAAACTGCACACACAATTTTCCCCAAAGATACGTATTTGCTCTCTTCTCAAACTGCACACACAATTTTCCCCAAAGATACGTATTTGCTCTCTTCTCAAACTGCACACACAATTTTCCCCAAAGATACGTATTTGCTCTCTTCTCAAACTGCATACACAATTTTCCCCAAAGATACGTATTTGCTCTCTTCTCAAACTGCACACACAATTTTCCCCAAAGATACGTATTTGCTCTCTTCTCAAACTGCACACACAATTTTCCCCAAAGATACGTATTTGCTCTCTTCTCAAACTGCATACACAATTTTCCCCAAAGATACGTATTTGCTCTCTTCTCAAACTGCACACACAATTTTCCCCAAAGATACGTATTTGCTCTCTTCTCAAACTGCACACACAATTTTCCCCAAAGATACGTATTTGCTCTCTTCTCAAACTGCATACACAATTTTCCCCAAAGATACGTATTTGCTCTCTTCTCAAACTGCACACACAATTTTCCCCAAAGATACGTATTTGCTCTCTTCTCAGAAACTGCACACACAATTTTCCCCAAAGATACGTATTTGCTCTCTTCTCAAACTGCACACACAATTTTCCCCAAAGATGCATATTTGCTCTCTTCTCAAACTGCACACACAATTTTCCCCAAAGATACGTATTTGCTCTCTTCTCAAACTGCACACACAATTTTCCCCAAAGATGCATATTTGCTCTCTTCTCAAACTGCACACACAATTTTCCCCAAAGATACGTATTTGCTCTCTTCTCAAACTGCACACACAATTTTCCCCAAAGATACGTATTTGCTCTTCTCAAACTGCACACACAATTTTCCCCAAAGATACGTATTTGCTCTTCTCAAACTGCACACACAATTTTCCCCAAAGATACGTATTTGCTCTCTTCTCAAACTGCACACACAATTTTCCCCAAAGATATGTATTTGCTCTCTTCACAAACTGCACACACAATTTTCCCCAAAGATACGTATTTGCTCTCTTCTCAAACTGCACACACAATTTTCCCCAAAGATACGTATTTGCTCTCTTCACAAACTGCACACACAATTTTCCCCAAAGATACGTATTTGCTCTCTTCTCAAACTGCACACACAATTTTTCCCAAAGATACGTATTTGCTCTCTTCTCAAACTGCATACACAATTTTCCCCAAAGATACGTATTTGCTCTCTTCTCAGAAACTGCACACACAATTTTCCCCAAAGATACGTATTTGCTCTCTTCTCAAACTGCATTCACAATTTTCCCCAAAGATACGTATTTGCTCTCTTCTCAAAATGCATACACAATTTTCCCCAAAGATACGTATTTGCTCTCTTCTCAGAAACTGCACACACAATTTTCCCCAAAGATACGTATTTGCTCTCTTCTCAAACTGCACACACAATTTTCCCCAAAGATACGTATTTGCTCTCTTCTCAGAAACTGCACACACAATTTTCCCCAAAGATACGTATTTGCTCTCTTCTCAAGCTGCATTCACAATTTTCCCCAAAGATATGTATTTGCTCTCTTCTCAAACTGCATACACAATTTTCCCCAAAGATACGTATTTGCTCTCTTCTCAAACTGCATACACAATTTTCCCCAAAGATACGTATTTGCTCTCTTCTCAAACTGCATACACAATTTTCCCCAAAGATATGTATTTGCTCTCTTCTCAAACTGCATACACAATTTTCCCCAAAGATACGTATTTGCTCTCTTCTCAAACTGCATACACAATTTTCCCCAAAGATATGTATTTGCTCTCTTCTCAAACTGCCATCACAATTTTCCCCAAAGATACGTATTTGCTCTCTTCTCAAACTGCACACACAATTTTCCCCAAAGATACGTATTTGCTCTCTTCTCAAACTGCACACACAATTTTCCCCAAAGATACGTATTTGCTCTCTTCTCAAACTGCACACACAATTTTCCCCAAAGATACGTATTTGCTCTCTTCTCAAACTGCATACACAATTTTCCCCAAAGATACATATTTGCTCTCTTCTCAAACTGCACACACAATTTTCCCCAAAGATACGTATTTGCTCTCTTCTCAAACTGCACACACAATTTTCCCCAAAGATACGTATTTGCTCTCTTCTCAAACTGCACACACAATTTTCCCCAAAGATACATATTTGCTCTCTTCTCAAACTGCACACACAATTTTCCCCAAAGATACATATTTGCTCTCTTCTCAAACTGCACACACAATTTTCCCCAAAGATACGTATTTGCTCTCTTCTCAAACTGCACACACAATTTTCCCCAAAGATACGTATTTGCTCTCTTCTCAAACTGCATACACAATTTTCCCCAAAGATACATATTTGCTCTCTTCTCAAACTGCACACACAATTTTCCCCAAAGATACATATTTGCTCTCTTCTCAAACTGCACACACAATTTTCCCCAAAGATACGTATTTGCTCTCTTCTCAAACTGCACACACAATTTTCCCCAAAGATACGTATTTGCTCTTCTCAAACTGCACACACAATTTTCCCCAAAGATACGTATTTGCTCTCTTCTCAAACTGCACACACAATTTTCCCCAAAGATACGTATTTGCTCTCTTCTCAAACTGCACACACAATTTTTCCCAAAGATACGTATTTGCTCTCTTCTCAAACTGCATACACAATTTTCCCCAAAGATACGTATTTGCTCTCTTCTCAGAAACTGCACACACAATTTTCCCCAAAGATACGTATTTGCTCTCTTCTCAAACTGCATTCACAATTTTCCCCAAAGATACGTATTTGCTCTCTTCTCAAACTGCATTCACAATTTTCCCCAAAGATACGTATTTGCTCTCTTCTCAGAAACTGCACACACAATTTTCCCCAAAGATACGTATTTGCTCTCTTCTCAAACTGCATTCACAATTTTCCCCAAAGATACGTATTTGCTCTCTTCTCAAAATGCATTCACAATTTTCCCCAAAGATACGTATTTGCTCTCTTCTCAGAAACTGCACACACAATTTTCCCCAAAGATACGTATTTGCTCTCTTCTCAAGCTGCATTCACAATTTTCCCCAAAGATACGTATTTGCTCTCTTCTCAAACTGCATACACAATTTTCCCCAAAGATATGTATTTGCTCTCTTCTCAAACTGCCATCACAATTTTCCCCAAAGATACGTATTTGCTCTCTTCTCAAACTGCACACACAATTTTCCCCAAAGATACGTATTTGCTCTCTTCTCAAACTGCACACACAATTTTCCCCAAAGATACGTATTTGCTCTCTTCTCAAACTGCACACACAATTTTCCCCAAAGATACGTATTTGCTCTCTTCTCAAACTGCATACACAATTTTCCCCAAAGATACATATTTGCTCTCTTCTCAAACTGCACACACAATTTTCCCCAAAGATACGTATTTGCTCTCTTCTCAAACTGCACACACAATTTTCCCCAAAGATACGTATTTGCTCTCTTCTCAAACTGCACACACAATTTTCCCCAAAGATACATATTTGCTCTCTTCTCAAACTGCACACACAATTTTCCCCAAAGATACGTATTTGCTCTCTTCTCAAACTGCATACACAATTTTCCCCAAAGATACATATTTGCTCTCTTCTCAAACTGCACACACAATTTTCCCCAAAGATACATATTTGCTCTCTTCTCAAACTGCACACACAATTTTCCCCAAAGATACGTATTTGCTCTCTTCTCAAACTGCACACACAATTTTCCCCAAAGATACGTATTTGCTCTCTTCTCAAACTGCACCCACAATTTTCCCCAAAGATACGTATTTGCTCTCTTCTCAAACTGCATACACAATTTTCCCCAAAGATACATATTTGCTCTCTTCTCAAACTGCACACACAATTTTCCCCAAAGATACATATTTGCTCTCTTCTCAAACTGCACACACAATTTTCCCCAAAGATACGTATTTGCTCTCTTCTCAAACTGCACACACAATTTTCCCCAAAGATACGGATTTGCTCTCTTCTCAAACTGCATTCACAATTTTCCCCAAAGATACTTATTTGCTCTCTTCTCAAACTGCATACACAATTTTCCCCAAAGATACGTATTTGCTCTCTTCTCAAACTGCACACACAATTTTCCCCAAAGATACGTATTTGCTCTCTTCTCAAACTGCACACACAATTTTCCCCAAAGATACGTATTTGCTCTCTTCTCAAACTGCACACACAATTTTCCCCAAAGATACGTATTTGCTCTCTTCTCAAACTGCATACACAATTTTCCCCAAAGATACATATTTGCTCTCTTCTCAAACTGCACACACAATTTTCCCCAAAGATACGTATTTGCTCTCTTCTCAAACTGCACACACAATTTTCCCCAAAGATACGGATTTGCTCTCTTCTCAAACTGCCATCACAATTTTCCCCAAAGATACGTATTTGCTCTCTTCTCAAACTGCACACACAATTTTCCCCAAAGATACGTATTTGCTCTCTTCTCAAACTGCACACACAATTTTCCCCAAAGATACGTATTTGCTCTCTTCTCAAACTGCACACACAATTTTCCCCAAAGATACGGATTTGCTCTCTTCTCAAACTGCCATCACAATTTTCCCCAAAGATACGTATTTGCTCTCTTCTCAAACTGCACACACAATTTTCCCCAAAGATACGTATTTGCTCTCTTCTCAAACTGCACACACAATTTTCCCCAAAGATACGTATTTGCTCTCTTCTCAAACTGCACACACAATTTTCCCCAAAGATACGTATAATTTTGCTCTCTTCTCAAACTGCACACACAATTTTCCCCAAAGATACGTATTTGCTCTCTTCTCAAACTGCACACACAATTTTCCCCAAAGATACGGATTTGCTCTCTTCTCAAACTGCCATCACAATTTTCCCCAAAGATACGGATTTGCTCTCTTCTCAAACTGCCATCACAATTTTCCCCAAAGATGCATATTTGCTCTCTTCTCAAACTGCATTCACAATTTTCCCCAAAGATACTTATTTGCTCTCTTCTCAGAAACTGCACACACAATTTTCCCCAAAGATATGTATTTGCTCTCTTCTCAAACTGCACACACAATTTTCCCCAAAGATACGTATTTGCTCTCTTCTCAAACTGCACACACAATTTTCCCCAAAGTTGTGTATTTGCTCTCTTCTCAAACTGCCATCACAATTTTCCCCAAAGATACGTATTTGCTCTCTTCTCAAACTGCACACACAATTTTCCCCAAAGATACGGATTTGCTCTCTTCTCAAACTGCCATCACAATTTTCCCCAAAGATACGTATTTGCTCTCTTCTCAAACTGCATTCACAATTTTCCCCAAAGATACTTATTTGCTCTCTTCTCAGAAACTGCACACACAATTTTCCCCAAAGATATGTATTTGCTCTCTTCTCAAACTGCACACACAATTTTCCCCAAAGATACGTATTTGCTCTCTTCTCAGAAACTGCACACACAATTTTCCCCAAAGATACGTATTTGCTCTCTTCTCAGAAACTGCACACACAATTTTCCCCAAAGATACGTATTTGCTCTCTTCTCAAACTGCACACACAATTTTCCCCTAAGATACGTATTTGCTCTCTTCTCAAACTGCATACACAATTTTCCCCAAAGATACGTATTTGCTCTCTTCTCAAACTGCATACACAATTTTCCCCAAAGATATGTATTTGCTCTCTTCTCAAACTGCACACACAATTTTCCCCAAAGATACGTATTTGCTCTCTTCTCAGAAACTGCACACACAATTTTCCCCAAAGATACGTATTTGCTCTCTTCTCAAACTGCATACACAATTTTCCCCAAAGATACGTATTTGCTCTCTTCTCAAACTGCACACACAATTTTCCCCAAAGATACGGATTTGCTCTCTTCTCAAACTGCCATCACAATTTTCCCCAAAGATACGTATTTGCTCTCTTCTCAAACTGCACACACAATTTTCCCCAAAGATGCGTATTTGCTCTCTTCTCAAACTGCACACACAATTTTCCCCAAAGATGCGTATTTGCTCTCTTCTCAAACTGCACACACAATTTTCCCCAAAGATACGTATTTGCTCTCTTCTCAAACTGCACACACAATTTTCCCCAAAGATGCGTATTTGCTCTCTTCTCAAACTGCACACACAATTTTCCCCAAAGATACGTATTTGCTCTCTTCTCAGAAACTGCACACACAATTTTCCCCAAAGATACGTATTTGCTCTCTTCTCAAACTGCATACACAATTTTCCCCAAAGATACGTATTTGCTCTCTTCTCAAACTGCATACACAATTTTCCCCAAAGATATGTATTTGCTCTCTTCTCAAACTGCACACACAATTTTCCCCAAAGATACGTATTTGCTCTCTTCTCAGAAACTGCACACACAATTTTCCCCAAAGATACGTATTTGCTCTCTTATCAAACTGCATACACAATTTTCCCCAAAGATACGTATTTGCTCTCTTCTCAAACTGCATACACAATTTTCCCCAAAGATACGTATTTGCTCTCTTCTCAAACTGCACACACAATTTTCCCCAAAGATACGGATTTGCTCTCTTCTCAAACTGCCATCACAATTTTCCCCAAAGATACGTATTTGCTCTCTTCTCAAACTGCACACACAATTTTCCCCAAAGATGCGTATTTGCTCTCTTCTCAAACTGCACACACAATTTTCCCCAAAGATGCGTATTTGCTCTCTTCTCAAACTGCACACACAATTTTCCCCAAAGATACGTATTTGCTCTCTTCTCAAACTGCACACACAATTTTCCCCAAAGATGCGTATTTGCTCTCTTCTCAAACTGCACACACAATTTTCCCCAAAGATACGTATTTGCTCTCTTCTCAGAAACTGCACACACAATTTTCCCCAAAGATACGTATTTGCTCTCTTCTCAAACTGCATACACAATTTTCCCCAAAGATACGTATTTGCTCTCTTCTCAGAAACTGCACACACAATTTTCCACAAAGATATGTATTTGCTCTCTTCTCAAACTGCACACACAATTTTCCCCAAAGATATGTATTTGCTCTCTTCTCAAACTGCACACACAATTTTCCCCAAAGATACGTATTTGCTCTCTTCTCAAACTGCACACACAATTTTCCCCAAAGATATGTATTTGCTCTCTTCTCAAACTGCATACACAATTTTCCCCAAAGATACGTATTTGCTCTCTTCTCAAACTGCACACACAATTTTCCCCAAAGATACGTATTTGCTCTCTTCTCAAACTGCACACACAATTTTCCCCAAAGATACGTATTTGCTCTTTTCTCAAACTGCACACACAATTTTCCCCAAAGATACGTATTTGCTCTCTTCTCAGAAACTGCACACACAATTTTCCCCAAAGATACGTATTTGCTCTCTTCTCAAACTGCACACACAATTTTCCCCAAAGATACGTATTTGCTCTCTTTTCAAACTGCACACACAATTTTCCCCAAAGATACGTATTTGCTCTCTTCTCAGAAACTGCACACACAATTTTCCCCAAAGATACGTATTTGCTCTCTTCTCAAACTGCACACACAATTTTCCCCAAAGATACGTATTTGCTCTCTTCTCAAACGGCACACACAATTTTCCCCAAAGATACGTATTTGCTCTCTTCTCAGAAACTGCACACACAATTTTCCCCAAAGATACGTATTTGCTCTTCTCAAACTGCACACACAATTTTCCCCAAAGATACGTATTTGCTCTCTTCTCAAACTGCACACACAATTTTCCCCAAAGATACGTATTTGCTCTCTTCTCAAACTGCACACACAATTTTCCCCAAAGATACGTATTTGCTCTCTTCTCAAACTGCACACACAATTTTCCCCAAAGATACGTATTTGCTCTCTTCTCAAACTGCACACACAATTTTTCCCAAAGATACGTATTTGCTCTCTTCTCAAACTGCATTCACAATTTTCCCCAAAGATACGTATTTGCTCTCTTCTCAAACTGCACACACAATTTTCCCCAAAGATACGTATTTGCTCTCTTCTCAAACTGCATACACAATTTTCCCCAAAGATACGTATTTGCTCTCTTCTCAAACTGCATACACAATTTTCCCCAAAGATAGTATTTGCTCTCTTCTCAAACTGCATTCACAATTTTCCCCAAAGATACGTATTTGCTCTCTTCTCAAACTGCACACACAATTTTCCCCAAAGATACGTATTTGCTCTCTTCTCAAACTGCATACACAATTTTCCCCAAAGATACGTATTTGCTCTCTTCTCAAACTGCATACACAATTTTCCCCAAAGATGCATATTTGCTCTCTTCTCAAACTGCACACACAATTTTCCCCAAAGATACGTATTTGCTCTCTTCTCAAACTGCATACACAATTTTCCCCAAAGATGCATATTTGCTCTCTTCTCAAACTGCACACACAATTTTCCCCAAAGATACGTATTTGCTCTCTTCACAAACTGCACACACAATTTTCCCCAAAGATACGTATTTGCTCTCTTCTCAAACTGCATACACAATTTCCCCCAAAGATACGTATTTGCTCTCTTCTCAAACTGCACACACAATTTTCCCCAAAGATACGTATTTGCTCTCTTCTCAAACTGCATACACAATTTTCCCCAAAGATACGTATTTGCTCTCTTCTCAAACTGCATGCACAATTTTCCCCAAAGATACGTATTTGCTCTCTTCTCAGAAACTGCATACACAATTTTCCCCTAAGATACGTATTTGCTCTCTTCTCAAACTGCATTCACAATTTTCCCCAAAGATACGTATTTGCTCTCTTCTCAAACTGCACACACAATTTTCCCCAAAGATACGTATTTGCTCTCTTCTCAGAAACTGCACACACAATTTTCCCCAAAGATACGTATTTGCTCTCTTCTCAAACTGCACACACAATTTTTCCCAAAGATACGTATTTGCTCTCTTCTCAGAAACTGCACACACAATTTTCCCCAAAGATACGTATTTGCTCTCTTCTCAAACTGCACACACAATTTTCCCCAAAGATACGTATTTGCTCTCTTCTCAAACTGCACACACAATTTTCCCCAAAGATACGTATTTGCTCTCTTCTCAAACTGCACACACAATTTTCCCCAAAGATACGTATTTGCTCTCTTCTCAAACTGCATACACAATTTTCCCCAAAGATGCGTATTTGCTCTCTTCTCAAACTGCATACACAATTTTCCTCAAAGATACGTATTTGCTCTCTTCTCAAACTGCACACACAATTTTCCCCAAAGATACGTATTTGCTCTCTTCTCAAACTGCACACACAATTTTCCCCAAAGATGCGTATTTGCTCTCTTCTCAAACTGCATACACAATTTTCCCCAAAGATACGTATTTGCTCTCTTCTCAAACTGCACACACAATTTTCCCCAAAGATACGTATTTGCTCTCTTCTCAAACTGCACACACAATTTTCCCCAAAGATGCGTATTTGCTCTCTTCTCAAACTGCATACACAATTTTCCCCAAAGATACGTATTTGCTCTCTTCTCAAACTGCACACACAATTTTCCCCAAAGATACGTATTTGCTCTCTTCTCAAACTGCATACACAATTTTCCCCAAAGATACGTATTTGCTCTCTTCTCAGAAACTGCACACACAATTTTCCCCAAAGATACGTATTTGCTCTCTTCTCAAACTGCACACACAATTTTCCCCAAAGATACGTATTTGCTCTCTTCTCAGAAACTGCACACACAATTTTCCCCAAAGATACGTATTTGCTCTCTTCTCAAACTGCACACACAATTTTCCCCAAAGATACGTATTTGCTCTCTTCTCAAACTGCATACACAATTTTCCCCAAAGATACGTATTTGCTCTCTTCTCAAACTGCATACACAATTTTCCCCAAAGATACGTATTTGCTCTCTTCTCAAACTGCACACACAATTTTCCCCAAAGATACGTATTTGCTCTCTTCTCAAACTGCACACACAATTTTCCCCAAAGATACGTATTTGCTCTCTTCTCAAACTGCACACACAATTTTCCCCAAAGATACGTATTTGCTCTCTTCTCAAACTGCACACACAATTTTCCCCAAAGATACGTATTTGCTCTCTTCTCAAACTGCACACACAATTTTCCCCAAAGATACGTATTTGCTCTCTTCTCAAACTGCACACACAATTTTCCCCAAAGATACGTATTTGCTCTCTTCTCAAACTGCACACACAATTTTCTCCAAAGATACGTATTTGCTCTCTTCTCAAACTGCATACACAATTTTCCCCAAAGATACGTATTTGCTCTCTTCTCAAACTGCACACACAATTTTCCCCAAAGATACGTATTTGCTCTCTTCTCAAACTGCACACACAATTTTCCCCAAAGATACGTATTTGCTCTCTTCTCAAACTGCACACACAATTTTCCCCAAAGATACGTATTTGCTCTCTTCTCAAACTGCACACACAATTTTCCCCAAAGATACGTATTTGCTCTCTTCTCAAACTGCACACACAATTTTCCCCAAAGATACGTATTTGCTCTCTTCTCAAACTGCACACACAATTTTCCCCAAAGATATGTATTTGCTCTCTTCTCGAACTGCACACACAATTTTCCCCAAAGATACGTATTTGCTCTCTTCTCAAACTGCACACACAATTTTCCCCAAAGATACGTATTTGCTCTCTTCTCAGAAACTGCACACACAATTTTCCCCAAAGATACGTATTTGCTCTCTTCTCAGAACTGCACACACAATTTTCCCCAAAGATGCGTATTTGCTCTCTTCTCAAACTGCACACACAATTTTCCCCAAAGATACGTATTTGCTCTCTTCTCAAACTGCATACACAATTTTCCCCAAAGATACGTATTTGCTCTCTTCTCAAACTGCACACACAATTTTCCCCAAAGATACGTATTTGCTCTCTTCTCAAACTGCACACACAATTTTCCCCAAAGATACGTATTTGCTCTCTTCTCAGAAACTGCACACACAATTTTCCCCAAAGATACGTATTTGCTCTCTTCTCAAACTGCACACACAATTTTCCCCAAAGATACACATTTGCTCTCTTCTCAAACTGCACACACAATTTTCCCCAAAGATATGTATTTGCTCTCTTCTCAGAAACTGCACACACAATTTTCCCCAAAGATACGTATTTGCTCTCTTCTCAAACTGCACACACAATTTTCCCCAAAGATACGTATTTGCTCTCTTCTCAAACTGCACACACAATTTTCCCCAAAGATATGTATTTGCTCTCTTCTCAGAAACTGCACACACAATTTTCCCCAAAGATACGTATTTGCTCTCTTCTCAAACTGCACACACAATTTTCCCCAAAGATACGTATTTGCTCTCTTCTCAAACTGCACACACAATTTTCCCCAAAGATACGTATTTGCTCTCTTCTCAAACTGCACACACAATTTTCCCCAAAGATACGTATTTGCTCTCTTCTCGAACTGCACACACAATTTTCCCCAAAGATACATATTTGCTCTCTACTCAAACTGCACACACAATTTTCCCCAAAGATACATGTTTGCTCTCTTCTCAAACTGCACACACAATTTTCCCCAAAGATACGTATTTGCTCTCTTCTCAAACTGCACACACAATTTTCCCCAAAGATACTTATTTGCTCTCTTCTCAAACTGCACACACAATTTTCCCCAAAGATACGTATATGCTCTCTTCTCAAACTGCACACACAATTTTCCCCAAAGATACGTATTTGCTCTCTTCTCGAACTGCACACACAATTTTCCCCAAAGATATGTATTTGCTCTCTTCTCGAACTGCACACACAATTTCCCCCAAAGATACGTATTTGCTCTCTTCTCAAACTGCACACACAATTTTCCCCAAAGATATGTATTTGCTCTCTTCTCAAACTGCACACACAATTTTCCCCAAAGATGCATATTTGCTCTCTTCTCAAACTGCACACACAATTTTCCCCAAAGATACGTATTTGCTCTCTTCTCGAACTGCACACACAATTTTCCCCAAAGATACATATTTGCTCTCTACTCAAACTGCACACACAATTTTCCCCAAAGATACATATTTGCTCTCTTCTCAAACTGCACACACAATTTTCCCCAAAGATACGTATTTGCTCTCTTCTCAAACTGCACACACAATTTTCCCCAAAGATACGTATTTGCTCTCTTCTCAAACTGCACACACAATTTTCCCCAAAGATACGTATTTGCTCTCTTCTCAAACTGCACACACAATTTTCCCCAAAGATACATATTTGCTCTCTTCTCAAACTGCATACACAATTTTCCCCAAAGATACGTATTTGCTCTCTTCTCAAACTGCACACACAATTTTCCCCAAAGATACATATTTGCTCTCTTCTCAAACTGCACACACAATTTTCCCCAAAGATACGTATTTGCTCTCTTCTCAAACTGCACACACAATTTTCCCCAAAGATACGTATTTGCTCTCTTCTCAAACTGCACACACAATTTTCCCCAAAGATACGTATTTGCTCTCTTCTCAAACTGCACACACAATTTTCCCCAAAGATACGTATTTGCTCTCTTCTCAAACTGCACCCACAATTTTCCCCAAAGATACGTATTTGCTCTCTTCTCAAACTGCATACACAATTTTCCCCAAAGATACGTATTTGCTCTCTTCTCAAACTGCACACACAATTTTCCCCAAAGATACGTATTTGCTCTCTTCTCAGAAACTGCACACACAATTTTCCCCAAAGATACGTATTTGCTCTCTTCTCAGAAACTGCACACACAATTTTCCCCAAAGATACGTATTTGCTCTCTTCTCAAACTGCACACACAATTTTCCCCAAAGATACGTATTTGCTCTCTTCTCAGAAACTGCACACACAATTTTCCCCAAAGATACGTATTTGCTCTCTTCTCAAACTGCACACACAATTTTCCCCAAAGATACGTATTTGCTCTCTTCTCAGAAATTGCACACACAATTTTCCCCAAAGATACGTATTTGCTCTCTTCTCAGAAATTGCACACACAATTTTCCCCAAAGATACGTATTTGCTCTCTTCTCAAACTGCATACACAATTTTCCCCAAAGATACGTATTTGCTCTCTTCTCAAACTGCACACACAATTTTCCCCAAAGATACGTATTTGCTCTCTTCTCAAACTGCACACACAATTTTCCCCAAAGATACGTATTTGCTCTCTTCTCAAACTGCACACACAATTTTCCCCAAAGATACGTATTTGCTCTCTTCTCAAACTGCACACACAATTTTCCCCAAAGATACGTATTTGCTCTCTTCTCAAACTGCACACACAATTTTCCCCAAAGATACGTATTTGCTCTCTTCATAGAAACTGCACACACAATTTTCCCCAAAGATACGTATTTGCTCTCTTCTCAAACTGCACACACAATTTTCCCCAAAGATATGTATTTGCTCTCTTCATAGAAACTGCACACACAATTTTCCCCAAAGATACGTATTTGCTCTCTTCTCAAACTGCACACACAATTTTCCCCAAAGATATGTATTTGCTCTCTTCATAGAAACTGCACACACAATTTTCCCCAAAGATATGTGTTTGCTCTCTTCTCAAACTGCACACACAATTTTCCCCAAAGATACGTATTTGCTCTCTTCTCAGAAACTGCACACACAATTTTCCCCAAAGATACGTATTTGCTCTCTTCTCAAACTGCACACACAATTTTCCCCAAAGATACGTATTTGCTCTCTTCTCAAACTGCACACACAATTTTCCCCAAAGATACGTATTTGCTCTCTTCTCAAACTGCACACACAATTTTCCCCAAAGATACGTATTTGCTCTCTTCTCAAACTGCATACACAATTTTCCCCAAAGATACGTATTTGCTCTCTTCTCAAACTGCACACACAATTTTCCCCAAAGATACGTATTTGCTCTCTTTTCAAACTGCACACACAATTTTCCCCAAAGATACGTATTTGCTCTCTTCTCAAACTGCACACACAATTTTCCTCAAAGATACGTATTTGCTCTCTTCTCAAACTGCATACACAATTTTCCCCAAAGATGCATATTTGCTCTCTTCTCAAACTGCACACACAATTTTCCCCAAAGATGCGTATTTGCTCTCTTCTCAAACTGCACACACAATTTTCCCCAAAGATGCATATTTGCTCTCTTCTCAAACTGCACACACAATTTTCCCCAAAGATGCATATTTGCTCTCTTCTCAAACTGCACACACAATTTTCCCCAAAGATGCATATTTGCTCTCTTCTCAAACTGCACACACAATTTTCCCCAAAGATACGTATTTGCTCTCTTCTCAAACTGCACACACAATTTTCCCCAAAGATACGTATTTGCTCTCTTCTCAAACTGCACACACAATTTTCCCCAAAGATACATATTTGCTCTCTTCTCAAACTGCACACACAATTTTCCCCAAAGATACGTATTTGCTCTCTTCTCAAACTGCATACACAATTTTCCCCAAAGATGCATATTTGCTCTCTTCTCAAACTGCACACACAATTTTCCCCAAAGATACGTATTTGCTCTCTTCTCAAACTGCACACACAATTTTATCCAAAGATACGTATTTGCTCTCTTCTCAAACTGCACACACAATTTTCCCCAAAGATACGTATTTGCTCTCTTCTCAAACTGCACACACAATTTTCCCCAAAGATACGTATTTGCTCTCTTCTCAAACTGCACACACAATTTTCCCCAAAGATATGTATTTGCTCTCTTCTCGAACTGCACACACAATTTTCCCCAAAGATACGTATTTGCTCTCTTCTCAAACTGCACACACAATTTTCCCCAAAGATACGTATTTGCTCTCTTCTCAGAAACTGCACACACAATTTTCCCCAAAGATACGTATTTGCTCTCTTCTCAGAACTGCACACACAATTTTCCCCAAAGATGCGTATTTGCTCTCTTCTCAAACTGCACACACAATTTTCCCCAAAGATGCATATTTGCTCTCTTCTCAAACTGCACACACAATTTTCCCCAAAGATACGTATTTGCTCTCTTCTCAGAAACTGCACACACAATTTTCCCCAAAGATACGTATTTGCTCTCTTCTCAAACTGCACACACAATTTTCCCCAAAGATACGTATTTGCTCTCTTCTCAAACTGCATACACAATTTTCCCCAAAGATACGTATTTGCTCTCTTCTCAAACTGCACACACAATTTTCCCCAAAGATACGTATTTGCTCTCTTCTCAAACTGCACACACAATTTTCCCCAAAGATACGTATTTGCTCTCTTCTCAGAAACTGCACACACAATTTTCCCCAAAGATACGTATTTGCTCTCTTCTCAAACTGCACACACAATTTTCCCCAAAGATACACATTTGCTCTCTTCTCAAACTGCACACACAATTTTCCCCAAAGATATGTATTTGCTCTCTTCTCAGAAACTGCACACACAATTTTCCCCAAAGATACGTATTTGCTCTCTTCTCAAACTGCACACACAATTTTCCCCAAAGATACGTATTTGCTCTCTTCTCAAACTGCACACACAATTTTCCCCAAAGATATGTATTTGCTCTCTTCTCAGAAACTGCACACACAATTTTCCCCAAAGATACGTATTTGCTCTCTTCTCAAACTGCACACACAATTTTCCCCAAAGATACGTATTTGCTCTCTTCTCAAACTGCACACACAATTTTCCCCAAAGATACGTATTTGCTCTCTTCTCAAACTGCACACACAATTTTCCCCAAAGATACGTATTTGCTCTCTTCTCGAACTGCACACACAATTTTCCCCAAAGATACATATTTGCTCTCTACTCAAACTGCACACACAATTTTCCCCAAAGATACATGTTTGCTCTCTTCTCAAACTGCACACACAATTTTCCCCAAAGATACGTATTTGCTCTCTTCTCAAACTGCACACACAATTTTCCCCAAAGATACTTATTTGCTCTCTTCTCAAACTGCACACACAATTTTCCCCAAAGATACGTATTTGCTCTCTTCTCAAACTGCACACACAATTTTCCCCAAAGATACGTATTTGCTCTCTTCTCGAACTGCACACACAATTTTCCCCAAAGATATGTATTTGCTCTCTTCTCGAACTGCACACACAATTTTCCCCAAAGATACGTATTTGCTCTCTTCTCAAACTGCACACACAATTTTCCCCAAAGATACGTATTTGCTCTCTTCTCAAACTGCACACACAATTTTCCCCAAAGATGCATATTTGCTCTCTTCTCAAACTGCACACACAATTTTCCCCAAAGATACGTATTTGCTCTCTTCTCAAACTGCACACACAATTTTCCCCAAAGATACGTATTTGCTCTCTTCTCAAACTGCATACACAATTTTCCCCAAAGATACGTATTTGCTCTCTTCTCAGAAACTGCACACACAATTTTCCCCAAAGATACGTATTTGCTCTCTTCTCAGAAACTGCACACACAATTTTCCCCAAAGATACGTATTTGCTCTCTTCTCAAACTGCACACACAATTTTCCCCAAAGATACGTATTTGCTCTCTTCTCAGAAACTGCACACACAATTTTCCCCAAAGATACGTATTTGCTCTCTTCTCAAACTGCACACAAAATTTTCCCCAAAGATACGTATTTGCTCTCTTCTCAGAAATTGCACACACAATTTTCCCCAAAGATACGTATTTGCTCTCTTCTCAAACTGCATACACAATTTTCCCCAAAGATACGTATTTGCTCTCTTCATAGAAACTGCACACACAATTTTCCCCAAAGATACGTATTTGCTCTCTTCTCAAACTGCATACACAATTTTCCCCAAAGATACGTATTTGCTCTCTTCTCAAACTGCACACACAATTTTCCCCAAAGATACGTATTTGCTCTCTTCTAAAACTGCACACACAATTTTCCCCAAAGATACGTATTTGCTCTCTTCTCAAACTGCATTCACAATTTTCCCCAAAGATACGTATTTGCTCTCTTCTCAAACTGCACACACAATTTTCCCCAAAGATACGTATTTGCTCTCTTCTCAAACTGCACACACAATTTTCCCCAAAGATACGTATTTGCTCTCTTCATAGAAACTGCACAAACAATTTTCCCCAAAGATACGTATTTGCTCTCTTCTCAAACTGCACACACAATTTTCCCCAAAGATATGTATTTGCTCTCTTCATAGAAACTGCACACACAATTTTCCCCAAAGATACGTATTTGCTCTCTTCTCAAACTGCACACACAATTTTCCCCAAAGATATGTATTTGCTCTCTTCATAGAAACTGCACACACAATTTTCCCCAAAGATATGTATTTGCTCTCTTCTCAAACTGCACACACAATTTTCCCCAAAGATACGTATTTGCTCTCTTCTCAGAAACTGCACACACAATTTTCCCCAAAGATACGTATTTGCTCTCTTCTCAAACTGCACACACAATTTTCCCCAAAGATACGTATTTGCTCTCTTCTCAAACTGCACACACAATTTTCCCCAAAGATACGTATTTGCTCTCTTCTCAAACTGCACACACAATTTTCCCCAAAGATACGTATTTGCTCTCTTCTCAAACTGCATACACAATTTTCCCCAAAGATACGTATTTGCTCTCTTCTCAAACTGCACACACAATTTTCCCCAAAGATACGTATTTGCTCTCTTCTCAAACTGCACACACAATTTTCCCCAAAGATACGTATTTGCTCTCTTCTCAAACTGCACACACAATTTTCCCCAAAGATACGTATTTGCTCTCTTCTCAAACTGCATACACAATTTTCCCCAAAGATGCATATTTGCTCTCTTCTCAAACTGCACACACAATTTTCCCCAAAGATACGTATTTGCTCTCTTCTCAAACTGCACACACAATTTTCCCCAAAGATACGTATTTGCTCTCTTCTCAAACTGCACACACAATTTTCCCCAAAGATACGTATTTGCTCTCTTCTCAAACTGCACACACAATTTTCCCCAAAGATACGTATTTGCTCTCTTCTCAAACTGCACACACAATTTTCCCCAAAGATATGTATTTGCTCTCTTCTCGAACTGCACACACAATTTTCCCCAAAGATACGTATTTGCTCTCTTCTCAAACTGCACACACAATTTTCCCCAAAGATACGTATTTGCTCTCTTCTCAGAAACTGCACACACAATTTTCCCCAAAGATACGTATTTGCTCTCTTCTCAGAACTGCACACACAATTTTCCCCAAAGATGCGTATTTGCTCTCTTCTCAAACTGCACACACAATTTTCCCCAAAGATGCATATTTGCTCTCTTCTCAAACTGCACACACAATTTTCCCCAAAGATACGTATTTGCTCTCTTCTCAGAAAATGCACACACAATTTTCCCCAAAGATACGTATTTGCTCTCTTCTCAAACTGCACACACAATTTTCCCCAAAGATACGTATTTGCTCTCTTCTCAAACTGCATACACAATTTTCCCCAAAGATACGTATTTGCTCTCTTCTCAAACTGCACACACAATTTTCCCCAAAGATACGTATTTGCTCTCTTCTCAAACTGCACACACAATTTTCCCCAAAGATACGTATTTGCTCTCTTCTCAGAAACTGCACACACAATTTTCCCCAAAGATACGTATTTGCTCTCTTCTCAAACTGCACACACAATTTTCCCCAAAGATACACATTTGCTCTCTTCTCAAACTGCACACACAATTTTCCCCAAAGATATGTATTTGCTCTCTTCTCAGAAACTGCACACACAATTTTCCCCAAAGATACGTATTTGCTCTCTTCTCAAACTGCACACACAATTTTCCCCAAAGATACGTATTTGCTCTCTTCTCAAACTGCACACACAATTTTCCCCAAAGATATGTATTTGCTCTCTTCTCAGAAACTGCACACACAATTTTCCCCAAAGATACGTATTTGCTCTCTTCTCAAACTGCACACACAATTTTCCCCAAAGATACGTATTTGCTCTCTTCTCAAACTGCACACACAATTTTCCCCAAAGATACGTATTTGCTCTCTTCTCAAACTGCACACACAATTTTCCCCAAAGATACGTATTTGCTCTCTTCTCGAACTGCACACACAATTTTCCCCAAAGATACATATTTGCTCTCTACTCAAACTGCACACACAATTTTCCCCAAAGATACATGTTTGCTCTCTTCTCAAACTGCACACACAATTTTCCCCAAAGATACGTATTTGCTCTCTTCTCAAACTGCACACACAATTTTCCCCAAAGATACTTATTTGCTCTCTTCTCAAACTGCACACACAATTTTCCCCAAAGATACGTATTTGCTCTCTTCTCAAACTGCACACACAATTTTCCCCAAAGATACGTATTTGCTCTCTTCTCGAACTGCACACACAATTTTCCCCAAAGATATGTATTTGCTCTCTTCTCGAACTGCACACACAATTTTCCCCAAAGATACGTATTTGCTCTCTTCTCAAACTGCACACACAATTTTCCCCAAAGATACGTATTTGCTCTCTTCTCAAACTGCACACACAATTTTCCCCAAAGATGCATATTTGCTCTCTTCTCAAACTGCACACACAATTTTCCCCAAAGATACGTATTTGCTCTCTTCTCGAACTGCACACACAATTTTCCCCAAAGATACATATTTGCTCTCTACTCAAACTGCACACACAATTTTCCCCAAAGATACATATTTGCTCTCTTCTCAAACTGCACACACAATTTTCCCCAAAGATACGTATTTGCTCTCTTCTCAAACTGCACACACAATTTTCCCCAAAGATACGTATTTGCTCTCTTCTCAAACTGCAAACACAATTTTCCCCAAAGATACGTATTTGCTCTCTTTTCAAACTGCACACACAATTTTCCCCAAAGATACATATTTGCTCTCTTCTCAAACTGCATACACAATTTTCCCCAAAGATACGTATTTGCTCTCTTCTCAAACTGCACACACAATTTTCCCCAAAGATACGTATTTGCTCTCTTCTCAAACTGCACACACAATTTTCCCCAAAGATACGTATTTGCTCTCTTCTCAAACTGCACACACAATTTTCCCTAAAGATACGTATTTGCTCTCTTCTCAAACTGCACACACAATTTTCCCCAAAGATACGTATTTGCTCTCTTCTCAAACTGCATACACAATTTTCCCCAAAGATACGTATTTGCTCTCTTCTCAAACTGCACACACAATTTTCCCCAAAGATACGTATTTGCTCTCTTCTCAAACTGCACACACAATTTTCCCCAAAGATACGTATTTGCTCTCTTCTCAAACTGCATACACAATTTTCCCCAAAGATACGTATTTGCTCTCTTCTCAGAAACTGCACACACAATTTTCCCCAAAGATACGTATTTGCTCTCTTCTCAGAAACTGCACACACAATTTTCCCCAAAGATACGTATTTGCTCTCTTCTCAAACTGCACACACAATTTTCCCCAAAGATACGTATTTGCTCTCTTCTCAGAAACTGCACACACAATTTTCCCCAAAGATACGTATTTGCTCTCTTCTCAAACTGCACACACAATTTTCCCCAAAGATACGTATTTGCTCTCTTCTCAAACTGCACACACAATTTTCCCCAAAGATACGTATTTGCTCTCTTCTCAGAAATTGCACACACAATTTTCCCCAAAGATACGTATTTGCTCTCTTCTCAAACTGCATACACAATTTTCCCCAAAGATACGTATTTGCTCTCTTCATAGAAACTGCACACACAATTTTCCCCAAAGATACGTATTTGCTCTCTTCTCAAACTGCATACACAATTTTCCCCAAAGATACGTATTTGCTCTCTTCTCAAACTGCACACACAATTTTCCCCAAAGATACGTATTTGCTCTCTTCTAAAACTGCACACACAATTTTCCCCAAAGATACATATTTGCTCTCTTCTCAAACTGCATTCACAATTTTCCCCAAAGATACGTATTTGCTCTCTTCTCAAACTGCACACACAATTTTCCCCAAAGATACGTATTTGCTCTCTTCTCAAACTGCACACACAATTTTCCCCAAAGATACGTATTTGCTCTCTTCATAGAAACTGCACAAACAATTTTCCCCAAAGATACGTATTTGCTCTCTTCATAGAAACTGCACACACAATTTTCCCCAAAGATACGTATTTGCTCTCTTCTCAAACTGCACACACAATTTTCCCCAAAGATATGTATTTGCTCTCTTCATAGAAACTGCACACACAATTTTCCCCAAAGATATGTATTTGCTCTCTTCTCAAACTGCACACACAATTTTCCCCAAAGATACGTATTTGCTCTCTTCTCAGAAACTGCACACACAATTTTCCCCAAAGATACGTATTTGCTCTCTTCTCAAACTGCACACACAATTTTCCCCAAAGATACGTATTTGCTCTCTTCTCAAACTGCACACACAATTTTCCCCAAAGATATGTATTTGCTCTCTTCATAGAAACTGCACACACAATTTTCCCCAAAGATACGTATTTGCTCTCTTCTCAAACTGCACACACAATTTTCCCCAAAGATATGTATTTGCTCTCTTCATAGAAACTGCACACACAATTTTCCCCAAAGATACGTATTTGCTCTCTTCTCAAACTGCACACACAATTTTCCCCAAAGATATGCATTTGCTCTCTTCATAGAAACTGCACACACAATTTTCCCCAAAGATATGTATTTGCTCTCTTCTCAAACTGCACACACAATTTTCCCCAAAGATACGTATTTGCTCTCTTCTCAGAAACTGCACACACAATTTTCCCCAAAGATACGTATTTGCTCTCTTCTCAAACTGCACACACAATTTTCCCCAAAGATACGTATTTGCTCTCTTCTCAAACTGCACACACAATTTTCCCCAAAGATACGTATTTGCTCTCTTCTCAAACTGCACACACAATTTTCCCCAAAGATACGTATTTGCTCTCTTCTCAAACTGCATACACAATTTTCCCCAAAGATACGTATTTGCTCTCTTCTCAAACTGCACACACAATTTTCCCCAAAGATACGTATTTGCTCTCTTCTCAAACTGCACACACAATTTTCCCCAAAGATACGTATTTGCTCTCTTCTCAAACTGCACACACAATTTTCCTCAAAGATACGTATTTGCTCTCTTCTCAAACTGCATACACAATTTTCCCCAAAGATGCATATTTGCTCTCTTCTCAAACTGCACACACAATTTTCCCCAAAGATGCGTATTTGCTCTCTTCTCAAACTGCACACACAATTTTCCCCAAAGATGCATATTTGCTCTCTTCTCAAACTGCACACACAATTTTCCCCAAAGATGCATATTTGCTCTCTTCTCAAACTGCACACACAATTTTCCCCAAAGATGCATATTTGCTCTCTTCTCAAACTGCACACACAATTTTCCCCAAAGATACGTATTTGCTCTCTTCTCAAACTGCACACACAATTTTCCCCAAAGATACGTATTTGCTCTCTTCTCAAACTGCACACACAATTTTCCCCAAAGATACATATTTGCTCTCTTCTCAAACTGCACACACAATTTTCCCCAAAGATACGTATTTGCTCTCTTCTCAAACTGCATACACAATTTTCCCCAAAGATGCATATTTGCTCTCTTCTCAAACTGCACACACAATTTTCCCCAAAGATACGTATTTGCTCTCTTCTCAAACTGCACACACAATTTTCCCCAAAGATACGTATTTGCTCTCTTCTCAAACTGCACACACAATTTTCCCCAAAGATACATATTTGCTCTCTTCTCAAACTGCATACACAATTTTCCCCAAAGATACGTATTTGCTCTCTTCTCAAACTGCACACACAATTTTCCCCAAAGATACGTATTTGCTCTCTTCTCAAACTGCACACACAATTTTCCCCAAAGATACGTATTTGCTCTCTTCTCAAACTGCACACACAATTTTCCCCAAAGATACGTATTTGCTCTCTTCTCAAACTGCATACACAATTTTCCCCAAAGATACGTATTTGCTCTCTTCTCAAACTGCATTCACAATTTTCCCCAAAGATGCGTATTTGCTCCCTTCTCAAACTGCATACACAATTTTCCCCAAAGATACGTATTTGCTCTCTTCTCAAACTGCATACACAATTTTCCCCAAAGATACGTATTTGCTCTCTTCTCAAACTGCACACACAATTTTTCCCAAAGATACATATTTGCTCTCTTCTCAAACTGCATACACAATTTTCCCCAAAGATACGTATTTGCTCTCTTCTCAAACTGCATTCACAATTTTCCCCAAAGATACTTATTTGCTCTCTTCTCAAACTGCACACACAATTTTCCCCAAAGATACGTATTTGCTCTCTTCTCAAACTGCATACACAATTTTCCCCAAAGATACGTATTTGCTCTCTTCTCAGAAACTGCACACACAATTTTCCCCAAAGATACGTATTTGCTCTCTTCTCAAACTGCACACACAATTTTTCCCAAAGATACGTATTTGCTCTCTTCTCAGAAACTGCACACACAATTTTCCCCAAAGATGCGTATTTGCTCTCTTCTCAAACTGCACACACAATTTTCCCCAAAGATACGTATTTGCTCTCTTCTCAAACTGCACACACAATTTTCCCCAAAGATACGTATTTGCTCTCTTCTCAAACTGCACACACAATTTTCCCCAAAGATACGTATTTGCTCTCTTCTCAAACTGCATACACAATTTTCCCCAAAGATGCGTATTTGCTCTCTTCTCAAACTGCATACACAATTTTCCCCAAAGATACGTATTTGCTCTCTTCTCAAACTGCACACACAATTTTCCCCAAAGATACGTATTTGCTCTCTTCTCAAACTGCACACACAATTTTCCCCAAAGGTGCGTATTTGCTCTCTTCTCAAACTGCATACACAATTTTCCCCAAAGATACGTATTTGCTCTCTTCTCAAACTGCACACACAATTTTCCCCAAAGATACGTATTTGCTCTCTTCTCAAACTGCACACACAATTTTCCCCAAAGATACGTATTTGCTCTCTTCTCAAACTGCACACACAATTTTCCCCAAAGATACGTATTTGCTCTCTTCTCAGAAACTGCACACACAATTTTCCCCAAAGATGCGTATTTGCTCTCTTCTCAAACTGCATACACAATTTTCCCCAAAGATACATATTTGCTCTCTTCTCAAACTGCACACACAATTTTCCCCAAAGATACGTATTTGCTCTCTTCTC
Source organism: Myxine glutinosa (assembly GCF_964187855.1). Lineage (NCBI taxonomy): Eukaryota > Metazoa > Chordata > Myxini > Myxiniformes > Myxinidae > Myxine > Myxine glutinosa. The sequence continues at coordinate 109,202,721 of NC_136269.1, read as the reverse complement.
AAACTGCATACACAATTTTCCCCAAAGATACGTATTTGCTCTCTTCTCAAACTGCACACACAATTTTCCCCAAAGATACGTATTTGCTCTCTTCTCAAACTGCACACACAATTTTCCCCAAAGATACGTATTTGCTCTCTTCTCAAACTGCACACACAATTTTCCCCAAAGATACGTATTTGCTCTCTTCTCAAACTGCATACACAATTTTCCCCAAAGATACGTATTTGCTCTCTTCTCAGAAACTGCACACACAATTTTCCCCAAAGATACGTATTTGCTCTCTTCTCAAACTGCACACACAATTTTCCCCAAAGATACGTATTTGCTCTCTTCTCAGAAACTGCACACACAATTTTCCCCAAAGATACGTATTTGCTCTCTTCTCAAACTGCACACACAATTTTCCCCAAAGATACGTATTTGCTCTCTTCTCAAACTGCATACACAATTTTCCCCAAAGATACGTATTTGCTCTCTTCTCAAACTGCATACACAATTTTCCCCAAAGATACGTATTTGCTCTCTTCTCAAACTGCACACACAATTTTCCCCAAAGATACGTATTTGCTCTCTTCTCAAACTGCACACACAATTTTCCCCAAAGATACGTATTTGCTCTCTTCTCAAACTGCACACACAATTTTCCCCAAAGATACGTATTTGCTCTCTTCTCAAACTGCACACACAATTTTCCCCAAAGATACGTATTTGCTCTCTTCTCAAACTGCACACACAATTTTCCCCAAAGATACGTATTTGCTCTCTTCTCAAACTGCACACACAATTTTCCCCAAAGATACGTATTTGCTCTCTTCTCAAACTGCACACACAATTTTCCCCAAAGATACGTATTTGCTCTCTTCTCAAACTGCACACACAATTTTCCCCAAAGATACGTATTTGCTCTCTTCTCAAACTGCACACACAATTTTCTCCAAAGATACGTATTTGCTCTCTTCTCAAACTGCATACACAATTTTCCCCAAAGATACGTATTTGCTCTCTTCTCAAACTGCACACACAATTTTCCCCAAAGATACGTATTTGCTCTCTTCTCAAACTGCACACACAATTTTCCCCAAAGATACGTATTTGCTCTCTTCTCAAACTGCACACACAATTTTCCCCAAAGATACGTATTTGCTCTCTTCTCAAACTGCACACACAATTTTCTCCAAAGATACGTATTTGCTCTCTTCTCAAACTGCATACACAATTTTCCCCAAAGATACGTATTTGCTCTCTTCTCAAACTGCACACACAATTTTCCCCAAAGATACGTATTTGCTCTCTTCTCAAACTGCACACACAATTTTCCCCAAAGATCGGTATTTGCTCTCTTCTCAAACTGCACACACAATTTTCCCCAAAGATACGTATTTGCTCTCTTCTCAAACTGCATACACAATTTTCCCCAAAGATACGTATTTGCTCTCTTCTCAAACTGCACACACAATTTTCCCCAAAGATACGTATTTGCTCTCTTCTCAAACTGCACACACAATTTTCCCCAAAGATACGTATTTGCTCTCTTCTCAAACTGCACACACAATTTTCCCCAAAGATACGTATTTGCTCTCTTCTCAAACTGCACACACAATTTTCCCCAAAGATACGTATTTGCTCTCTTCTCAAACTGCACACACAATTTTCCCCAAAGATACGTATTTGCTCTCTTCTCAAACTGCACACACAATTTTCCCCAAAGATACGTATTTGCTCTCTTCTCAAACTGCACACACAATTTTCCCCAAAGATACGTATTTGCTCTCTTCTCAAACTGCACACACAATTTTCCCCAAAGATACGTATTTGCTCTCTTCTCAAACTGCACACACAATTTTCCCCAAAGATACGTATTTGCTCTCTTCTCAAACTGCACACACAATTTTCCCCAAAGATACGTATTTGCTCTCTTCTCAAACTGCACACACAATTTTCCCCAAAGATACGTATTTGCTCTCTTCTCAAACTGCACACACAATTTTCCCCAAAGATACGTATTTGCTCTCTTCTCAAACTGCACACACAATTTTCCCCAAAGATACGTATTTGCTCTCTTCTCAAACTGCACACACAATTTTCCCCAAAGATATGTATTTGCTCTCTTCTCAAACTGCACACACAATTTTCCCCAAAGATACGTATTTGCTCTCTTCTCAAACTGCACACACAATTTTTCCCAAAGATACATATTTGCTCTCTTCTCAAACTGCATACACAATTTTCCCCAAAGATACGTATTTGCACTCTTCTCAAACTGCACACACAATTTTCCCCAAAGATATGTATTTGCTCTCTTCTCAAACTGCACACACAATTTTCCCCAAAGATACGTATTTGCTCTCTTCTCAGAAACTGCATACACAATTTTGATGAAACTTGACCAGAAGCCTCACCTCCCATGATGTACCAATGTTTGTTCACGGCATTAGAAAAACTCCGGATCTAAGGCAGTCTACAAGGGGGGGTGGGGGGGGGAGGGGTGGTGGTTGCCCCCCAAAATAGGTATTTTTTTGTTTGTTTAAAGTCTTATGATTATGTTAGTATGATTCTGCATGCTGCTCTGTCTTCTAGGAACCGTTGAAATTGGTTTCAAATACCGTGATGCTGTTTAAAATACCTTTAGTCAGTGTAGTATCTTGCTTTATTCTACCAGGTGAGTGCCCAGGGGTATTGCCCCTATTTTTATTTATTTATTACAAGCACCTCGGTGTTAAAAATCACATTTACATACGACTAATTATATGCAGATGCTTCAAACGATCATGAAATAATAAATATTAAAAAAACAAGATTTAAAAAAGCAAAATTAATTTGAGGTTCATGATGGAGCAAAGGAAAAACCTATATTGGTAGAAATTGGCAGGGAATGGTCTTATCTCAACATTACAGCGTTGTCTCATGGGAAGGAATTAGCAACGCTTCACCTAATGTGGAATGAAAACCGGCTGTCATAAAGTGAGCACCTCAATCGGGATAAAACTTCAAACTTCCCAGCCAATCCCCAAATCAGCCGTGGATGATGTGAAGACGCCAGGGAGCACCGACCCAGTCCATCAATCGGCCAGGTCAGTGAAGATCTCCTGGTGAGGGAATGCGCTACTCTGATAGACTGTTTGACAAAACATAAGTAGCTGTTTTGTTCCTCACACATCCATGATTTGGAAAATGACTTTGGGGAGTCATTTGGCACTTGAGCACTCACTAATACAGTTCAAGCCATGAGTCGCAGGTGTAATACCACAGAAGAGCAACTGGACAAGTTTTTTCAACAGTCTGGTCTTGTCCACTTGTGGTGCCACGAATGGGTATCTCGCAGTTTCAGTGTGAGAACGGGTATCATTGCAACAATGGATCCAGTTGCTCATTGTTCTGGTCTGATGGCAGGGTCTGTGTAGTGTGTTAAACATAAGTCCAATCATGGGCTTGATAACGATCCCAATGGAGGACAGGTAGGGGACATGCTCTTTGAGTAATTTGTGGAGAAAGCCAACAGCCTATCTAAAATCAGAAGATGTTATAAAGTAATGGCCATGCTTCAGATGAGGCCACCAAGATGCCAAAAAAGAAATTCAATGGCTCCATTCCAGACATCCATGAATTGGACTGTTGGTTGTGGGGAGGAAGACAGTTTAAGGTGGTTCCTAAAATTGTTATGCAGTCAAAAATTAAAATAACGTCCATGACTTTTGTTAGCATAAAAAAAGATGCAATCTCTTTTCATTTCCTTAACATATAAGTGGTGGCTGCTTGGTTTCTTTTCCATTTTTAGGAACCACCATGCTCCAATGTCTTTCCTGCTCATGGTGTTGACTGGTCAGATGTTAGGCTTTTCGGTTGATTAAGATTTTTGACATTGCAGTTCAACATTCATCCATCTACCAATAATGTTATGTTAGTCATCATCGAGCGCTTCCACTGTGCTCAAGTCTGCACGTGAGGGACTGTTGGAGCAGTTTTAGTTTTTCAATTCGCTCCAAATTGAATCATGGAAGTGATGATAATCCAATTAGAATTTGACACCACATGGCTCGATGATATTGAGCAAAATAACTATCTCTGAAGAGGTCTCGGGGCCCTGTGCCAGTTCCACGAAAGTGGGCCCACCTGGTCCTCAGATCCCGGCCCAGTACCGCAGATGAAATCCCACCTGTTCCCGGAGTCTGAAGAAGTCCCAATTCTCGACATAATCTCGGATACCTATTTATAAACAAGTCAAATCCCGACTTTGAGTCAGTGGTGCAGTTTTCACTTCTTTGAGTGCTCGATTTCTATTAATTATTTTTATGTTGGTTGTGTGTGCAGGATTGAAGGGCACCAGCAGTTCTTTGCAGCAGTTCTGCTGATAGGCTCACGCAAGCAAGCCGAGGGCTTTGCGTACCGTCTGGAACTCAACGGAAATCGTCGCCGACTGAGCTGGGAAGCCGTACCACGCTCCATTCACGATGGCATCACTTCGGCCATCCTCAACAGTGACTGCCTTGTGTTTGATGCCGCTGTTGCTCATCTCTTTGCGGAAGCTGGAAATCTGGGGATCAACGTGACTATCTCGATGTGCTGACTTTGTGCAAGGGAAGTGGCTTTGCCAGTTTTGTTTCTCATAATCGGTTGGTTTGTCACTAAGCCTAGGTCTTGTGATCTTTGTTTGTTTTTGGATTTGGATGTAAGGACCAAAGTGGGAAAGCCATATGTAGGGAGAGTAAAGAAGGGTTAATTCTTTTAAATGACTCTTTTAGCTATTTATTTTCCTCTAAAATGTGAAGTGCTTTGTGATATTACTGTTAAATGCACTGTGTACATGCTTTATTATTATTATTACTAGTTATACTTATTGTTGTTGTATGGCAACTCAGGACAATTGACGTGCTGAAACCTAACTTTTTTTTATTTTTATTTTTACATTTTATGAGACAATCAGCAACTTCCACATTTGTGTCTGAGATAGGATATAATTAATATAAATGGTATGCTTTTCTTCAAATTCTAGAAATAGAAATGTAATTTCCTCAGGTGTTCAATCAGGGAGACGATTCGTAAATTCTTACAGAAAACAAAATTCATTTGTAGTACTCAATCATGAAGGTGATTTGTATTGCTTGGTAATTTGCCATCTTGTGTACCAAGGTAATGGAGATGTGATTTTTGCTCTCGGCATTGTGGTCCTGCTAATGGGGACATGGAGCGTTGAGCCATCACAGATCGTAGGGTTTGGAAAGCAAATGCTTTCCGTTGATCTGGGCAGTTGACTCTTTAGTGGACTTTTAAACCTGTCGACCCCAGTCTTTCTGTGGAAACCGTGAGCCATATAGCGTGCTGTGAATAGCTATGCTTTAACTCCCCTCCTCAAGGTTAAGTGCCCACAGTGAATGGTTGTAGGGCTAGTGTTGCTATGACCGCATTTTGCAATGAACTCACTCTTGGAAGGTGGTCGAAAACTATACCCTCTGCCATAAAAGAAAAAAGAAAAAAAAACATGTAGAATAGATAATGGAATTGTTTAGGACTGTTCCAAAATGTTCATGTGAAGTGTCCTTTTCGCACGAGGGATGTGCAGAACACCTGATTGCAAGTTTCCACAACTTAATTTTGTCATGCAATAATTGTTCAGCAAGTGCAACCCATGCAGCCATAGGGTTAAAGTGGGGATGTAAGACATTCTGAGCAAATTCTAAACTATCTTTTTGAGACTACACCAAGTGGATCATCCAAAAAACAACATTATTACATTCTTCAATGATCCATTACAATGCCACATCTGTCAGAAAATGAGGGGAATCGAATCGTTGGACACCTTCAAGCATAGTCTTCTGTTAACCATTTTGCAAGATTATTTAATGTGACGAGAGGAACTGTTTATGACCCTAGAAGGTATTGTCAAGCTTCCATGATCAACAAAGGATATGCCAAGAAGTGGACGTCCGAGGATAACGACTCCCACTCAGGACTGATACATTCACATGACCCATTTATACAATCACTTTCAAGCTGTCGAGAGGCAAACACACTCCCTGGGGTTCACAGGATACGTGACAACGTCTCGGGGCGTTTGCATGATGCAGGGATCCATGCTCGCCATCCTGTTCACATCCAAGACTTGCACAGTGACATCCAAGCACGCTTGCATTGTTCAAATCAGCACATCCAGTAGACAAAGAGGTGTTGGGCAAGTGCTATGTTCAGTGATGCATCCAGGTTTCTCCTTTTTGTATAAATAATCGAGGCTCATGGAAGAGCTGGTACACTGAATGGATCACGGTGTAACAGGAAAAAAAAGAACAGTGGAGAGGGGGGACTCCAACAGCACAGTCAAAGGGCAATATAGAGGGAGACTTGGGCAAACAATGGGTGGGTGGAAGGAAAGGGCGCATGGGTTGGATGGGATGGATGCAGAAGGAAACTCAGGAATGAAAAAATGGTGATTTGGAAGGAGGAGGTCTTCGGATGGGGGTGGGAGGTTGACTGATGAAGAAAATACCATGGTTTTGGATTTGGGGTGATCTGAGATGGTGGTAAACAGCTGTCTTGAAGACCTCGACGAGAGGGAAGAATCAAGATTGAAGAGAATATGGAAGTTGGTTCCACAGATGAGGGGAAAAAAAAGAGGAACAAATGAGTGGAGGTGAGCAGTAATCCTAGATTTGGGAAGTTTCACCACAAGTGGTTTATGGTGGATCATGTGTGGCCTGCAGAAACCCAGGGGAGGGGTGGGGAGGCAAAGCACGGAAATTGCAGAGGGTGCAAGTGCAGAAAGGACTTGGTAGAAGACAGCGAGACCACCAACCTTTCTGTGATTGAAGAGTGATAGACACATATACCCAGCTTCAACGTGGAAGATTCCAATGATTTTAAAGGCCTTGCTTTCGACAGTGTCAAGCTGAGCAAGGTATGAGGCAGGGGAGATAGTCCAGAGGGAAGAGCAATACTCCATCAAACTGTGGATGAAGGCATTGAAGGTGGATAAGTGTTCAGGTGTGCCAAGGACGGTCTTTGGACGATGGAGGAAGGCCAGTTGGCGAGTGGCTTTGGAGGTCAACTTTGAAATGTGGGTTGTCTAAGAAAGATTTTGGCTGACAGTGAGAAACAGGAGTTTGAGTGACTGAACTTCCTTAAGAGGATTGTTGAGAAAATAGATGGGGTGAGGGGAGGGCATTTACCAGACGGTCCTTTTGGAGAGAGATAATGAGAATGTGAAATTTGTTTGATTTGAAAGACATATTCCAAGTGTTAGACCAGCTTGTGATTTTGTCGAGGTCTGAAGAGAGGTAAGAGGCTGCAGCCTATATGAAGGATGAGGGATGTCACGGCAGAGGGTGTTGTCATCAGCAAATAAATAAAGGGTGTTTCCAGAAAGTCAGCAAGATCATTATTTATCAAAATCAGGAATAGGATTGGGACCAGAACTGCCTTGGAGCACTCCAGCCTTGACAGGGAGAGAAGATCAAAGGATTCTGTTGAGTGCCACACATTGGTTATAAGAGTAAGCAATGTGTGGAGTTTGCCTTGGGTGTCATAGGCAGAGAGTTTGGAGAGCAAGGTGGGATGCCAGACTATCGAAAGCACGAGACATCTCCAGAGAGACGACCCTGATCCCTTGTCTGACATTGAGGGCCTCCATCCATTGTTGGGTGAGTATAATCAGCAAGTTCAAGGTAGAGTTACCTGGTTTGAATCCAAATTGGTGATCTGAGATTAGGCTGTTGGAAAAAAGGAAGGATTTCATATCAACTGCGACGATGGATTTCATGACCTTGCTGACGATTATAGGAAGTGCAAGAGCATCATAGCAGGTTTTAGGATACGTGGGCTGATGCCATCCAGTCCAGTAGCAGAGTCAGAGTCTAGGGTTGATATAAACTTTTCCACCTTCTCAGGTGCAAAATATAGAGTCCAGGAGCAGTTGCATATAACTGGGAAGAATGGCTACAGAGTGGGGGGTTGGATATGCAACATTTGGAAGCTAACAGAATTGGGGCATTTGGCCTTCTCATCAGCAGAATCAGCTATGGTGCCATTTGCCATTTGAAGTGAGGGAAGGGATGGAAGGGAGCATACACCAGAGACAGACTTAAAACAAGGTGCCGCCGGGTTTTAGAGGAGGAAAGACAAGTTTGAAAGTTCAATCTTGAGGTTGGACAGATGTTGTTTTCTGGCTCTCCTGAGAGGATGCGCACTTGTTACGACCTTTTCAGAATGCACTGAGATTGCCTTCAGTACTGAGATTTTAGCATTACAGCATTGAGATTCAATGGCAACCTGATGGATCGATACATTTATGACATCTTATGGCAGCATGTGGTACCTACCTTTCAACATCATGGTCCAGGGATCATATTTATGCTCGCTAATGCTCCTGTTCACAGGACCATTCAAGCAAGGAACATTCTTGTCAATGCCAACGTCAATGTCATGACACCGTGGCCTGCTGTCTCTCCAGATTTAAATCCAGTTGAACATGTCTGGGATATCATTGATCGTCGTGCTTGAACCTTGCCAAGACAGCCATGGCCCCTCAATAAGCTGGAAGACAATGGTGCAATGCAGGAGGTGGACATACCTGGTATTGAGATTGGTACTTCCACCTTGGATCCCTAAATGAAAACATTTGCCACAACGTAGCATGACGTGATTGGGTCACAATGAAATTGACAAGTAATTCTTCAGCATTTACTTCAGTCAGAGGTTTGCACCTCATCTGTGTCCCTTGATATCACGTAAATAAATCACATCATCGACATTCACGTGTTCGGTTTATTTTTGTGGCGGAGAGTGTAAGCTTACTTATGTCGTTTCTGCAGTGAAGGGTTAATCAAATCATGTGCTGTGTCTTTGTATGCTGATGACACAAATATCTGACGGTCTCTGGACTGATTACCCCACATCGGTCTCTGGACTGATTACCCCACATCGGTCTCTGGACTGATTACCCCACATCGGTCTCTGGACTGATTACCCCACATCGGTCTTTGGACTGATTACCGCACATCGGTCTCTGGACTGATTACCCCACATCGGTCTCTGGACTGATTACCCCACATCGGTCTCTGGACTGATTACCCCACATCGGTCTCTGGACTGATTACCGCACATCGGTCTCTGGACTGATTACCCCACATCGGTCTCTGGACTGATTACCACACATCGGTCTCTGGACTGATTACCCCACATCGGTCTCTGGACTGATTACCCCACATCGGTCTCTGGACTGATTACCCCACATCGGTCTCTGGACTGATTACCCCACATCGGTCTCTGGACTGATTACCCCACATCAGTCTCTGGACTGATTACCCCACATTGGTCTCTGGACTGATTACCCCACATCAGTCTCTGGACTGATTACCCCACATTGGTCTCTGGACTGATTACCCCACATCGGTCTCTGGACTGATTACCCCACACCGTACTTCAGCAAACTTGTTTGTGTCGGTTTTTTGTTATTTTGAGGAATCCTATCAGCCAAAACAAGTGTGCCTGCGGCTGTTTCCTGGTGTATCGAACGTAATGGGTTGATAACGACTTGTTCTTGTGTGTGTTTATATATATATATATATGTATATACTGTATGTTTTGGTGACGTTTTCAGAGGGTGGTAAAAACATTATCTTGTTTGTCTGTCTTCTCTGTCTGTCCTACTTCGAGCATATTTGTCCGGTAGCTGCTGTCAAATGGCTCCCTTGCAATATTTGATGTTGATCACTTACTTATTTCTGAAGAGGGTTCAAACCCAACACAGCGAGTCACGTGTTGATGTCATTAACAATATGTTGCCCAAATAGTGAATGGATAAGGACATTTGGTTGAAGGGAGGGAGATTCGGTAGTGCCTGTAATGGTTTCTGAGTACATCAATTCCTACACGATATATACAAACTTGCATAACCGTAGTCTATCAAGTTGTCTTTTCTTATTCCTAAAATATTGAGATTAACATAGAATAATGAGTAACTTTCACCAACCTTATTTTTCTTGATGATCAAGTCTCTAAAGGCTGTTGCTTCTTGTTAAGCTTTTCACATTGTACCATTAGAAAGTCGTTTCAAATCATTGTTTTTGATAAAACGGTGCCAGGTTATACGATAGTCACCTTTGAGGATTAAAAATAGAGTATTACAAGAGATGGAATTTTTATCTGATATTTTTTTCCTCAGATGGAGACCTAGAGCCATTTAGAAGCCACTTATTCCTTTGATAACGAATGATTTTTAGTGCAATATTTGCTGAGGTTAAAGGATACACAAAGTACGTAGCTAAAGCTTGACTTGCATCCCATGTCTAGGTAACATCCCTTAACTTTTTGATGTCCAACTCTTATTTCCATGCACATGTTGACTGCATTAGTGCTGTCCAAAGTACTGTAGAGTCTTACTCCTGCACTTTTGAATTTTGTAATTTTTTTTCAATAAATGATTCCTGAAGAAGACCGTTCAATCCCTTCATCTATTGTACAATTCGAACCGTGGTTTCTGTCCGTGCATTTGGCTGTCTCCAGCTTCCGGTGGCCGCTTTTCACGCTGCGGTTGAAAAGCTGCGCACGCAGGCAAAGCTCAACATTCAATCAGAAGAAGAGGCATGATGATACCAAACGATACATTTTAATCACATAAATACAACATGGAATTGGTTTCTTTGACAGGGCCTTTAGATACCGACCTTAGTTTTATCACAAATATTGATCAAACCATGTCGGTGTTGTTAATAACAGTAGCTTATACTGAAAATCTATGAACAAAGATTGCAGTGCAGAGCGATTATTTACTTCAAGAAAAACCTCTATTTACAATTGTGACTTAAATAATCAACTTCAGAGGTTCAAAAGAAATAAATGTAATATTCATTGGACTCTGACGTAATTTGTTAGGGTTGGAGTGTCCACACTGACTCGACGAGGTATCGGGTTTCAAACCCTGGCCAAGTCAGTCATATCAAAGACTTTAAAAATGGCACGTGTTGCTTCCTTGCTTGATGCTCGATATATTTAACTACTCATACCATGAAGGGTAAGAGAGGGAGTAGTACGGCGGATAAGCTCTCATATTATCACAATTGTGCATTTTATGAGAAAAGCATGAAATTTCTAACATAGTTAGTGCATACCATAAGGTTTATTTTCAGATGTGGAGGGAAGTCAGATTTGACCTCTGAGCACCGTGAGAGGTCAAATCCAATATGGCCGCCAGTCCACCGGGTCTAATCTTCAAACGCGCTTAATTTTGGAACCAAACAGTGTAGAAAAACATTATAGGTGTCATTTCCAACTAAATTGGGGATGCCCATTCATTTGGTGATACTTTTGAGATCGCCAGAACTCAAGGACATGCATTTAGGTCAAGGTCAAATTACGTTAAATATCTATTTTTATGATACTGCAGTTGGAACTGCTGTTGGAAAAAGATCATTTGAGCTTTTAAAACTTTATTTTTTCAGGTACAGGGATAGGTACAGAACACCCAAAGACCAGAAATGATGAAAAAAGTGTTTACCCTGCAAGGAATGATGCAATAACCTCTGAAAAAATAACTGTAGTTCACCAAGTATGTCCACCAAAGCTTACATTAAATCAAGTGCAATGATGAAAATTGGTAATGATCTAAATCTAACAGTCTCCAGAACAGAAGCACAGTGCAGTGCACTTGAGTGCAGCTTTGGCACACTTGCAGCGTCCAGTGCACCCTTTCTTGCAGCCACAGTGGATCAATTCATGGCACTATTTTGATGCTTCAGGGAGAGTGGTCCAAAGAGACTGCCACCCAGTTGTCTCCTTTGTCCAGCCCCAGTCAGATGGGTCTGGCATCTCTGGATCCATGACCAATGCCTGGTTCCAACAGTTGGCCTGGTAGCAAGTGCGCTTGATGTGCTACCTGGGTTGGAGGAATGTTCTCTAGAGTTCTACACTTCTGTGTGAAGAGCTGTTTCCTGGCATCATTCACTTCCATGCTCTCACTGGTTTGCGGTTTGGTTGTACATCAGCACCACAAATCGCTCCAGCAGTAACATTGAGCCTTCACCGACCTCACTTGGCATGCCTAGGAGTCCATTGAAAGCATCATTCACCTCTGGGAAAGACTTCCAAGTTTCCCAGGCAGTCATCTTTCCTCTGCCATCGAATGCAGATACAGTATCACACCCGGTGAAAGCATGAAAGACTGCGAGAGTCAGTATCACCAAAGCGATCTCAAAAGTATCACCAAATGAATGGGCATCCCCAATTTAGTTGGAAATGACACCTATAATGTTTTTCCACACTGTTTGGTTCCAAAATTAAGCGCGTTTGAACATTAGACTCTGTGGACTGGTGGCCATTTTGGATTTAACCTCTCACGGTCCTCAGAGGTCAAATCTGACTTCCCTCCACATCTAAAAATAAACCTTATGCTATGCACTAACTATGTTAGATATTTCATGCTTTTCTCATAAAATGCACAATTGTTGTTGTTATCCGCTGTACTCGAGAGGTCACAAGACACAAAAACCTTGTCCACATGTGATAATTGTGTGGGATGGTCGACGGACAGGAGAGAGGGTAGGGTTCCCCACGAGGGAATTATTTATTATCACTTTGTAAAAGTACAGCGACTGAAAACTGAAGTTACGGATCAAACCATAGTCTAATTTAAAAAAAAAATTATATTCCAAGGGTATATACAGTATAGAGTTTAAGGTGAGTATTTTTACACCTCCGTCGACTAAGTCGCTGTACTTTTTATGTTTTCATTGTTTTCATTATGTTTTCAGGGTCTGTCTGTCTGTCCTTCCTTCCTTCCTCTCATCTATCCTTCCTTCTTTCTCGTTACCGCGATAACTTGAGAACGGCTGAAGGGATCTTAGTCAAACTTGGTGCAGGTATGCATAATGAGGTAAAGATGAACCGATTAGATTTTGGGGTCAGAGGTCATAAACCACAACAACAACAGGCATTTTAAGGCCATTTTCCCTGCAAGAGCGGGAGTTAGCCTTGCGGTCCCCATGACAATCTTCTCCATTTTGCCCTATTTTCTGCATCTCCCCTTGTTAACCCCCTGGCCCGCATTTCTTCTTCCACCATCTTTAGCCAAGTCTTTCTCGGTCTTCCCCGTCTTCTACTTCCTTCTACATTCATTTCCATCACTCTTCTCAACCAGTCACTTTCATCCTTCCTCAACACATGACCAAACCATCTCAACCTGTTCCTCTTCACAGGATCAATCACAGGCTCTATTCCCATCATCTTTCGCAATTCATCATTTGGCTTCCTCTCTCTCAACGATACTCCACACATCCACCGAACCATTCGCATTTCCACCCTTCGTTGCTGCTCTACGTTCATTACCCATGTCTCGCTCGATTGTGCTCCCATAAATCATAACACTTCACACATGCAGCATACACCTTTCCCTTCAGCTTCAACGACACTCCCCTCCTCGTCAGCACGCCACTCAGTTCCCGAAACTTCTTCCATGCACATCTCACTCGAGCAACCGTTGCCGAGTCTGATCCACCTTCTCCATTCAGCACGTCTCCGAGGTAGCAAAATGTTTTCACACTTTCCAGCTTCACGCCATCTCCAATATCCAACTCAACATTTCCTCCATCTGCAGCTCCCTCTGTGCACACCTTACACTTGAATGGAGCTGCCACACTGGTTAAAGACCCTCTCAAACCACTACATTTTTGATGAACCCACTCAGCGCATGTTAGCACGGACTCAGAGGTCATGTTAGGTAAAAATGCTGTTACCACGATAACTTGTGAACCAGGTATGGGATTCTGACCAAATTTGGAACAATTATGTGGAATGATGTAAAGATGAACTGATTAGATTTTGCGGTCAAAGGTCATAGTCTGTAATCGGTCTATAACTTGAGAACGGCTAAAGTAATCTCATTCAAACTTGGTACAGGTATGCATAATGATGTAAAGATGAACTGCTTATTTGGGGGTCCCGAAGTCAAAGGCCAAAGGTAAGAGGTCATGGTCATGTCAGGTAAAAATGTGATAACTTGTGAGCAGCTGAAGGGATTTAAATTAAAACTTGGTAGACGTATGTATAATGATGTAAACACGAATAGATTAAATTTTGGGGTCAATAGATCAAAGGTCAGAGGTCACATCAGGTTAAATGTGATAACTTGAGAACAGCTGAATGGATTTAAATCGAACTTGGTACAAGTATTATAATGATGTAATAAAGGTGGGCGGAGGCATATCGGTCGACGTCGTGACGTCAGTGTCGTTCTAGTTAATTAATGATATTGGTCATTAATCAATCACTAAATTGGTGACCAGCTGGGTGGAAGATTTGACCATGTGTGCCCCCACTTGTCCACCGTTACAATACTTTACAGATGTACTCACATTCTAATTGTACATACTTTATAGAGGTACTTGGTTAAAAAAGAAAGAAAAAGTGTGTAATACCGATTACCACCAGGTGGCGTTTGTGGCCTGTGTTGGCACAATATGTGGACGAACAGGCAGCCAAACAAACAAACGGTCCAAAATGCAATATGCTCTGGGAACGGTAACTCGTTCAAAAAGGTTTGTGACAAAGCAAAATTATTTTCTCATGGGATGGGATAAAGCAAGTTTGTTTTTGTTTTTTCCTCCACACAAAATGTCTCATGGAAGAGTTAAAACTGGCTGGTGAGCCAGTTCAAACTGGTGAAAACAATTTTGGACTGGTTAAGACAAGTTTGTACGTCAGTGGAAATTTTACATCAATCAAGGCCAGTAAGTCTGGCTTTCGGTGGTTAAAACTGGTTTGAACTGCCTGAAACAAGTTTGTTCTTGCAGAATAATTTTGCATTCACCTAAACTGATATAAGCAGGCATGGGCAGTTTGGAGCTGGTTTAGCCAAGCTGAAGGTGGTTGAAACTGGATTTAACAAGTTTGTTCTCATGCAAAATGTATGGAAATAAACAAAAGCCATGATTAGATTAACTTCCTGACAAAAACTACAGCAGGAACGACAATATCAAGCTCAAGGAGTCACTCCAAATGCAGTGTTTTTACAGCATTCACCCACATGGAACCCAGATACATCTCTACTCTGGACATGCTGCTTCTGCTGTCTCAACAATGGATGGAGGTCCTCAATGCCAAACAGGAAATTAGAGCTGTCTCCCTCGACATATCACGTGCCTTCGACACGGTCTGGCACCCCGCTCTGCTCACCAAACTCTCCTCCTTTGGTATCCATGGAAATCTCCACGCATGGCTGGCGGACTTCCTCTCTAGTCGTCGTCAACGTGTGGCCCTGAATGGGTTTCTCTCATCTCCTCTTCCTGTTCAGGCTGGAGTTCCCCAAGGCAGTGTTCTGGGCCCCGTGCTTTTTCTGGTCTTCATCAATGATCTCTCTGACTCTCTCGAAAATCCTCTCTATCTCTTTGCTGATGACTCCACTCTCTGCCGCTCCATTCCTCTTCCCTCAGATCGGCAGTCTGCTGCCTCCTCACTCTCTGAAGACCTGGACAAAATCACAGACTGGTCAAACAAGTGGAACATGTCTTTCAATCCTGACAAATCTCACACTCTTACTATGTCTCTCCGAAAAGATCGACTGGACAACCCTCCCATCTACTTTCTCAACAATCCTCTCCAAGAAGTTCTGTCGCTCAAGATTTTGGGTCTCACTATCTGCCATGATCTTTCTTGGGAAAACCACATTTCCAAGCTGGCCTCCAAAGCCAGTCGCCGACTGGGCATCCTCCGTCGTGCAAAGTCCTTCCTCGGCACACCTGAGCTCCTCACCACATACAAGGCTTTCATCCGCAGCTCAATGGAATACTGTTCTCCCCTATGGGCCGGTGCTCCTGCCTCACACCTAGCTCGGCTTCACGCTGTTGAAACCAAAGCTTTCAGAATTATTGGAATCTCCCGCGATGAAGCTATCTCTGAGGGCCTTTCACTCACTCACCGCAGGCAGGTAGGTGGTCTTTCTGTCTTCTACCGACTCCTCTCCGGCCTTGCACCCCCAGCTCTCTCTGTGCTCTGTCCCCCAAATATTCCTACAGGTCGCACAAGATCTGCCAGCAACCCTCTGATGGTTAAACTGCCGAAATCTCGGCTCTCTGCTCACCTTCACTCTTTCATTCCTCTTTTCTCCCGCCTCTGGAACAAACTCCCTCACTCCCTTCAATCCCACTCCTCCCTCCAGGTCTTTAAAACAGCTGTTCACCACCATCTCTTATCTTCCCCCATCCAAAACCTTGATCTTTTCTACCCCCGCTAATTCACCCCAGATCCACCTTGTTTGAAATTCCAACTTCTTTCCTGGAAGTCCTGGCAGTGTCCATATGTTTTATACCTCTCCCACCGCCCCCTTCCCATGCCTCCCCCCCCCCCAAAGCCCTCGCCCTCTCTCAGATCTCTCGATGTCTCCATGTCTCTCGGTCCCTGCTCTCAAATGTTGTGTTTGTGTCCTTCCCCCTCTCTCCCCATCTTGTCTACCGCTCCCGATGTTATATGTTTTATGTGTCGGTTTGTCTTTCTGTGTGATTAATGTTCGCTCTTTCACGAGCCTCGATCTTGTATACAAAAAAAAAAAATACAAAAAAAATAAAAACTGCTTAACTGCAGTGGGAAGGTCATGAGCAGCTCCAACATAGTGACATAAACACCTCTTCTCTCCAGCGAAAACAAGATTAGACTCCGATACATATTTCGCTCACAGCCAAATGCATTTTTCAGCTTTACCAGAACATTGAAAGCAACAATGTATCAGAGGATGGATCTAATCGGCACGTGTTCCATGCAAAGGCAGAAACGGAAATTGAATGCAGTCACAGCGAATAAAGCGAGTTAAAAAGCACAGTAATCCTCAACAAACAGGCAGCAGTGATAAGCTGCCCACATATGGTGATATACGTTTGGGTTGGAGGGCAAGGTGGGGCGAGTGGCCTTCGTTAGCCATCGAGGTTTCTCTCATTCATTGGTGCAAGAGACGTTTAATGAACTTTCCTTGTAAATGTTTCAGAATGAAGAGCAATAGAATGAATAAAAAAACATATGGTGTGAAGGAATGATGGATTAACATGAATACAATGCATCGCTTAAACAAAAAAACACTGGAACTGGCAGAAACAATGCTCCGCGTGGGTAAAACATTTCCATAATGAGCCGACGATGCTTACCGAAGAAACCAGAAAATGTTCTTACACAGGTCTGAACTTGGCTGTATCTTCCTCCAAGTATTTGGAAAATTTAAACTAAAATAAAAATTAAACTTAAGATGCCAAATGAGCGAAGTGGAACAAGCACCTGCATTTATAAAAGTCCTGTTAAGTCTATTTAAATTATGAGTTGGTCAACCAAAGGGAATGTTTCTACCTAAAGGATTGCAGGTGCCAAAACACCAACTTAGAGATGATACGATGTTTGTTCTTCTCATTGGATGTTCGACTCTATCGCAAGTTGCGTTACCAAGTCCATAGGTCAGGGAAGTTGCAGACTGAACAAAGACAGCAGCAATGCTTCGATTATCTCTAATGTTTACAAATATCTGTTTCCCCTGAAAAAGGGAAAGTTTTTTGTGTTTTGTTTTCAAATAAAAAAGGTAGACCCCCACCTCCCCTCCGTCCCGAGTTATTGAAGTCTTCTGTAAAAAGGTGGAGTTTTCAACAGACAAAATCCACAGGCTTTCCTGAGGGAAGCGAATGCGAAGGGCGACAGGCAATGCAATGAACGGCAAAGTTACGCAGAGCACGTTATCTACACAAGAACAGGACGAGCAGGAAAACCATCACCATGTTCCTCGTACAAGAAACGAGACCGAAGATGCAATCTCTTGATGCTTTCGGGCACCAAGCAGCAGAAGTTACGTTAGCGTCAGCTGATGCTCAGATGGCCGACCTCTTTAGCTGTTCGAAAGTGATGAAAAACTGCCCGCAAGATATATTCAAGGAACACAAATCTTTTTAAACCAGTGGTGGCAAAAACAAAATTTGGACCAATAAAATCGGAGACATTTGCAAGCAAATGCAAGTGTCTGCCATGATTTACACAAAAGAAATGTCGAGAAAAAGGAACTTCTAGCAGCTCTTCGTTCTCATTGCTACATCGTGAGGTTTTGACCTGTGTAAAATGCCCTCTCGAAAACAAATCTGAACTGAGAAAAATAAATTAAAACGTGAATTACAAAATGTTCATCAATGCAAACAGTATTTCTTAGAGTGGCCATATAAAGCATGTGGCCATATAATCAAGGTATTTCGATTTTACGAAATACACTCTCCAACATTAAAAAAACCGAACATGGAGAATGATAATGTAATTGTTGAAGGCCTGCTACAGCGTTCATTGCAAGTGCGTTTTTGGCACAAGGTTTGTGCAGAACATCTGATTGCAAGTTTACATGTAACGTAATTGCCACATGCAAAAATCGTTCAGCACGTGCAACTCGTGCACCTTCAGCTTTCAAGGGTGGCACGAGGTGTTGAGCAAATCCAAGGGAGTCATTCCGAGACAAAAGCATGTGGATACATTCTTAGACTAGAACAGCACTCGGTAGAGCGCACACCTCCGCCGGGCTGAACAGTTCATGTTTTGTATCCCACTGATAGGCCGGATCTGGATTCGGACCTGAACCAAAATCGAATCGGCTTGTTCTTGTCACCTAACCAACTCGTCCACCACGTTTAGTCATAACTCGTCAATAACTATTTTTAAAATAACATGTTATATCATTTTGGCCCTCTCTCTCAATTGTGAAGAATCACTTGTAAAAATTATTGGATCCAGATCTTCACCAAATTCAAATCAATTATTCCTGGTCACACACCCAACCTGGCTACCATGTTTCGTCCTAATCCATCCATGACGTTTCTTTTGAGATATCCTGCTATATAATTGGTTTTGGCCCTATCACTCAATGGTGAAGAATCACTATAAACATTCTCGGATCTGAATCAGGATCTTCCCCAAAATTGAATCAATCCATCCTTGTCACACATCCAACCTGATATCCTGCTCACAGACGAAAAAACATAACTTCCGTCCACCTTCGATGGCAGAGGTAACAATCCATTACAATGCCATGACTGTTAGAAAATGAGGGGAACATAATAATTGGATACCTTCAAGCAGGTTCTTCCATTAGCCATGTTGCAAGGCTCTTTAAGGAGAGCAACTGTTTGACTCCAGAAAACGTTATCAAGCTACTGGATCAACAAGATATGCCAAGAGGTTAACATCCCAGGATAACAACTGCCGCTCAGGACAGATAGATTTGCATGACCAATCTATGCAATATATATGCAATTGCCCAGAGTTCAGTGAACACACTCCCTGGACCTCGCAGGACAAGCATCAACACCGTCCGCCTTGAAGCATCTTCGTAATGGATGGATCCACGTCATCCTGTTCAGCATCAAAGACTTACACCGCAACACATCCAAGCATGCCAAATGAACGCAGACGCAATGGGAAAGTGTTATGTTTAGTGACAAATCGAGGTTTCTCCTAGAAAGGCAGGATGACCGTGTATACACTACCGGTCAAAAGTTTTAGAACACCTCAATTTTTCCAGTTTTTATTGAAATTTACGCAGTTTACTGTCCAGTGAAAAACCTGAAATGGTACAAAGGTAAGCAGTAAACTGCTCGAGGTTTAAAAAAAAGTTTAGGTTAGCAAAAACGGGAAAATAATGTAAATTGCACAGTTATATTGTAAAAAAAAAAGGCCTTCTTCAAGGAACAAGTAATGGGATAACAACTTACAGCTGTTCTGCAGCAATGTAAGTAAATTACGCCTTGGAAGTTGATGCAAACAATTCCTACAGATGTCCCAACCTTTGCTGATTACTTCATTACAAACCCCCTGTCTGTATAAAAGCAGTGTTGGAACAGACTGTTATTACACCCTCTGAAGCATTATTTGGACAATATTGCACTGCAGGAAGTAGTATGTTGGAAACTGGAGGAAACTCTGACAGGAAGAGGTCTGGCAGACCCAAAGCCACAACAGAATCAGAAGACAAGTTTCTGAGAGTCAACAGCCTGCGTGATAGGCAGCTCACAGGACAACAGCTTCAAGCACAGCTTAACAATGGTCGAAGTAAGCAAGTCTCAGTTTCAACTGTGAAGAGAAGACTTCAAACTGCAGGTTTGACAGGTTGAGTGGCAGTAAGAAAGCCATTGCTAAGATGGCAAAAAAAGAAAAAGAGGCTTGCCTGGGCCATGAAGCACCGACAGTAGACTACAGAAGACTGGAAGAAGGTCTTATGGACCAATGAATCAAAATTTGAAATCTTTGGTTCATCACACAGGGTTTTTGTACGACGTCGAGTCGGCGAAAGGATGGTTCCTCAGTGTGTGACACCAACTGTCAAACATGGAGGAGGAAGCGTGATGGTCTGGGGCTCTTTTGCTGGATCCAGAGTCGGCGACTTGCACAGAGTGACTGGCACCCTGAACCAAAAGGGCTACCACAGCATTTTTCAGCGCCATGCAATACCCTCTGGTATACGCCTAGTTGGTCAGGGGTTCATCCTACAGCAAGATAATGACCCTAAACACACCTCCAGGCTATGTCAAAACTACCTTCGAGGAAAAGAACAAGACGGTAGGCTTCAAATCATGGAATGGCCAGCACAGTCTCCAGATTTAAACCCCATCGAGCTGGTTTGGGATGAACTGGACCAGAAGGGTGAAAGCAAAGCAACCTACAAGTGCAACGCATTTGTGGGAACTTCTGCAACAGTGTTGGGAAGAACTTCCCAAACAATATTTGATTTCCATTGAAGAAAGAATGCCAAGAGTGAATTCAGCAGTTATATATGCAAAAGGTGGCTACTTTGCTCAGTCAAAAATTTTAATTAAATTTTGTTAAACAAAACGATTCTATGTTTTCTTTTTTATCTCCAATTGTTTATTTGTTCTACCGAGTTTCTACCGAGTTCTACTTCACAAAGGCTAACCCCCGCTCTAGCGGGGAAAATGGCCTTAAAACGATCATTCACATTCATTCATTCATTGTTTATTTGTTCTATGCTTAATTTCAGAGTACATCGAGACATTAAACTGCATAAATTTCAATAAAAACTGGAGAACTTGAGGTGTTCTAAAACTTTTGACCGGTAGTGTAGATCTACAGAAGATGCAATGAGCGATATGCCCCAGTCTGTATCCAGGAAGTAAGCGTCAATGTGGAGTGGCCCGTTTGCCTCCTCACTCACGAGGCTCCCTCACTGAGAGAATCTGGTGAGTAGGATCAGCGTCAGGAAAATGGACCACATTTCCATACAGCCGCAGCTGACGTTCACGTCAATCACTGCCAAGACAAGTGAATCTCTCTGTGACCTCAACATCCTCGCCACAGACAAGATATCAGCATCCACGAGGTCATTGAAAGCGTGGATCTTAGTCTTGATCCAGGAGACCCTTAATCACAGTGTCTCCGACTCTTCATTGAGCACCGGCATAAGGATGTCCAGAGTCTCTACAAAGATGACTGCATCATCTGCATAATCAAGGTCAGAGATCTTGACATTCTCAAATACTGCACTGCAGCTATATCCCTCCGACATCCTCCCCAGAATCCAGTCCATACAAGCACTGAAAAGTGTGGGGGTCAGTACACACCCATGAGGAACTCAAGTAACAACTGGAAATATGTTAGAGATGGAACCACCACGCCTCACAACACTCAGTACCAGAGTATACCTCAGAAATCAGATCAATCAGCTTTGGTGGCACCTAACCAAGACCGAGAATCCCCCAGGGGGAATCCCGATTCACTGAATCAAACACTTTGCGGAGATCAACATAGTCTGCAAGCAGCCAGTGCTTCAACTCTCACCTGCGTTCGGTGAGGACCTGAAGAGCAAGGATACGGTCAATTGTTGACCTCTTTTGCTATGGATGTAACGCAAGACTGCTCTGGGCGCCGGTGCTCAAGCAGCAAGAGATGATGGCGAACCCCATCAATAATTATCCGAGCAAAGACCTTGCACAGCACAGTGCAGCGTCGCTCCTCAGTAGTTGTTGCAGTCCTACGATCACCCTTCTCTATCCAGAGAGGGGCAAGGCCCCTCTTCCAGTCAGTTGGGATGATGCCTGTGCTCCAACCAGATCACAGAACGGCACGCAACATCATGAGTACAGCATGGATAGCACAGATCCAAGGAGCTTGATCCCCTTTCAACTGGTTCACCTCAGCCCGTTTCCACAAAGGCGGTTCACAGTTGATTGGAGGGTCAGCAATAGGGTTAGTGACAGCTTTGACATCAAACTCAACAGCTGGTGTGTATATTGGCCTGAGGAAGCTCATTAGGAAGTGGGTGAAATGTCGCTAGAGACCGGGTTTGCTCTTGCTCGTTTGTTACCAAATTATCAGAGTAGATCTGAGAATTAACGATTATTTTCAATGTAGCTCTGCAAATAGGCACATACTCACCGAGTGGCACTCACCGACCAAAAGTTAAACAAATATGCAGCACATATCCACCACACCACAATTTGAGCAAGGATACAATGATGTTCCAGGGTCCAAGGCGTAGCCAATTAGGCCAAAAGCCTTTATAAAAAGCCAAAGAACCTTCTGTCCTCCATGTCTGAAAGAGTGAACATAACAAGATTGGGGGCATGGGGTTTGAGGAGCAGTACAACCAAATTAAGAGCGGAATACTGAAATCAATTTACAGAGGTCATGTCAAAAATGAAATGAATACAAAGAAAATAAACAGGCAGTGAAAATAATGGATTTCTATCATGGAACAGTTTCTATTGTTACGTTTATAACCTCCGCCACCATAGGTGGATGGAAGTTATGTTTTTACCCTCGTCTGTCTGTTTGTCCGTTTGAGAACAATATATCTCAAAAAGTTGCGGACAGATTCGGAAGAAATTTGGCAGAGATGTAGCGTATGAGACACGGATGTAATGATTAGATTTTGGTGAAGATCGGGATTCGGCTACTATAATTTTCTAAGTGATTTTTAACCATCGGGAAAATGAATGAATGAATGAACGTTTTAAGGCCATTTTCCCCGCTAGAGCGGGGGTTAGCCTTGCGGGCCCCATGACAATCATGGTTCCCTGTTTGAGGCAATGTTTTTTTTATGGCCGGATGCCCTTCCTGACGCCAACCCTTGGTCACGCTCTTACGATGCGCAGGGATATTTTTTAACCATCGGGAGATAGGGTCAAAACGATACATAGCAGGATATCTCAAAAAGTTATGAATGGATTTGGACGAAACTTGTTGGACAGGTTGTGTGCGTGGACAAGGAAGAATCGATGCAATTTTGGTGAAGATCCGGATCCGGATCCGGCTAGTGGAATTTTTAAAGTGATTCTTCACCATTGAGTGATATGGCCAAAAAGGAGGGGTAGATAAGGGTATGAAAGACTGGACCTATGGTGATTCCTGTGATTTATTTTGATTAAATGTGATTCTGTATTGTGATTTTCTGGTCTACTCTGAGATACAAAACGTAAACTGTTCACCAGGCAGAGGTATGCTCTCTACTGAGTGCCGTTCTAGTTTTACTTGTACCTGAAGGAAGCAATGCAGTGTGCTCTGGTAGAGAATCGATCCTTGAATAACTCGCTGGTTCATCATGCGGGTACGAACCACATCGATGGGATTTGAGGCAATCGCTCCAGCAAGACCACAGGAAAAACTTGCCCTGTTAGGATCACAATGCCAGGAACCTGGTTAGTAAAACAGAAACAAAAAGGACAAAATAATACTAACCAAACAAGTCACAAGGTTGGACAACTATATGCCATCCTTTAACTCTTACCGTTCAAAAAATAAAATAAAACAAGCATTCTGAGTATTGCGCTGCAATACATGTCCCCTACCAAAGTTCAAAGTGCCATAACTTTGTCAAAAATGATCGAATATGCAAATTTATGCACGGTTGATGCTAGTTTTCAAACTTGATCTGAGGTATGCTGAGACACATGTGTGTCACGCCTCGCCTCGTTGATAAGCCCGCAATGTCGCTCTGTGGAGCGGCCTGCACGTATTGCACTGTGTGAATTATATAATTACCAACTCACGGTCTGAGGTTTCATTTCACAGTCTCAGATTCATATATATTCACGGTCTGAGGTCCCAGCGATTCAAGAGATATCCTTTTTTATATTTTATATTTTCGTTTAATTAACGATATCTGCCGAACCACGTGCCCTATTGCAAATTCCAAAAGGACATTTTAGTAGACTGACATGCTGAACAGATCTGTGAAGTTTCCCCTCGATTGGATCAAAAATGAGGGAGGAGCTCAGTTTTAAAGGTTCATGCTTAAAAACGTCATAACTCTGAAACCATGTGATGCATGACATCATGCTCGCTGGCTTTTTTGTTTGTCATGGGTATGCGGATTCTGCCTGCAAAGTTTGGCCTTGATCTGTTCAGCCGTTGCAGAGGAAAAGGAGTTTTTGTGTTTTCACGAAAAACAATATGGCGGCCGAACCACGTGACCTGTGACGTCATAATTACCATTAAAATATTCTACAGACCGAGTCCCCCCTACAGTGAAAATTTGATCTCGATCGGTCCTATTATTGCAGAGAAAATCTTTGTTAAAGGAAATTAAAACTTAAAATGGCACTGAGTTAAGGATCATCAGAATTATCAGAATTCCCAAAGTTCAAAGTGCCATAACTTTGTCAAAAATGATCGAAACGTCGTGAAGTTTGAACTTGGTCTGTAACTTATCATGAGGAAACCATGTACCAAGTTTGAAATCATTAGCATTAAGAGTTTAGAAAAAAAGTCCGGAAAACTGTTCTTTGCGTGACAGACTGACAGACTGACAGACGGAGGAGGGATGGCGTGCAAACCTATAGTCCCCTCCGGTGTACATGTACACCGGTAGGGACTAATAAAATACAGAGTCCATTGTACGAAGGCAAGAATGATGGAAAAACCCTTCTTTCTGTCCCTGAACCCCCGATTAACATTGCTACTTTAATTGAAATAAGTTTTGTGCCTTTCTTTCATAATGTTTTACGGTATTAAATAAATAACTAAATAAATGGGAAGGAAGCTTATAATGCGGACAAAAAAAAAAGAAAAAAAATCGGTTCGTGGAAATGAGGTTGGATAGGACAATGAATGCACACGACAAACTGGCTCAGACAAGGAGCGAACAAGAGACAATAGAAGATGAAGAGGAGATAGACGAGCATTATTGAAACAACAACATCAGCATGCCAAGAAGAGTTGGTCGCATCAATGACAAGCTCTGGTCACCCTCTTTAAGCTGCCCGTACACAAAATGTGTGGAGACGGTGTCGCCCATCACGCCCGAGGCAATCAGGTGCTTCTTAATCATGTCGTATACCGGCAGCTCGACTCCGACAACGACTGCCGCACGCTGTGCCGTCGGCCAGACGCCCTGGTCACACACACACCGTGCAGAATCCAATGTCCTCTCTTTCCACCAGTCATGTGCATGTGATCATCATTCTCATTTTAACAGCAGCCTCAAAATCTTAAACTAAAAGGCAAAGCAAGCATAATGCTCACGCTATAATGGAAATAAGTTGCAGTTTGCTTCATTTATGGCCAACAGATGGTCTACGACTATTACTACTAATTACTTGAATGGTTGGGTCAGGAAACATTTGTGGCAGAAGCATTTCACAAACCAGCTGGTGAGGCCTGACATTCAGCTGAAGGTGGCAGGAATTTGGAATTAGTCAGGGTGCCGGTGATAGCTCGCCTCCTTTTCGTGAACAACATCGTGGGAGCTTTAACATCCACCAACTAATGCCAGCAGATGGGCCACCCAGTTTAACGTCCACTCGAGGGACGACACGCATATTGATGTATCATTCTGCATGAGAAACACCAGGATGAGAGTTTGTAGCTGCGCGGAGATTCAATCCCAGGCTAAACATCTCAGACGAGTGTGTGCACCTCTAGACCATCCTGCCACCTCCTAATGACTAACAGAAGGTCATGCCTGTCAAATGTGTTGTGTTGTCGTCCTTCGAAGAATAAAATTCCTGCAACAGTCTCATTAAGGAAAGCCATCAAGGTAACAATATCCTCAAAAACATCATTATCAGTGACTGACAACCATAGAATGTGTCACCATCAGTACAGAGTAAAATAAACAAATAAAGAAACCTCCAAATGATCGAGTAATAAAATTAATTTATATATGACAACGTATTACTTTTGTGCACAAGTGCAGAATTTGCTGGCTTTACAAGCGGAAATTAATTTGGTAAGACACAACGTCAAATGCCGCACATTTTCACACTCGCAAGGTCGATGAGAAACCAAGAAGTACGAATCCCCACTTCAAAACCTTACACACATCTCGTGAACCAATCCTCAGTATGTTTTAAACAACCTGAACAAATAGTTAAACAGGAAGAGTTCGGAGTTCGGAAAAGACTGACAAAAAGCAGCAGCAAACAGAAAAATGCAGTCACCCTCTATAAATTTTAATGTCAAAATAAACGGTAAAAATACATTTGAATACACAATCTCAAATGAGTGATAATAAACAAGTCTCGCCTTACCCTCCACAGGCCACGGGTACCTTCTTTCTGGTAAATATCCACAAAGTTGTGCAACATGCCACCTGAAAGCTTCTTGCCTTGCGCCTGCATCCTGATCTAAAATGAAGATGAAGATGCATCAACATGTGGACAAAATTCATAACTGAAGTTAAGCTCAAATTATCGACCCGAGTCATGGCACAATCTACACTAAAATACACAATTTGGCGTCGTCGGTCTGTCTGACCGCGATGTATTCGGTCGGTAGTTATCATATCTCAAACAGACGTGGCAGAGGGACTAAAGGTCATACAAATAAGGTTTATCGACTTCATTTGCCCCCATTCCCCAGTTTTTTTTTTCCATCTTGGACAAACACCACATTAAGGTGTTTGGCCATACCTTATTCTAGTATTTTATTTCCAAGGCCGCTTCAAATAACAAGAGTAACAGCAATAACAATAATCGTGGTGTTTTCCAATGCGACACCTTATAACGAGAGAAGATATTGTGGAAGATTAAAGAATGTAGGGAGAGGGGAAGGCAGGGCTCAGAGACAATACACTTGGGTGGGGTGGTTAGATCTTTCAAAACACGTGGTCCGACACCTTTTATTTACATACAGCAAGTACATCATGCTTATTCTAAAAAGCACGATGAAATAACTATTCTAATCTATGCCCCATTTACCCCCCTAAGGCCAGATCTGTAACAATACAAACAATCTGATTCTGATATACCCGTTGAGGGCGGGTGATGGTATGTTACGGGTTGGGGTTTGATAGTACCGAGGGGTGGTGAGGAGGGGGTGGGGGAGGGGATAAATAAATAAATATATATACAGACTTGGCATTTAATATGGAATTTTTTTTTTTGGGGGTGAACTTACTTTTCAAGATGTCTTAGAACCAAAAGTTCATTGGGATTATGTTGAAATTATTCTAGATTTTGTTAATGTGACCTTTAAAAGAAACAAAAACCACATTTGACATTTCGAAACAAATAAATTGATCCTTGAAAGTGATGTAAACTGATATCGAACGCAATTCATGGACAGTACTGTGTTAAACTTCTGTACGTTTTCCAGAAGTATCTCTTTATTTTGCACATTAGCCAAAAATTTTTTTAACAAAAACAAACGTTAAATTACGACTGGGATTACGGACAGTAAAATTACAGTTCAGTACTTCGTGTAACCCCCACGAGCATTCAGGAGAGCACGTACACGTCGAGGCATGCTGTTCACGAGATTTGCCAAGGTTTGGACAGGAATCGCTTGCCATGCAGTGAGAATAGCCTGCTGCAATTCACGCACAGAGGTCGGCTGCTGGTCCAAGTGGTCGATTTGACGCGTTAATTCTGCCCACAAGTTCTCTATCGGATTCATATCCGGGGACATGGCAGGCCACTCCATATTGTTACGAATTCATGTGAATTACTATTCAGGTCTTTGCTTATCAATGTGTAGTCGATTAAAGGTTGTTGTGATTAAAGGGTCAGGAGCCCTTCTGGGAAAAAGGAGACCGGAAACGGAAGGAAAAAGACACGAGGTCCTGGAGAAGCGACGATCTTCTTTTTCTTCTTCCTCGCCGAACTCCGACGAGAGTGGGTATCGATATTGAGCAGCGGGGAGGACGCTACGTTTGCTACGTTTGAAAGCCCGTCTGACAAAAGGAGTTACCTGCGCAGGGTACTTACCCCTTGACACGTCAAGTTGCCGTGGGTCCGTGCACGGAACCCAGCGTCCGGCACAGTTCGCCTCACCGTCTACAA
The DNA here is from genome assembly GCF_964187855.1 of Myxine glutinosa. Taxonomy (NCBI): domain Eukaryota; kingdom Metazoa; phylum Chordata; class Myxini; order Myxiniformes; family Myxinidae; genus Myxine; species Myxine glutinosa. The sequence goes on along the minus strand of NC_136269.1, from coordinate 109,174,501 downwards.
GGACGCGTACGGGTTGCACCTTGGGCCTCGCGCGCTGGACAAGCGGCGCGTTGCTTTGCCCGCTTTGCTTGGCAAGGAGGTGTGCGCTGCAACCGTTGTTCCCGGTACGTGACGTGCACGTTTGGGAGCACGTCAGCCAGGGGTTCGTTCAACCGCCCGTGTGCGGAGAAGCCGACCATCATCTTGGTCAGGAGGGGCCCAGAGACATTGTGAGGGACAGAGACCAAAGGGGTCGTGAGTACCCAAGGGGTCGGGAGTGGGGAAAGGGGACACACATATATAAGATGGCCATCTGAATACTATTGGTGATTAATTGTTGATTGTTGATGGTTGTTGATTGCTCGGGGAATATATCATTGATTGTTCCGGATCCTTGGTGTGGGGTTTCTTATGGATTGGAATTCATATTGATTGCGTTACGAAAGCGCCGAAATAATATATCTTTCTGGCGGATTTCCTCTCACGGTCCGGGGGTCACCGAGACCAGGTAGTCACCGGGAGGACTACGTAACAATATGCTCTACACCACGGTCAGCAAGAAAGTGTTGGATCATGCGAGCACGATGAGGCCGTGCATTGTCATCTTGGAAGACAAAGTTTCCTCGAAAGGCTGCACGAGCAAATGGAAGCAATGTTTCTTCCAGAATGGCCCTGTACTTGAACTGGTTCAGGTTTCCATTCAGAACAACCAGGTCAGTTTTGCCCCCTGCATGAAAAGCAGCCCAAACGGTCACCCCACCACCTCCAGCTTGGACTCTTGGCACTATACAATCTTTGTTGTAGGCTTCATGCACTTGTCTGCGCACTCGGACGCGGCCATCTTGACGATAGACCAGAAATCTAGACTCGTCACTGAAGGTCACGTGATTCCAGTGTCCTGGCTGCCATTGCCGGTGCTCTCTGGCCCATTGCAATCGGCGCTGGCTGTGTTGTCTGGTCAGGCGTGGCTTTCTCAGGGGACGCCTGGCACGATAGCCTGCTTGAACCAGTCGTTGGTTGACTAGCCTTCTGGATACAGGCACATTTGTCAGTTGCTGCCACTCAGCCCTAAGCCGATTAGCTGACTTGGTACGGCCATTGCGGACTAACCGGTGCAGCTGGCGATCATCCCTTCTTGTGGTTCTGCGGGGACGTCCTGGCCTCGGTATTGGAGGAGGGACACCCCTCTGGGCATTTCGTTTCAGGATCTTTGACACCTGACCTTGAGTGATGCCATACTGCCGAGCAATAGCACGCTGTTTCATGCCGTAATTTCGTAAAGCCACCACTCCATGACAAACAGCATTGTCGAGTTGACGGACCATCTCCAGAGGAAGCGGCAATAACTTTTGGAGACGTGCAGCTGCAGCAGTTGTTTTCCACTAATACAGAACGCAACAACACTTGTATACCCGACTGTGAAGCCAATCATCAAATGCACCTGTCCGTAAAGTTTTGCCACGCCACCTGTGATATAATCCTGTTGTTGACTTCTTCCTGCGACAATCAGTGACATGGTTCTTTTGACAAATAAATCACCAAAGTGTAAAAGAAACTCACCAGATTGATATACTGAGTTAAGAAAGTAAACCCAAGTCAAGAAAAAAAAAAATTCATATTAAATGCCAAGTCTGTGTGTGTGTGTGTGTGTGTGTGTGTGTGTGTGTGTGTGTGTGTGTGTGTGTGTGTGTGTGTGTGTTTTATATATATATATATATATATATAGATATATATATATATATTGTTACGGTCTGCGGTTAAGGATGTTATGTTTGCCAAGCAGAGGCCCCGCGACCTAACAGTTTCCCCGATTCACCCGATTCACTCGAACGTTGGCCGTATCGCGCCACAGATATTCAATGTGGGAAAACTCTAAAGCGACCGAATGCAAAGAGGAAGAAGAAGACGTACAGAAGAGTAACGGGATTTATTATTACACACACAAGCAAAAAGGAGCAGTCACGATTATGTACAGGGACATGAAAAAGCAGGTGACACAGTGAAAATTATTAGCTTATACAGACTTAATTGACTACCCAGGACAGAACAAACAGAAACGGACTCACACGGGGAATTGCAGAGTGGATTGGCTGGAAGGAGAGCGAGGTCCAAACGGGTCCGGCAGCACGATCGGCTCGTTGGGCAGCCGCCGTTCCTTCGCGGCCCTGCTCCAAACTGCCGTCCAGGCCCCAAGCGGCTGTTGAGTGTTGTTGCTGCTGTGGACGCTGCTGCTGCTGCTGCTGCTGTGGACGCTGCTGCTGCTGCTGCTGTGGACTCTGCTGCTGGCGAGCAAGGCGACGAATAGCAGGCTTTGTGCTTCCCTGGATGATCTCCTTGCTCTCTCTTGGACCTCACAACCCAGCTCTCTCTTTTGCACCTCACCATGCAGCTCAGCCTTGGACCTCACAACTCAGCTCTTGTCATAGCTCATCTCCTTGGGGAACGTCCCGCGGCGGGTTATATAGGCCCCGCCCCTCAACATTCGCGAACCTCCTTGATGTTTCTCTCCACACCCTCTCCAAGTCCAACCCCTTGTTCGTGGTTGGTTGAGTGGGGCTGACTCACTCCTCCCCTCTATGACGAGGTGGGGACCCGCCTTTCTTCCCCAACCCTGCCTCGTGGTCAATGGCGGCAATTGTTGGTTGGCAATACGAATGGCAATTGACGAAAGGGGAAATGGAGGTTTTTGGGAATGGGAATGAAGGGAATCTATCTTTTTCACTTGGTGCAATGGAGTGTCATGTTAATGGACAACAAAGCCTTAATCTAAAACACATAATAAAGATATAAGCTACTGAACAAGGGTTTTATCGTGTCCTTCAATGTGTGCTTTATGGAATTAACTACCGGGACGCCCTTTTAACCTTTACACAACACTGGAGGCAGGAGGGGCCAGAATCAACCAATGTTACACAGCAATTTACCACAATTCAACACAATAAAAAAATACAATCCTCATATCCGCAACACTGCACCCTCCTCCTCTTAGGCACGTCCCTGGCCTACAACTTTTATTTAGTGTGACACGTAGGTGTAGTTCCCTCTACTTTTAACCTGACCCTGAGTGCGACAGTTTTAAAACATAAATAAATATGTCCCGCTGCTCCATTGCACCCTGCCTAACAGACTCACGCCCACAGTTAACCGAATTGCGGAATGGTCTTCAAACTACACACTGACGGTGGGGAGCATTATTTACAGTGATGCTATTTTATTTACAAAACGCAACCCAGGACCTGTGATTGTTCTTTCTGGGGGGGAGACAGTCTGCTCTGCATCAATGCACCATGAAAGCACCCAAAACGCACCAACACACCCTCAAGCACCAATCGGTGCAGTCACCACAGTTCATGAATGTTCAATAATAAAAGAAATCGACAACCCCTAACCCTGCAGGTGGTCACTTGCTCTTCGGCTCCCTCTGCTGGCTATTATTATTTCTTCCAGTTGTTGTCTTTTTCCTTCATTTTCTTACTGGCGGCCTATTTGAACCGAAAATGAAATGCACCCAACGTGTCCATTTTTATTTATTTATGGCCCACAGGGGCCGACTAGTGTGGTTCACCTGTGGGGCATCGGTGCCCTGTGGCCAAGGTCCGCCAGCAAGATTTCGGGCCCTCATGGCCGGTTCCAGCAGAGGGGCCATGCCCCAACCCATGGGGTCCATAAGTGGTGCTCGGCCACAGACATGTGGTCCATAATGTGGTGCATCGATGCAGACAGCTGGTTCTGGGAGTTCCGGGCGCACAATGGCGGACTCACGCACGCTCCCCTCGGCGCCCAATGGCGCACAGGTCATGTGGGAGACAAAAGGGGGGAGAGACAGATGAGCGAGGGGTAAGGTCACAAGGGTACACATCAACAAAGGCAATGCAAGGTGAAGTGCGTACGGAGAGCGAAATGAGAAAAGCTCGTCCCTACCGTACGTCACCCCCCCTGGTCACCTACACTACCCTTGCCCTTACCCCATATTTACAAAAATTTACACCTTTACCAATTCGTCACTACTGTCACGTCTTCCCCATATTTCCCCTATACCAAATTCGTTCCCACAATCCCTCTATCCAAAATTTGCCATCACCAAATTCATCATCAATCCTCATAAGGAGGAAGAGATGGAACACAAAGCACAATGTCACACCCACGTCATGATGCGTCTCACAATCCAAAACATTTGCATCAAAAATAATAAAAACATGGCATGGTGTGGAGTTACGTCACCTCAGGTGAGTGGATGCAGATGATGCGAGGAGATCTTCATCCTAACTATTCTCTAAATGACTTTAACACACTTTACACTACCCGGGGTCTTTCCCTGCCAATCCATTGGCCATCTTACACTATGGGTTCTAAAAACCAATTCCCATTGACCAAACTGTGGTGCTTCTCAATTTGGGGTCTCACTCCCCCGATTCAACTCCCGGTGCCCTTGCACAATTTCTGGGCTGAGACTTGTAGCTCTCCCAGCAGGTCTACCCACCTGCACACCTCCACCACTGCAGTTGCCACCCGAGCTTACCTAGCTCCTCACCCTAACCTATCTAATTGGGGAAGGCCCCTCCTGGCTCTGTCACCCCTTGGTGCCCTTTGGCACTGGGCTACCCGGGTCCGTCCTCCGGATCCTCGGGCCCCATCCACAACTACCGGCTCCCAGAGCCCACCTGCGGCCTCACTTGGCCGACATCATCACAGTGGTGGAGTGCCCAAACCAACTACACACACTAACAGGCTACACACCCAGCCATTTCCACAACACTAATGCACCCATCCAAACACCATTCTTTCACCCGCACCACAGATGCCAATATCCAACCACAATTTACATATACCCTCTACCTAACACTTACACTACCCTCCCCGGGTATTCGTGATGGGGGTCCATCCTTCCCCCATTCACACCTTCGCACCATCCACTCCACTCCATAGTTTCCACCATACTCACTCCACGACCATCCATTCCAATACTCCATATACTCCATACCATTTATTCCATACAACCATTCTCCATTCACCTGCAGTTGCACACCTGTGCAATGTTACATGGTGCCACCTGCACCCTCCTTCCTTCCTGGACCATTTGGTCATCACAATACACATCACCATTATCACTCACTCAAACACTGCTCCATTCACCTGTCCAGTTGCACACCTGTGCAATCACACTACTACTCACAATCACAATCAGTTACTCATACTCTGCTCAATACAGTTCAATACACCTCCAACACTCACACGGCATCATCTAATCTACCTGTGGCCCTGCTTAGTTAGTGCTCCCCGTCTTCCCTTTAAGCTAAGCACATACCACGTCATTATCATCCACACTAATCTACCTGCGTCCCCACTACAGGTATCATTGTCACTACCTAATCTTAATGTTACCTAAGGTCATCTTCTAGGTCCCTACACATTATCCAAACCCTCCCGGGCTAGTTTTCACTGCCATAAACCCCATAAGACTAGTGCTCCTTTGCCCCCGCTGTGAGGGATGACAGAGTTGCCATCCCACCACATCGGGGACGTTCCACTACCAATCCCCCCAGTCCTCTGACGCTACGAGCCCCCGTCGCAAGAGGTACTGGGTCCTGCCTCGGCATCTAGAGCCGAGGCGATCCATTAGGGCGCCTGCTCGCCGGCATAAGGTCTTATCCGGTCGGCATGGACGATCCGAGGGGGGGTCCGTGGCCCCATTTTGATCTTTACGACCACGTCACAGACTTGCGACAGGACGACTCCCGGGCCTTGCCAGGGGGAGGTGAGTTTTGGGCACCTGCCCTTCCGCCTCCAGGGATTAAAGAACCAAATCTTCATCCCCGGAGCGTATTGACTCCCCTGGCTCCGGTCGTCGTACCTGCGCTTCATCTTGGCCCCCGCCAGATGGAGCTGGCGGCGGGCGAAGGCATGGACGCGCTCCATGCCTTCCTCCAGGTGACGTGCGTACCCCTCCCTCGGCGGTGTATCCGTGGTGTCTGGCACGGGACCACATAGCAAGTCGGCGGGAGCCCGTAACTCCCGCCCATACATAAGCAACGCTGGACTGCATGCGGTGGCCCCGTGCTTGCTAGTTCGGTAGGCCATCAACAGGTACGGGAGATGTTCGTCCCAGTCATCCTGACGGGTGGTGGTGAACAATGCCAGTTGTTGGATCAATGTTCGATTGAACCTTTCCACCATCCCGTCAGATTGTGGCCGCAAGGGCGTGGTCCTGGTTTTCCGAATTGACAGGAGTCTACACACATCTTTTAGCAATTGACTTTCAAAATTTCGACCCTGATCGGTGTGCAGCTCCTGTGGAATCCCGTGCCGACATACAAATCCTTCTACGAAGGCCTGTGCTACCACCCCTGCTTCTTGGTTGGGGAGGGCATAGGCCTCCGGCCACTTGGTGAAATAGTCCATTACAACGAGGATATACTTATTACCTTGGCGGGTGCGGGGCAGCGGTCCTAGAATATCCATAGCCACCCTCTCAAGGGGGGCCCCCACCTGATGTAATTGAAGGGGGGCCCTCATCCTCTGTGCTGGTCCCTTTTTGGCAGAACAGGCGTCGCATCTCCGACAGCAGTCCTGTATGTCGCGCCCCATATTCACCCAATAGAACCTCCGGCGGACCCGAGATATTGTCTTTGTCCTGCCCAAATGGCCGCCGGAGCGGGTACCATGCACCTGTTGCAATATGACGTTCTTAAATTTGTCAGGGTCTATCACCAGCCAGGAAGTTCTATCAGAGGGAACCTCCACCCACTTGCGATACAAGATGTTGCCTTTCAACTCCAGGGTCTGCCACTGAGCCCAATACGCCTTTGTTTGCGCCCCGAGGGGGGTGACCTCTTCCCCCTTTGGTCTTTGCCCCAATCTGACCCATTTGAACACCGGCCCCAAGACAGGATCCTCCTGCTGGGCCGTGCTCCAAGCCAAATCTCCAAATTCCTCGTCCGCGGTTAGTGGCAAAATTTGCCCTCTCACCCGGGTTGCCCGGACGACGAGAATCGGGGCAGAATCGCCCAATTGCTCCCTCTCCTCGTGTCTCGCACAAAATTTGCAGTTTTCCCCCAGACAAGGACGCCGAGAGAGTGCGTCTGCATTACCATGGGCCTTCCCGGCCCTATGGGTCACATCAAAATCGTACTGCTGCAACTTTTCCAACCACCTTGCAATTTGGCCCTCCAGTTCCTTGAACCGAAGGAGCCATTGCAAGGAGGAATGGTCAGTTCGAACCGAAAATTTCCGCCCGTACAGGTACGGGTGGAAATGGTTCATGGCAGCCAACATAGCCAATAACTCTTTGCGAGTGACACAATAATTTCGCTCGGGCCTACTTAAGGCCCGACTATAATAACCAATCACTCTCTCCACGCCCTCCTGTGTCTGAGACAAAACTGCGCCCAATCCTTCCTGGCTCGCATCCGTGTCCAGGGTAAATGCCCCGTTGCTAGTGGGGTAAGCTAGAAGGGGTGCGGATGTTAGACACCCCTTCAATTTTTGGAAGGCCTCGTGGCACTCCCGCGTCCAATTAAATCGCGTCCCCTTCTCCGTAAGCCGGTGGAGGGGACGGGCCAACTCCGCAAATTTCGCCACAAAGCGCCGGTAGTAGGAGCAGAGTCCTAAAAATCCCCGCACCTCTTTGATGGTATGTGGTGCGGGCCACTCCTCTACCGCTTTAATTTTGTCTGGGTCCGTTTTTACCCCCTCGCAGCCGATCACGTGACCTAGATAGGCCACCTCTCTTGCAAACAAAGTGCACTTACTCGGGTTCAGCTTTAACCCTGCCTGTCTGAGGCAACCGAACACCTGGTCCAAATTAGCTAACGCCTGGGGGAAGGTCTTGGCATGTACCAGGACGTCATCCAGGTATACCAGGCATGATTGCCATGGCATGCCGCCTAGCACATGCCCCATTAATCTCTCAAAGGTGGCGGGGGCGTTACACAAACCAAACGGCATCACAGTGAACTGATACAGCCCCTTACCTGTGGAAAATGCCGTTTTCTCCTTCCCTGTCCGATCCATCTCCACCTGCCAATACCCACTCTTGAGGTCCAAAGTTGTGAACCAATTTGAGCCCGCAACGGCATCGAGGGTGTCATCAATCCTTGGCAGGGGATATGAGTCCTTGAGTGTCACGTTGTTTAGCTGGCGATAGTCCACGCAGAACCGCGTGGTCCCATCTTTCTTTTTGACCAGCACAACAGGTGACATCCAAGGACTTCCTGAGGGCTCGATCACGCCTGCGTCGAGCATTTTTTCAACCTGCTCGTCAGCTTCCGCCCTCTTGCTCCAAGGGAGCCGTCGGGCGGCCTGACGAATAGGCCGGGCCTCACCGGTGTGGATCTGATGTTTCACCAGGCCCGTACGTCCAATATCCTCGGTGGACAAGGAGAAGAGGTCCAAATGGGACCCAACCAGTTTGTGTAAGGCCTCCCTCTGAGTACCTCCCAACTCTTATGCTACTCCGATTTACCATCTCGCAAATGGGATCGGGCCAATTCCTAGAACTTATTGAAGGCTCCCCCTGGGGCCGGCTCGGCTGGATGTTCTCGCCCCTCACTGACGCGACTTCTCTAACTGGGGTGCAGCCAGCTACCTTTGTGCCCCTCACTCTTGTGTGTGGTTCTGTGCTAATATTAATTACTCGGACGGCCACTACCGGCCCGTCCGTTTTTACAAGGGTGCGGCCCACGATTAAACCAGGTATGGATCGCGCTGCCACCGGTTCGACCAGGCCGCAGGATTCCTGCCATGTCGGGCGGGCTGACCATCGGGCCGGCACTATGGCCTCGGCCCCCGGAGGGATCGTCACGGCCTCAGGAGCCTCCAGCTCCACCCTCTCGGCCGTGCTCACCCCCTCCAATGGTAGCTCTTCCACCCCCCATTGCAGGATCCCCCGGCCCAAGTCGATTTTACAACCGCCGGCAGTCAACAAATCCAACCCTATTAAGCACGGGTCGCACACCTCCGCCACCCAAACCTCTATCTCTTGCTTTACCGATCCCAACTTGAGGGTCACAAAACCACGCCCTATGATCGGAGCCGTTGCCCCGGTAGCCAGCTGCAAGCTATGATTTTCCAGACGCTGGATTTTACCCCAGCCGTCTGCACTCAAATGAAGGACCACGGGGCTGATGATCGTGGCGCTGGCTCCCGTGTCCACCACGGCGTCTACCCCCACGCCGGCAATTTTGCACCGAATTGTCAAACTACCTGTTCCAATTTGGCCACAATGAATGACCTGTCGCGTCAACGAGGGCTTCTCCCCATCCCCTACTGCCGAACACCGCCCTGCATGCCCGGCACGTTCTAGTTTCCCGGGCCCTGGCGGGGGGGTGTCTGAGGTCGGCTAGGCCGATCGATACGGGGCGGAGTTGAGGGCATCGGTTGGCGGGGAACGTCCCGGCGCGGAGCTTGACACTCCCACGCACGGTGACCCATCCGACCACAATTATAGCACCTCACCTGGTAAGGTGCTTGCCTCCGGTATTCCAAATTCCCCCCCCTGTATGTCCGAATTGGGATACTCTGTCGGGGACTACCGGGGGCCACCACTGGAGCCGCCTGCCATGGTCCAGGTCCCGCTAGATGCCGATCCACCAGCGTTCGAACCATGCTCTCCAGGTCAGGGCCCCCGTCGGGGGCGGGCCCCCTTAGGGGGCCGCCCCCCATCTCGGGCCCCACCTGACGCACCGCCACTGCGTGGCGCTCGCCTCCCCGGGCCAGGGGCCTCGCTGCTTCCCAACGGGCTGCAGCGTCGGCCGCCTGACTCATGGTCTGCGGGCGCCACATGGCGAGCTGTTGTCGGAGCTCCAGATCCGGAAGGGCCTGGATAAAGTGATCCAGCGCCAGGCTTTCCTGGGAACTCGCTGCCATGTCCGCGTGTGCAATCCTTACCACGCGGCGAATATCGTGCGCAAGTTCCCCGATGGTCTCCTGGGGCTTGCGTTTTCGCTGCGCAAGTTGAGCTTTAACAAGCTCACTTTGCTGCTCGATACCGAAACGATTAATTAAAGCCGCATGGAGAGCTGGCAGGGTGAGAGCACCCGGTGGTAAAGCTGTCAGCACCTCCGCCGCCGCAACGCGCAGTGCCCCTACCAGATGTACTCCACCTTCGTCCGGATTCCAACCGTTGCCTTTACACACGTACTCAAATTGCGCCAGGTACGCCCTCAAATCGCTTTTGCCGTCATACGGCGCGAGTGGGACCTTGTGGGCGCCCGAAGGTCGGACCCCGCGCGTCACTCCTTGCGGGATCAACGCGGGACCAAACCGTTCGGGCTCCCACAGTACACTATTCCCGGGGGGCTCCCGCGCATCCCCCGTCCCTCCAAACACGACCCCTCCTGGTGTCGATGCCTGGGCCGCTCTTCCGCAACCCGCTACCCACTCCATACCCGCACACCCTTGCTCACCAGCACCCCCCTCACTCCCCATAGCCAGACCTCCTTGCACACCTCCTCTGTCCATACACTCCGGACCAGTCATACATCTCACCATTGGTCCCTCACGAACGCCCGGATCCAAATCAACCCCCAAGCCGACTGAAGCTCCCCTAACATCATATGCATTTCCGAATATATCGCCACTCACCTTGGCACCTCGTCTCCGCACCTCCTCTGCCACCTGCAAACTCTTTATTTGGTTAGTGAGCACATCATCACGATTCGAGCACAGACCTTGTACCAATTCCATTACCTCCTCCTTTATTTCCTTTTTAGTTTCCCTTCGTCTCTTCTTAATTTCACTCACCCCTTCTTCCACCTCCTCTAATTTTTCCTTTACCTCCTTCATCTCCCGGTGCGCCCCCTCTATCTCTTCCTCTAACGCCACTTTAACCGTTTCTATGTGCGTCCTTACTTCTCGGTCCTTCGTCTCCATTACTTCTGTCACCTCTTCCAACTTCTTCGTCAACCCCTCATGTACCATCTGACATTCCTTCTGTGTCGCTATTAATTCATTTTTTATGTCCTTTTGTGTCGCTTTTAACCCCCCGATTATTGCAGTGTTCTTTTCCACTTGGTCCACGAGTTCCTTTTGTCCCACTGTCAGCTGTTCTACTCCCCACGTCAGACCCTCTATTCCCCCTTGTAACCTCGCCGTATTATTCCTCACCTCTTTCTCCATCCGCTTTTCACCTCGCTTTACCTCCTCGCGTACCCCCGAGACCTCCTCACTTACACCTCGTCGTATCTCCTCCTTCATCTCCTCCCTCTCTTTTGTAGATGCCACCCTCATCTGTCCCAATTCATCCCTCTGAGCATCCAATTTGGTTTCTACCCCGATTTTCACCTCCTCTATCTGCTCTCCCATTTGTTTAATTTCTCGGGCGGATTGCTCCCCTATTTCCCGCAATTTGCTTTCCATCCTATTTTCTAACCCCATTAACCCAATTTTCACCCCTTCTATCCCATTGTCTAACCCCTCAAATTTCTTGTCTAATCCCTCAAATTTCTTGTCTAATCCCTCACCGGTACCCCTCGCTTCGTCCCTCATTACCCCCATTTGGCCCTCCAATCGCTCACCCTGAGCATCCATCCGGTTCCCCATTTCTCCCATACTGTTTTTCAAACTTCCAATTTGGTCTCCCATTTGGCCCTCCAATCGCTCACTATTCTGGTCCATAAGGGCCTTCATTTGTATCATAAAAAAGATTCAAATCCACCGGTGGCGCTGCTACGGTCGCGGGCGCGGTCGCCGTGGCCATGTGCGAGGCGCCATTTTGCGCGCCCGTAACCTCGTGCGCGAGAGGCGCCATTTTGCGCGCCTGAAACCTCCTCAACCACCTCCTCAATTTCCTTCCTCTGGTCCTGGGTTACCCCTAACTCCCCTTCTAGCTCACCCACCTGCATCCGATCGCCTTGACCAGCTATGGCGCGATTTCAAAATTCGGGTTTTTCTTTAAAACAACACAAATTTCCAGCAGCTCGTAATTTTAAGCGCGTTACGCGCGCTTCGGGTCCGACCCCGCTCCCGACACCAATTGTTACGCCAATTGTACAATTGTGTCCAAAATTTGGGCTAAATGAATTTAGTCCCAGGTCCGAATCCGACACTCCTGACACCAGTTGTTACGGTCCGCGGTTAAGGATGTTATGTTTGCCGAGCGGAGGCCCCGCGACCTAACAGTTTCCCCGATTCACCCGATTCACTCGAACGTTGGCCGTATCGCGCCACAGATATTCAATGTGGGAAAACTCTAAAGCGACCGAATGTAAAGAGGAAGAAGAAGACGTACAGAAGAGTAACGGGATTTATTATTACACACACAAGCAAAAAGGAGCAGTCACGGTTATGTACAGGGACATGAAAAAGCAGGTGACACAGTGAAAATTACTAGCTTATACAGACTTAATTGACTACCCAGGACAGAACAAACAGAAACGGACTCACACGGGGAATTGCAGAGTGGATTGGCTGGAAGGAGAGCGAGGTCCAAACGGGCCCGGCAGCACGATCGGTTCGTTGGGCAGCCGCTGTTCCTTCGCGGCCCTGCTCCAAACTGCCGTCCAGGCCCCAAGCGGCTGTTGAGTGTTGTTGCTGCGGTGGACGCTGCTGCTGCTGCTGCTGCTGTGGACTCTGCTGCTGGCGAGCAAGGCGACGAATAGCAGGCTTTGTGCTTCCCTGGATGATCTCCTTGCTCTCTCTTGGACCTCACAATCCAGCTCTCTCTTTTGCACCTCACCACGCAGCTCAGCCTTGGACCTCACAACTCAGCTCTTGTCATAGCTCATCTCCTTGGGGAACGTCCCGCGGCGGGTTATATAAGCCCCGCCCCTCAACCTTCGCGAACCTCCTTGATGTTTCTCTCCACACCCTCTCCAAGTCCAACCCCTTGTTCGTGGTTGGTTGAGTGGGGCTGACTCACTCCTCCCCTCTATGACGAGGTGGGGACCCGCCTTTCTTCCCCAACCCTGCCTCGTGGTCAATGGCGGCAATTGTTGGTTGGCAATGCGAATGGCAATTGACGAAAGGGGAAATGGAGGTTTTTGGGAATGGGAATGAAGGGAATCTATCTTTTTCACTTGGTGCAATGGAGTGTCATGTTAATGGACGACAAAGCCTTAATCTAAAACACATAATATAGATATAAGCTACTGAACAAGGGTTTTATCGTGTCCTTCAATGTGTGCTTTATGGAATTAACTACCGGGACGCCCTTTTAACCTTTACACAACACTGGAGGCAGGAGGGGCCATAATCAACCAATGTTACACAGCAATTTACCACAATTCAACACAATAAAAAAATACAATCCTCATATCCGCAACAATATATATATATATATATATATATATATATATATATATATATAAAACACAGTTTGTGTGTGCGTGTGTGTGTATGTAATGTTACCGATAGACTCCTAAACGGAGAGGCTCACGTACTTGATATTTGGCACAGACATGGCCATTGAGCCTGGGACGAACATGGCTGACCTAAAAATTTATTTCATAATATGCTTTTACCATATTTTTATCTCAGCGCGAAATATTATGACTGGAATCTGACCGGTCGCAGAGCAGCGCGCTGATTCGCTCAGAGCGATCACGTGATGTTCCCTGCCGCCATTAACTCAGTTACGTGTTCGCACGTATTTCAGAGCGAAAAGCAATTGCCTTTTTTCACATTTAAGCGACGAACATTGCCATTCACACCACATAGGTTTTTTTCCCTTTCATCTTTAGATTCATATTTTTTGCCATAACGTAGCGCATTATGGCTCTCTCGAGCTCGAGTTAGCCAATCACCTGGGAGCATGAGGCCACGTTGGCCACGCCCACGACAGGACGCAGAGTTGCAATCGATCGCTCAGAGCGATCACGTGATGTTCCTTGCCGCGCGACTATCTATATATATCACTCAGATCCCTCACAATCGACCACCACCACCTCCTACAATACTAAATATCACTCAGATCCCTCACAATCGACCACCACCCCCCTCCTACAATACTAAATATCACTCAGATCCCTCACAATCGACCACCACCCCCTCCTACAATACTAAATATCACCCAGATCCTTTGGAATTGACCACCACCCCCTCCTACAATACTAAATATCACCCAGATCCCTTGGAATCGACCACCACCTCCTCCTGCAATACTAAATATCACCCAGATCCCTTGGAATCGACCACCACCCCCTCCTACAATACTATATATCACTCAGATCCCTTGGCATCGACCACCACCCCCTCCTACAATACTATATATCACTCAGATCCCTTGGAATCGACCACCACCTCCTCCTACAATACTAAATATCACCCAGATCCCTTGGAATCGACCACCACCCCCTCCTACAATACTATATATCACTCAGATCCCTTGGAGTCGACCACCACCTCCTCCTGCAATCTATATATATAAAACACAGTTTGTGTGTGTGTGTGTGTGTGTGTGTGTGTGTGTGTGTGTGTGTGTGTGTGTGTGTGTGTGTGTGTAATGTTACCGATAGACTCCTAAACGGAGAGGCTTACGTGCTTGATATTTGGCATAGACATGGCCATTGAGCCTGGGACGAACATGGCTGAACTCAAAATATTTGACGATCCATATTTTTTATTCATATTTACCTCAGCGCATTTCAGCGCACGGAATCAACGGAATCAGAGCAGGTGGGCGCTGATTCGCTCAGAGCGATCACGTGATGACGCTATGACGCTATGAAAGCTATGACGCTATGAAAAAAAAAATCGCTATGACGCTATGAACGCGATGACGCTATGAACGCTATGACGCTATGAACGGTATGAACGATATGAACGATATGAAAAAAAAAATCGCTATGACGCTATGAAACGCTATGAACGCTATGACGCTATGAAGCTATGACCGCTATGAACGATATGAACGATATGAAAAAAAAAATCGCTATGACGCTATGAACGATATGAAAAAAAAAATCGCTATGACGCTATGAAAAAAAAAAGATCGCTCGCTTTACCAAGGGGCTCCCTCTCCCCCCGTTCCCCTCCCCTCCCCTTCCCCTTCCCCCGCCCGGCAATGCCGGGTACTTCTGCTAGTATATATATATATATATATATATATATATATATATATATATATATATATATATATATATACAGTATATATATATATATATATATATATATATATATATATATATATATATATATATATATATATACAGTATATATATATATACAGTATATATATATATACAGTATATCTATATATACAGTATATCTATATATACAGTATATCTATATATACAGTATATCTATCTATATAGTATATCTATCTATATATATATATATATATATATATATATATATATATATATATATATATATATATATATATATATATATATATACATATATACATATATATATATATATACATATACATATATATACACATATATACACATACATATATATACACATATATACACATATGTATATATATATATATATATATATATATATATATATATATATATATATATATATATATATATATATATATATATATCTCTTCTTCTTCTATATATATATAAAAGAAAGTTTTTGTTTGTTTGTCTGCACGCGCTAATCTCCTGAACGGTGAAAGATAGGAGGAAACCTCTGAAACAAAAAATGTCGGGACGGGCCCCGGGAAGATTATAGGCGAGGTGGCGAGGCCGGTCGAGGCCGACTCGGCCGGGCTGGGCCCATTTCGTAATTAAAAGATGAGTTGATTTATAGTAGTCAATCTTCTACGGCCACGAGTAATAGCTGAATTATAGTAGTAAATTCATTCAAAAAGAACCCGGGCAACGTCGGGTGCATTCGGCTAGTATATATATAAATATCAGTCAGACCATATACAGTACTAAAGTGAATCATTACATTAAAAGCACTGCAAAAATGCTAAGGTTCAATGTTGAAGTTTCTAATAATTTACACATTTGAACATTTTCAAGAGGTAGTCAGGTTCACTATGTTTTTTCGTTCAAAATTTTTGGAGATTAGCACAACTATACATTTTTGGAATAGTCAGAGCATGAGGAATCCAAAAATGAATGTTGGCATTTGCGTAGACACCTTTGCGAAAATGACACTCAGGACAGTGATGAAGATCTGTGAAAGCATATTCCTGAACGGTATAGACCAAGTAGATCCTGTGTGTAGGACTTATAGTTCAATCTGATACTAACAAGGCTGCTTTCTTGCTTTATAAACCCATACCTATAACTTCAAAGGACTTGCACAAATCATGTATTATGTAATACAGTTATATCACAAATAAAAAGACGATGGTTTTCAATCACCTTTGTTTGTTGCTTTTCTATAATCCTGAGCACTATTTTGAGGCCTTAATTGGATTCCTTGACCCAGAAAACATAGGATTAGCATATTTAATTAAGTTTCTAGGTTGACTAGAAGCCGAGATAGCGCAAAATATGTATTTTATGGCGGCCATTTTGAAAATCCAAAATGGCGGCCATGCAGGTGTCTGTGCAAATGCCAACATTGATTTTCGGATTCTCCATGCTCTGATGATTCCAAAAATGTACAGGTTTGCTAATCTCCCTGTTGTGGAAAACCAATCAGGTCCACACAACTTTAGTCCAACTGGTGGTTTAATTCCATTTAGATCATAACATCATCCTGTAATGAAGGAAATACAATAAGTATACGATGTGACATCACATGGGACCATTCATAACATTCAATGCAAGCAAGCTGGATATTCTATGCTGGCGTACCGTTAGCGAGTCTACCAGATGTAACGTGTCACAGGAGGAATCTCGGAGCACCGTCCACAGCAGCGGGTCTTATAGTCACGCCCCTAGCGGTGTCAACGAGCAGCGAGCATCACCCCCGGGTTCAGTACGAATACGATTTCACTACATTCTCCCCCCCGTCAGAATTAGACGGCGGTGCGGCTAGAAGCGAGCGAGCGTCAGCACGAACAGGGTACGGAACGTCAGTCGACCCAACCGTATCGGGCCGGGCGGAGAATTTCTCTGCCAGCACGCGTCCGAAATTCCCCGGGTACGGCATCACGCATCCCTGTGTCCCCGGCGTCGGAGGCGCCATCAGGGTCGGGTGACGAAGGAGGTACCTCCAAGTCGTCAGGCCCAGGTAGACCCGGCGCGGGGAGAGTCGGTAGACTTTCGGCGATGGGAGCGTCGGGAGAGGCCATAGTCTCATAGATGGGTTCGGTCGGTCCGTCCGATTCCCTACTCAGGTCGGCGACCCCGAAAGGGGCAAGGTGACGGACGGAGACAGTAGTCTCACGGCCATCAGTCGTCATCACACGAGCATGCTCAGGATTAGCCTGGAGAATCTGCACTTTGTCCACTAGGGGGTCGTACTTGCTCGCGCGAACCGCCCGTTTAAGGTAGGCCGGCCCGGGCCCAGCGAGCCAACTGGGCAAAGACCGTATACACCCCGTGCTCCTGGGGTGGTGGAAAAGTCGCTCGTGGGGAGTTTGGTTGGTTGCCGTACACAGGAGAGCCCTGATCGAGTTCAACGCCGCAGGTAGCGACCAAGCCCATTTATCGAGGCCCCGGCCGAGGGACCGGAGGTTGAGCATGACGGCCCTCCAGATAATCCCGTTGAAGCGTTCGATCTGCCCATTAGCCTGGGGTCTGTACGGCGTGGTGTAACTAGAAGCAATGTTATTTTGGAGCAGATAGCCGCGCACCTCCTGAGACAAGAAGACCGCACCCCGGTCGGTATGGACATAGGCCGGGTAACCGAACATTGAGAACAAGTTCTG
This sequence comes from Myxine glutinosa, assembly GCF_964187855.1. Lineage (NCBI taxonomy): Eukaryota > Metazoa > Chordata > Myxini > Myxiniformes > Myxinidae > Myxine > Myxine glutinosa. Next base: position 109,156,794 of record NC_136269.1, on the reverse strand, counting down.
TAAGCATCGCATCACCGTGGCAGCAGTCATGTCCGCGCACGTATAAGCAAAGGGGAATCGCGAGTACTCATCGACGATAGTGAGCAGATAGCGAGAGCCGCTCGACACCGGCAATGGGCCCTTGAAATCCATCGCCAAGCGTTCCCACGGTCGCGTAGCCTTAACCAGAGTCCCCATGGGAGGGTTATAGAAACGCGGTTTGATTTCCGCGCAGATAGCGCAGTCGCGACAGATACGGCGGATATCGTCAATCGAGTATGGGAGATTGCCACACCGCACAAAATGAGCGAAACGCGTTACGCCGGGATGGCCCGCAGTGGCATGCAGCACCCGTAGGCCCTCCAAAGAGGTGATACCCGCGCATGTAGCCGGTCGTGATAAGGCATCGGCGGCCCGGTTATCCTTCCCCGGGCGATATTTGATGGTGTAACAGAAGTCGGCGAGTTCGATACGCCAGCGAGTGATTTTCTCATTCTTAATGCGCTGGGCGTGTAAGGTGTCGTACATGAACGCAACGCTTTGCTGGTCCGTGATGATTTGGAAGCTCCGCCCGAGTAAGTACGGGCGCCATCGCCGAATAGACTCGACGATCGCATACGCTTCCTTTTCGACGGACGAGTGTCTCCGCTCAGCGGTGGTAAGAGTCCGTGAAAAGAAAGCCACGGGACGCCCCCCTTGGGAGAGGGTCGCCGCGATGGCCTGATCCGAGGCGTCACTTTCAAGGACGAAAGAGCCGCTCTCGTCGATTGTCGCCACGGCGGCTCGGGCGATGTCGGCCTTAAGGCCTTCAAAGGCCGCCAATGCGGCCGGACTCAGTGGGAAGGTGTCGCAGGCCACGAGGGGGCGAAGTTTCGCGGAGAAACTTTGCACCCATTTGGAGTAATGGGCGAATAGCCCAAGGGCGCGCTTCAGGGACGCCCGATCACAGGGAGGGGCCATGTCGAGCAAAGGTCGCAGACGCTCCTTATCCGGAGCGACAGAGCCATGGGTCACGGTGTACCCCAGAAGATCTATCGTGCGTAGGGAGTATTGGCACTTATCCTCGTTCATAGTTAAGTGATACCTCTGCGCGACCGCAAGGAAGCGCTTCAGATTAGCATCATGGTGCCCTTGGTCATATCCACAAACCGTAAGATTATCGAGGTAGACGAAAACATCGGTTAAGTGCTCCCGCGCAATGAGGTCATCCATGGCCCTCTGGAAACAAGCGACCCCGTTCGTTACCCCAAAAGGCAATCGCGTAAATTGGTACAACCGCTGCCCCGACTCAAATGCGGTATAGATACGATCCGCCCTAGAGATAGGGATCTGGTGGTACGCACTACGGAGATCGAGAGTGCTATAGACCGAATACTGGGACACCTGTTGCACCAGCGCGTCCATCCCCGGAAGGGGGTAGGCATCCAGCTGTGTAAAGCGGTTAATCGTTTGGGAATAGTCGATTACCATGCGTCTGCGGTGGGCCTCGCTGCGCACCACCAAGACCTGGGCGCGCCACGGCGACCTGCTAGGTTCTATGATGCCGTCTTTCAAGAGCTGAGCCGTTTCGTCCGCAATGAATTGCATGTCTGCGCGAGAGTAGCGCCGTGATTTCACCGCGACAGGGGTGCAGTCGGAGGTTAGATTGGGGAACAGCGAAAGCGGCTGGATGTCCATTTGCGCTAGGGCACACACCGCAAGCGCGTCGTCCGCCCCCACAACAAGCGTGTCAGGCCCACCAAACTCCATTACCAGACGTCCATGCAGCTTAAGAAAATCGTGTCCTAACAGAATATCAGCACATAATGCGGGTAAAACCATAAGGTGTACATCAGGGAAAACCCGTCCCTTTAGCACGAGTTTCAATCGGCATTCCCCCTTCGTGCTGAGTCGAAGCCCCTGGGAAGCCATGAAGATCCGTCTCGTAGACCTCCAGATCCGCCATCCATGCCTGAGCACAAGTCGCTGGTCGATAAAACTATCCGTAGACCCTGTATCCACCAAGGCCCGAACACAATGGCCTTCGACCATGAGGGGAATAAGGGCTTGAGCCAGGCCAGACGAGGCTGCTGGGAGTGGGACTGAGCCCCCCGAATGGGTCGGACAAGCCTCGCGGGTGGATCCTATGCCAGCAGCAGTTTTGCGGTCGTGGCCGGAGTCTGCGTTGACCATGGGGAATCCATTAACGCCATCAGAGGGCTTTCCCAAGCATTCCGGTGTTTCGCGATTCAAAATCTGACAATTCTGACGGGAAAAGGCCTCCGTAGTATTTGAAATCGCCTTTTGACACTTTTGGCAGAAAAAGGCCTCCGTAGTATTCGAAATCGCCTTTTCCGGGGTGAGGGCCACCGTTAGCTTGTGGACGACACGAGGAGAACGTTCCGCTGGGGCTTGGCGAGGCTTCAAAGCCCCTTGCGTGGCCCGGAGTTTGGTCAAGGACACGTACTTCGTGCCCGATTGAGGATGAGACTGTGGTGGCTGTCCGGTGACGCCCGCCAAGGACGTCTGAGCGCCCAGGGCCCCGCAGAGAGGGGCCCTCCCCTTCGAAGTCGGGTAAGGCGCCGGGTTTCGGGCTCGGCTCGCAGGCTCCGCAATGAGCCCATTCAAGGTCGCCGCGCCCGCGCGACCGCGACCGCGCGATTCAATGAGCCGCGAGCCGCGTGCCGTTTTCCTGCACACTTTCGCGTAATGTCCTTTTTGCGAGCACAAATGGCATATAGCGTCTCGTGCCGGACACACGGGCCGGGCATGGCGTGGCCCCCCACAGAAAAAGCATGCGGCCCCGCGTAAGGCCTTGGGTCTGGTCGTAACGGCAGCCGTCAGGACTGGGTCTTCCTCCGGAGCATCCCGGAGTTCCGCGAGCAGGTCCGCGTCCTCGGCAGTAGCACTCTCCGGCCGGGCGTGTAGTGTAGTGCCCGCCAAGAGGCGCGTGCGATCATAGGTGTTCGATTGCATCCGCGCTTCGGTGTATAGTTCCCTTGCTCGAGTGCCGTAGCGAAGGTCAGGTCGGTCTTCTCTAAGAGCTTGAGCCTTAGTTCCTGGGAGGAGACCCCTGCAATGAAGGCATCTAAAAGAAGATCATCCTGAGACTGCGCGGGAGTCCGTGGCTCCCTGGTGCTGTCCAGCAAGAGCTGCCGGAGCTCCTGGGCGTAGTGGTCCATCGCCTCGTTGGGTTGCTGACGTCGCGTTTGCAGCAAATATCGTGCATACACCGGGCTTTTTTCCTTTATGTACAGCCGTTTGAGCTCCGCGATCGAGAGGTCATACGTCGCACATTGAGCGATGGAATTGTACACCTTGTAGTCGATTTTTGAATGAAGTGTTGCTAGCTTCGCGGCAGCCGTCGGCGCGGTCTCAGGCTCGTCGAAATGATTCTCCAATGTTCTGAGCCAGTGCTTCAGTTGCATGCCACCATCCGGGGCTTGCGGGTCGGCGCAGAATACGGCAACCACCAGCGTCTTGTTGCCAGCCATGTCGGTAGATATAAATGGAATTAAGTGTTGTGGAAAACCAATCAGGTCCACACAACTTTAGTCCAACTGGTGGTTTAATTCCATTTAGATCATAACATCATCCTGTAATGAAGGAAATACAATAAGTATACGATGTGACATCACATGGGACCATTCATAACATTCAATGCAAGCAAGCTGGATATTCTATGCTGGCGTACCGTTAGCGAGTCTACCAGATGTAACGTGTCACAGGAGGAATCTCGGAGCACCGTCCGCAGCAGCGGGTCTTATAGTCACGCCCCTAGCGGTGTCAACGAGCAGCGAGCATCACCCCCGGGTTCAGTACGAATACGATTTCACTACACTCCCAAAATTTTGAATGAAATTATATTTGTTAACATAGTGAACCTGACAGGATTTTAAAAAGGTAATAATCAATTATTAGGTGTATTTTAGGATTTTATTTGGACATGAGAATTCCAACCCTCCTTTATATCATTATGTGAGTGAATTGTGCTGCATTCTGAGTGTGCCAAATGTGATGTACATCCAAGCAGGTCCAATGTGAGGTGCATAATCATTACAAACAAGCAATTTGAAGTTGTAATGAGTGACAAATGTAAATGGTGCACTACCAACCTTAAGTACATCCGTGGGATTAGCTATTGATGACGAGACGACCCCAGCTATGACAGCACATAGAACGTTCACAGCGAGTGTCTCATCTGATGGAGGTAAACAACAACACTGTACCTTGGTCTCAAACCCTGCAAATGTCAAACCGCACTTGCAAAATACCAGCAGGTTTGAAAAACTAAATTGTTCACATTCCCCTACATACCTGACAGTTGGTATGGGTATATAAAACGTTGGTCTAAAATAGTCAGACATGAAAAAATGATGAACACAAGTGCAGTCACGTGAAAAAGTAAGTACAGCCTATGTAAAGTTTTGACTTTTCAACATATTTCAACATACAGCTATTTGATCTTCATTTCAACAATATTGATAGATAAAGGTGATATAATATAACAAATATCATGAAACATTTACATTTTGTAGTCCATTGTACAATTTAAATGAACATAAATCTAAATTCAGCATGTGGAAAAAGTAAGTACACCCTTGGCTCTAACAGGTGGTATTGCCCCCTTTGGCAGAAACAACCTCAAGTAGGCGTTTCTTATAACTGTCTACCAGTCTCTGACATCCACTGGGAGAAATTTTTGCCCACTCCTCCATGCAGAATTGTTTCAGCTGTGCGATGTTTGAGGGGTTTCTTGCATGCACAGCTCGTTTCAAATCCTCCCACAACATCTCGATGGGATTTAGATCCGGGCTTCGACTTGGCCATTCCAGAACCCTCCATTTCTTTCTTTTCAGCCATTCCTTGGTGGATTTACTGGTATGTTTAGGGTCATTGTCATGTTGCAAGGTCCACTTTCGGTTGAGCTTCAACTTTCCGACAGATGGCCTCACATTATCCTCAAGCACCCTCTGGTACAATGAAGAATTCATAGTGGATTCTATGATGGTGAGCTGCCCAGGCCCTGATTCAGCAAAGCTGCCCCAAACCATAATATTTCCACCACCATGCTTTACAGTTGGTATCAGGTTCTTGTGGTCAAATGCTGTCTTTGGTTTTCGCCAAACATGTCTTCTGGTACTGTGGCCAAATAGCTCTACCTTTGACTCATCTGTCCAGAGCACATTGTTCCAGAAGTGCTGGTCTTTGCCTCGGTGTTCATTGGCAAACTTTAGTCTTGCCCTGATGTTCTTTCTGGAAAGCAAAGGTTTCCTCCTGGCACACCTCCCATGTAGATCAAATTTGTGCAGCCTCTTTCTAATGGTAGACTCGTGCACTTTGACATCAACAGTGGCAAGAGCTACCTGTAGGTCCCGTGATGACATTCTGGGGTTCTTCGAGACTTCTTTCAGCATCTTGTGGTCTGCTCTCGGGCTGAACTTGCTGGGGTGGCCTGGCCTGAACAAGTTGGCTTTTGTTTGGAATCTTCTCCACTTGTAGATGATCTTCCGGACAGTCGAATGATTGATTTCAAATTGTTTGGAGATCTTTTTAAATCCCTTCCCAGACTCGTAGGCATCTATAACCTTCTTTCTGAAGGCCTCAGAGAGCTCGTTTGATCTAGGCATGGTGACGCCGCACACTTCAACAACAAAGAGCAAACCAAACGAAATGTCTGAGGTTTAAATAAGACAGGTTCCTCCAAGATCCTCTCTAATGATGTTCTAATCATTTGCACCTGAGCTGGTGCACCTGATTTTAATTTTAGGTATTTGAAGTAGTGATAAATGTCGGGGCGTACTTACTTTTTCCACATGCGAAATTTGCATTTATGTTTATTTAAATTATACGATGGACTACAAAATGTAAATGTTTCATGATATTTGTTATGTTATATCACCTTTATCTATCAATATTGTTGAAATGAAGATCAAATAGCTGTATGTTGAAATATGTTGAAAAAGTCAAAACTTTACATGGGGTGTACTTACTTTTTGGTACACCCAAACTTTGGCCTCCAGCAACCCACCTTCAGGACGTTCGACGAAGTAGCGCTTCAGAGTGTTGTACACACCAAACTTTATGGTTCCATATGAGGCCTGACGAAGGATAGCTGGAGCAATCCTGTGCAACATCATTGAGCTGCTCAATAACTAATTAAATGCATCGCGTTAACAACAGCAAAGCAAGTTAGCCTTTTTGTACAGAAAATCTCGGCTCATTGAAGAGCGAGTTTTCAAGAATGACTTACCCCGAATAAAGTGCCCGAAAGCCTTCCTCCTGGCAAATTCTGTAGAGAGCATGAAACATGCCACGGTATCTTAACACACGGTGCTGAGCATCTATCGTTTGCCCTTGCACTTGCAGCCTCGTCTTTGTGAGATCAATGGGAAAAGTACCTGCAAGGACAGACAAAAAGAAATCGAGGAAATCCAGGGAATTACATGGAATCAGACACTCAGTCAATCAAATATGTCCTCAAGGTTTGAGGCCTGCCTTCCTCCCTCTCCTCTCCCGGATTAAAAACATGTACAGATTTATATGGTGTAATACAACAACAACAACAACAACAACAACATGCATTTTAAAGGCCATTTTCCCTGCTAGAGCGGGGGTTAGCCTTGCGGTCCCCATGACAATCTTCTCCATTTTGCCCTATTTTCTGCATCTCTCCTTGTTAACCCCCTTGCCCGCATTTCTTCTTCCACCATATTTAGCCAAGTCTTTCTCGGTCTTCCCCGTCTTCTACTTCCTTCTACATTCATTTCCATCACTCTTCTCAACCAGTCACTTTCATCCTTCCTCAACACATGACCAAACCATCTCAAGCTGTTCCTCTTCACAGCATCCATCACAGACTCTATTCCCATCATCTTTCGCAATTCATCATTTGTCTTCCTCTCTCTCAACGATACTCCGCACATCCGTCGAACCATTCGCATTTCCACCCTTTCCAACCTTCGTTGCTGCTCTACGTTCATTACCCATGTCTCACTCCCATAAATCATAACACTTCTCACACATGCAGCATACACCTTTCCCTTCAGCTTCAACGACACTCCCCTCATCATCAGCACGCACCTCAATTCCTGAAACTTCTTCCATGCACATCTCACTCGAGCAACCGTTGCTGAGTCTGATCCACCTTCATTCAGCTCCATTCAGCTCGTCTCCGAGGTAGCAAAATGTTTTCACACCTTCCAGCTTCACGCTGAATGCGTGATGTAATGGTGTAATGTTGAATGGAAACTGCAAATGCCAACTTCCCACTACAACAGGTGGTCACATTGTTGCGACGACATTCTCAAACTCACCAGAATCAAAGTTTACGTGTCATGTATCGTCAATGTTTTAGGCATAGAGAAATATAAGTATCTCCATTATGAAACAATTTACATCAAGTTCAGTGGCAAATCACAAGTAACGAAGCTATCAGTATTTTTCTCGACTGTCCAACAACTTACTGCAGAATAAGCACATGGTCTGCCAGAGGAAGTGATGTGCATATGGTGAGTCACTCCAACTTTAAGCAGCCATCCACATACATGCAATACCAGCATCAAGATATCTCAATATTAAACTAGTAAGGAAAAAATGCACCTGCAATTTCCCAAGGTGAGGAAATCATTAGCTCGTCGTTTCATCGATTCGAGAATCTGCATCGATTCGAGGGCAGATCAAAAGATTCTCCCAATCTCGTCTCCCGCTCCCTTTATTATGTCTTATGTGTTCGTTTTTTTTGTCATTAATGTTAGCTCTTACACGAACCTCGATCTTGCATACAAAAAAAAAAAAATTCCAACGTGTCTTTTGGAAGAGTAGACCGATGTGTGCTGTGCTGGCACCCTGGCCAGATTTGAAATATTTGCAAATGTGCAAGGGCACTCACTGACTGCATCAGTCAGTGGCACAGCTGTGTCTCATGAATGATGCAATCAATAGGCCGAATTTGTAACAGTATCCCAATTCAATGCATTCCGGACGAACAGACGATGTGTCTTACGAACACATAAGACATAATTCCGGACTTCCGGTCCCTCGAGCGACGGGGCTTGCTTCGATCTCTCCACGGCATCAAAGTTTGAGTGTTTTCCCGTTCATTTCTTTGTCAAATTTCCGCTGCGTATTTTGTTGCGTATGTGTTATTGTGTGTTTCTATTTGGTTTTGGTTTTGTAGTTGTTGCAAATTTGTGTGTAATTAGTTCTTTCTTTGTTCGCGCCTCGTGCGGCCTGGTGTCTCGTGCGGCCTCCTCGTCTCGACTTGTGCCCCGCCCCCTATATCTCGTTTTCTTTCACCTCTCCTCCTGCTTTCGCAAATTCACGTTCTCACTTAGAGACTTTTCCCAGATTGTTTTTCATGGTTTTGTTTAAATATTTATTTAAATATGTTTAAACCGCAGCCGTGATGCTGACGCCCCCCAGAATTTCCATGTTTTAAACGTTTCCCAGTGTGTACACTGGATAAGAATAGGTACGCCGTATCCCTGCGTGTCGTAAGAGGCGACTAAGAGGGTTGGCGTCAGGAAGGGCATCCGGCCATAAAAACATTGCCTCAAAAAGAGAACCATGACAATTACAACTACATGTGGGCAGGGTACAGCCCGAAGTGGAGATCGGTTTCTGAGGTTTGGGACATGGAATGTAGGGACAATGACAGGGAGATCAGGAGAAGTGGTGGAAGTATTGGTCAGAAGAAGAGTGGACATATGTTGTGTGCAAGAGACGAGCTGGAAGGGAAGTGGTGTGAGAATGGTGAAGGGTAGGCAGGGACAGAAATACAAGTTTGTGTGGCAAGGGTGCCTGGAGGGCGTGAATGGTGTTGGTGTCCTGTTTTCTGAGGAGTTTGTAGACAGTGTGGTGAGTGTGACGAGAGTGAGTGATAGGTTGATGATGGTGAAAATGATGATTGGAATGCTCTTGGTGAACGTCATCTCGGGATATGCTCCGCAGGTTGGTCGAAGCGATGAAGAGAAGGACAAGTTCTGGTGTGCGATAGAGAAGCTGATGGAAAACGTGAAAGATGAGGAAGTTGTTGTGGTAGGAGGAGACCTAAATGGACATGTGGGAAGGAGTATGGATGGTTTTTACGGAGTTCATGGGGGTTACGGATATGGTGTGAGAAATGGAGAAGGTGAAAGGATTTTGGAGTTTGCTGATGGAGCTGATTTGTTGATTTGTAATACTCAGTTCCAGAAAGAGGATAATAAGCTTGTTACATACACGTCAGGTGGGTCGACAACCGTTGACTACCTGATGGTGCGTAGGCGAGATAGGGGGCACCTCCGGGACACAAAGGTGATCCCGGGGGAGGAGGCTGTTTCACAGCACCACTTGGTTGTCTGCGACGTAAGGGTGAAAGGTGCGAGGAGAGCTCGGCGGGTGAAGTACCAACCGAGAATGAAGGTGTGGAGGTTGAAAGAAGTGACAGTAAGGGAGGCATTAAAAGAGAGACTGAGTAGGGTCGAGGATGATGTGGTTGAGCTTGAAAGTGGTTGGATGTCAATGAAAGCTAGTCTGTTGGGAGCCGTTGGTGAGGTATGTGGATGAACAAAAGGACCACCGAGGCACTCGGAAACATGGTGGTGGGATGATGAAGTTGGAAAGAGGATTGACGAGAAGAGGAAGAAGTTCAAGGAGTGGCAGAAGGCGAAGGGTACGGGAGCAGAAACAGCAGAGCATGAAAGTTATAAGGCAGCCAGGAGGCTGCAAAGAAAGAGGTAGTAAAGGCGCAGGAGGCATGGAGGAAAATGTTCGGAGAACGCTTGGATTCGGAAGAGGGTCAGAAAGCAGTATTCAGGATTGCAAAGCAGATAGCGAAAGAGAGGTGTGATGTGATGGGGGTGAGTTGCTTGAAGGATGAAGTGGGACAAATCGTTGTCGACCCAGATGGAATTAAAGGAAGATGGAAAAGATATATGGAAATGCTGTTGAATACAGAGAATGAATGGGATGGCAACATAGAGAGTAACCCAGTTTTAGGACCGGCAGAGAAGATAACTGAGAAGGAAGTTAAGGAAGCGATAAAAGCAATGAAGGGTAGAAAAGCGGGAGGGCCGACGGGAGTTGTGGGAGATATGTTGAAGGCAGCAGGAAGTTGGGGTGTGAAGAGAATGACAGAGATCTGTAATCTGGTGGTGAAAGAAGGCTGCATTCCAGTGGCTTGGGAACTGAGTACCCTCGTCCCTCTATACAAGGGGAAAGGTGACCCTCTGGAGTGTGGCTCGTACCGAGCGATAAAGTTATTGGAGCATGGAATGAAGGTATTGGAAAGGGTGTTGGAGAGGAGGATAAGGAAGAAAGTGAAGATCGACGAAATGCAGTTTGGATTCATGCCAGGAAGAGGAACGACAGACGCGCTTTTCATTGTGAGGCAATTGCAGGAGAAGTACATGGAGAAGAGGAAGAAGTTGTTTCTTGGGTTTGTTGATCTGGAGAAAGCATTCGATCGGGTCCCACGCAAAGTATTGCCATGGGCATTGAGGAAGTTAGGAGTGGAGGAATGGTTGATCAGAGTAGTGATGGCAATGTACAAAAGAGCGCGCACAGCTGTAAGGACGAAGGACGGGAACAGTGGTGAGTTTGAGGTGAAGGTGGGAGTGCATCAGGGGTCGGTACTAAGTCCACTACTATTTGTAGCTGTGATGGAGGTGCTGGCTCAGAATGTAAAGGAGGGTTTACCGTGGGAGTTGTTGTATGCAGATGATCTGGTGTTGATTGCGGAAAGTATGGATGGACTGAAGGAAAAGATGAACATGTGGAAGGAATGTATGGAGACAAAAGGTCTGAAGGTGAATATCAGAAAGACGAAGGTGATGGCAAGTGGTAAAGCATGTGGTGAGGTGGAAAGAACTGGGAAGTGGTCCTGTGCTGTGTGTAGGAAGGGTGTCGGAATGAACTCCATTCAGTGTACAATGTGCGCTGAATGGGTTCATAAAAAATGTAGTGGTCTGAGAGGGTCATTAACCAGTGTGGCAGCCACATTCAAATGTAAGGTGTGCACAGAGGGAGCTGCAGATGGAGGAAATGTTGAGTTGGATCTTGGAGACGGCGTGAAGCTGGAAGGTGTGAAAACATTTTGCTACCTCGGAGACATGCTGAATGGAGAAGGTGGATCAGACTCGGCAACGGTTGCTCGAGTGAGATGTGCATGGAAGAAGTTTCGGGAATTGAGTGGCGTGCTGATGATGAGGGGAGTGTCGTTGAAGCTGAAGGGAAAGGTGTATGCTGCATGTGTGAGAAGTGTTATGATTTATGGGAGCGAGACATGGGTAATGAACGTAGAGCAGCAACGAAGGTTGGAAAGGGTGGAAATGCGAATGGTTCGACGGATGTGCTGAGTATCGTTGAGAGAGAGGAAGACAAATGATGAATTGCGAAAGATGATGGGAATAGAGCCTGTGATTGATGCTGTGAAGAGGAACAGGTTGAGATGGTTTGGTCATGTGTTGAGGAAGGATGAAAGTGACTGGTTGAGAAGAGTGATGGAAATGAATGTAGAAGGAAGTAGAAGACGGGGAAGACCGAGAAAGACTTGGCTAAAGATGGTGGAAGAAGAAATGCGGGCAAGGGGGTTAACAAGGAGAGATGCAGAAAATAGGGCAAAATGGAGAAGATTGTCATGGGGGCCGCAAGGCTAACCCCCGCTCTAGCAGGGAAAATGGCCTTTAAAATGCATGTTGTTGTTGTTGTATCCCAATTCAATGCATTGCCTAATAAATACGAATAATAGTCATAATAACACGACATATCCAACCTTTCTCACCAATTAGTTGTGCATGTGATCTGAAAAGGGGGCAGCACCAACAGGTATGTATACACAAGGTCCACTCATCTTTTTTAATCACATACATCCAAGCAAGTGGGTAAAAAGCCAAACAATCATTAAAATACTCACGCTGTTCAACTTGGAAATGGCCAAAGAAAACGAGACTTCATTTTGTGTAGAATAAGGTTAATGTTACCAACACATGGGGGCTGGCAAAAGAGCCAAAGTAAATATACGAGTACTTGCCTCCGAGCTGTATTACCTGGGTTTGAATCTCGACTCGGCTATAATCTTTCACCCTGGTGTTTTGCAGGCAGGGCGAGGCATCGATGTGCACGCCGCCCCTCAACTGAACGTCTCATCTGCTGGCACTAGTTGGTGGACGTTAAAGATCACATGGTGTCCTTCGTGAAGAGTCGGCGAGCTACCGCTGGCACCCTGGCCAAATTACAAATACCCCCGGCTGACAGCTAGCTGCAAAGGCACCGGCAAACTGTCCAGCATAACACTTACGCAGGAAATTCTTCAGCACAGAACCTCCATAAAAGGTGTGGCACATTGACGACGAACACATGGGATAATGTTAAGCTAAGAAGCAAACACTGCTCTTACCTGCAGTGTTTAGAGGTAAAAATTAAATAATTCATCCCATTCTGTTTACCAACCCTCAAATGGTCTTAAGTCCATGGTGTAATCGACAAAAACCATTTCAGTGACAACGCTGATGCAAAATCTTCACATTTATAAAAGCAATAGCAATTCCCAATCTTAATTCAAGCTCACCAAATTCCGCCGTAATCGAAGCCAATCCACCAAACAGGAAGGGCTTCCAGTCAAAAGCGGCCATTCTTAATATAGCATGTACTCTCTCTCCGTGTTTGCCTTCTTCACCCTTCAGGACCTAGACAGCATGGAAACACAAAGGCTTCTACAATATACGAAATCAAAACAATGAGCAAGAAATAAAATAAAGGTTTGTGCAGAAAGGTGTTAGACTTGCATTCAAAAAGGCAAAGTCGAGTGCAACTCGCATAAGCGGATAAACACAAGTCTTCATGACCAAATTTTTAGAAAGGTTAAAAACAAAGCAATAAAAAGAACTGACAATTAGCCAGATAAATAAGCTATATCCTAAATAAGTGGATTGGATTAATGTCATGGGTTTGCAAAAGCTTGCATTGATTAATCAATCATAGACCCAATGTGTTGGTGTTAACGTGTAACATACTCTACTTACAGTGGTTTGCCATTGCCTTCCCAGTGTTTGTCCATGCTCTATCCTTTTTAAATGCTGAGAGTCAATCAAGGAAGCCACAGGTACCATTTTTCCAGGTAATCCCACATGGCCTCGATGGGACTCATATCCGGACTCGTATGGACATTCTAACACCTGGAGCACACCAGCTGTAACCTTGCTCTCCGAATACCCTTTTACTATATCGGAAGTGTGTTTTGGATCATTGTCTGGTGAAAAAATGAATCTTGCTCCGATTAAACGACTTCCACTCGGAACTCTATGGTGCTGCAGTATATCCTTGTACTTCTCTTTTGTTAGCGGCCCGTCAATTTTAACAAGTTTTCATACACCAAAAGCTGAGATACAACGACATGGTTTTAGTTTGTCAGTGCGGTATAGTCGAGCTCTCTCCGATTTCCTAAACAGTACGCACAACAGCTTCATGGAAAATCCGTTTTAAAATTGGAGTAAAGTTAGACAAGTTGATGCAAACAATTCCTACAGGTGTCCCAACCTATGCTGATTACTTCATTACAAAGCCCCTGTCTGTATAAAAGCAGTATTTGAACAGACTGCTATTACACCCTCTGAAGCATTATTTGGACACTATTGCACTGCAGAAAGGAGTATATTGGAAACTGGAGGAAACTGACAGGAAGAGATCTGGCAGACCCAAAGCCACAACAGAATCAGAAGACAAGTTTCTGAGAGTCAACAGCTTGCGTGATTGGCGGCTCACAGGTCAACAGCTTCAAGCACAGCTTAACACTGGTCGAAGTAAGCAAGTCTCAGTTTCAACTGTGAAGAGAAGACTTCGAGCTGCAGGTTTGACAGGTCGAGTGGCAGTAAGAAAGCCATTGCTAAGATGGCAAAATAAGAAAAAGAGGCTTGCCTGGGCCATGAAGCACCGCCAGTGGACTACTGAAGACTGGAAGAAGGTCTTATGGACCAATGAATCAAAATTTGAAATCTTTGGTTCATCATGCAGGGTTTTGTATGCCGTCGAGTAGGCGAAAGAATGGTTCCTCAGTGTGTGACACCAACTGTCAAACATGGAGGAGGAAGCGTGATGGTCTGGGGCTCTTTTGCTGGATCCAGAGTCGGCGACTTGCACAGAGTGAGTGGCACCCTGAACTAAAAGGGCTACCACAGCATTTTGCAGCACCATGCAATACCCTCTGGTATACGCCTAGTTAGTCAGGGGTTCATCCTACAGCAAGATAATGACCCTAAACACACCTCCAGGCTTTGTCAAAACTACCTTCAAGGAAAAGAACAAGACGGTAGGCTTCAAATCATGGGATGGCCAGCACAGTCTCCAGACTTAAACCCCATCGAGCTGGTTTGGGATGAACTGGACAGAAGGGTGAAAGCAAAGCAACCGACAAGTGCAACACATTTGTGGGAACTTCTGCAACAGTGTTGGGAAGAACTTCCCGAACAATATTTGATTTCCATTGCAGAAAGAATGCCACGAGTGTGTTCAGCAGTTATATCTGCAAAAGGTGGCTACTTTGCTGAGTCAAATTTAAATTAAATTTTGTTAAACAAAATGATTCTATGATTTATTTTTTTATCTCCAATTGTTTTTATGTTCTATGTTTAATTTCAGAGTACATTGAGACATTAAACTGCGTAAATTTCAATAAAAACTGGAAAAATTGAGGTGTTCTAAAACTTTGACCGGTAGTGTACTTGCTCCTGAATTGATAAAATGAACTAAATTGCAAGTTCCAACAATTAATCTGCACAGCCATTATGGTTACCGATAGGTAACCTTCAGGAGCTAATTATTGTCATCCTTTTCTCATTGCTGCCAAAAGATGAGATTTAGATGCTTTCATTGGGAAATTTGCTTGCATGCCTTCTTTGCATGTCTCGCATTATCCTTCTGAGTAAGAAGATAAATAAACATAAAACAGCATGAAGAGGAGCTCCATCCACATCCATCACACTCTCTCGGATCCTTTACGTTGAGTCGTAAATTTTCAAGTGGCCTAGATTTTCACCGATTTGCTGGTGTGTCCTTCAAAAGCAAGACATTTACAGGACTATCTACAAAATATCTAAACACCAAATAAAATTCAGGATACAAATCTTTAAACAAGGCAAACGCCCACAATTAGAAATATTGACAGAGTATTTCCACAATATCTCCTTTTGCTGCGTTTCCATTCTTCCGCAATGTAATTATGTTATTCTATATACCACCATCTCATGGCTTCCCCTAACCCTACCCACAATACTTTCTACCCCCCACTAACCCTATCCAACCCAAACATCTTACTTGTGGGTTGCTGTGTTTCATACATACAGTATACTAAACTCGCAGAGGTACCCAGCGTTTCCTGGTGCTGTTCGCATCCTGTCAGCATTTTAAAGAAATCGATTTTTTTTTTCCCATTTTTTGTGGGGGCTGAAAACACTTCCCCACACCACCCATGAAGGAATGTGGTCAGGGATAATTAAATATTACCTTTCACATAGCTACAGAGGATTAGGCACGAAAGAGCGATTTAAAAAAAAAACTTTTTCTTTTTCCCAGAAATTTGAATACATTGTTTGGCCTAAAAGATTCCCCATCACTGACTGATGAATGTCTGAAAAGTTTTACGAAGATCCATTCAGCCACCTTAGAAAACCAAACCACTCATTCTAGGTCAGAACGCAACCACAATCCACTTCATCAAATGTATAAATCGCTCACAATCTACATAAGCAAATGTATAAAGCGTATATTTATTACGTATGCATGGAGGATGCACCCAAGCGGTTGCTTGCATTGTGCGAGCATGCTCCATTCGTAATCTATATGAATGAAAGTCATCAAACCTGGTTCAAACGACCACTAAAGGGAACCCCAACATGTAGTCTTTGAAGATAGGTTCTGAATTTGAGTTTTGCTGACTCTGAGATCTTATTTTGCAAGCACTTTCTTCTCATCTTTTGCTTGTTATTTTGATTTCTTAAATCTTAACTTTCTTAGATTAAATTAATTTTAAAATTAACATTTTTCTTAAATTTTCTTAAATCTTAAATTTTGATTTCTTAAATTGCTTCGAACAGTTTAATAACTTCCACAGTTGCTTGTTATGTGTAAAGACAAACAATGGCAATATTTTTTATCATATTGTTGAGTCGAGGAAGGTGACGCAAGGAGGTTGAGGATGGTGACGCGAGGTAGCAGAGATGGGCGACGCGAGGCAGCACAGGCGGGCGACGCGAGGCAGCAGAGGCGGGCGACGCGAGGCAGCAGAGGCGGGCGACGCGAGGCAGCAGAGGCGGGTGACGCGAGGCAGCAGAGGCGGGCGACGCGAGGCAGCAGAGGCGGGCGACGCGAGGCAGCAGAGGCGGGCGACGCGAGGCAGCAGAGGCGGGCGACGCGAGGCAGCAGGGCGGGCGACGCGAGGCAGCAGGGCGGGCGACGCGACGCAGCCGGCGCGGGCGACGCGACGCAGCCGGCGAGGGCGATGCGAGGCAGCCGACGAGGACGATGCGAGGCAGCCGACAAGGGTGACGCAAGGCAGCCGACGAGGGCAACGCGAGGCAGCCGACGAGGGCAACGCGAGGCAGCCGACGAGGGTGACGCTTGGCAGCCGACGAGGGCGACGCGAAGCAGCCGACGAGGGCGACACGAAGCAGCCGACGAGGGCGACGCGAAGCAGCCGACAAGGGCGACGCGAAGCAGCCGACGGAGCCGATGAGGGCGACGCGAGGCACTCGTTGTTGGCTTATCGTTGGCTCATAGTTGACTTGTTGTTGTCATCTGACCAACTCATCCACCTAGTTTTGTCACAACTTGTCCAGAATGAAATATCATGTTATGCATCGTTTTTGCCCCTCCCGGTGTGTACCCCGGTTTAGAATAGGTGCACCGTATCCGTGCGTGTCGTAAGAGGCAACTAAAAGGGTTGGCGTCAGGAAGGGCATCCGGCCAGAAAAACATTGCCTCAAAATAGATAGACCTGAGCCTCGTCCTGGTGATGGGGTGGCTATCTTTATCAAAAACTCTCTTCCTCACTCTCCTTGCACTGCCCTCTCTCCACCCCACCCCCAGGAGTACCTCTGGCTATGGCTTCCTCTCCGCTTCCACCTGTTGTTCATATGTGTTCTGTACCGTCCTCCAAACAGTGATGACTCCATTTACATTTCGCTGTCGGACAACATGGACCAACTTCTATCAACTCATCCAAACTCTCTCTTCCTCATATGTGGCGACTTCAACTGTCATCATGCCAGCTGGCTGGGTGTGGGTTCATCTCTCACCAGCCTTGACATCTCAGCAAAGGACTTCTGCGACTCATTGGGACTGACACAATCTGTCAATTTCCCGACCCGGATCTCAGTCAATGGAGTATCTTCTCTTCTGGACTTGGTTATGACTAACTTCCCTGCAAATGTCTGCTGCTCTTCTTCTGCTCCAATCGATTCTTCTGATCATGTGCTTGTTAAAGTGGACATCTCTCTGGCCATTCTCAGAGAGCCTCCTCAACACCGACGAGTCTGGCATTTCACTCAGGCTGACTGGCACGGTCTGCAAGCAGCCATCAATCATCTGGACTGGTCTCCCATCTCTACTGCCTCTGACATCAATTCTTCCTGGGAATTCTTCCAAAGTAAACTGCTCTCTCTCATGCACAGATTTATCCCATCTCGTCTTCAGTTGTCTTACCCTTCCTCCCGTCCAGGGTACACTGAATCTTGTGGTGAGGAAATTGCCCTGAAACAACTTGCCTTTGCCTCTTGGAAGGCAAATCCAACTGAAGGCAATCTCAGTTCCTTCCACCAAGCTCGGAACAAGTGTGTGTCTACCCTCAGGAGTGCCAGGAAGCACTATCTCTCCACACTCAAGATTGAACTCTCAAACCTGTCTCCTTCCTCCAAATCCTGGTGGCGTCTGGTCAAATCCGTTTCTGGTGTTTGTTCCCCCTCCATCCCCTCCCTTACCTCAAATGGCTACACAGATGACACCGCACGTGACAAAGCCGAATGCCTCAACTCTGTGTTTGCCTCAAAATCTCGTGTCCCAAACCCATCTCTCTCTGTTCCCACCTTTCCCAGTCGAACCCAACTGCTCCTGGACTCTGTGTCCTTCTCTCCTGACAAGGTGGAGAAGTTTTTGCCAAACCTCGACTCCGATTCTGCAACTGGACCAGACGGCATCAGCCCACGGGTCCTAAAATCCTGCTCTGCCGCTCTATCTCACCCTCTCTCTGTTCTTTTCACCCTCTCTTTTGCTCAAGGTCATCTGCCAGCATCTTGGAAATCAGCAAACATTAACGCTTTACACAAAAAAGGTGCAAAAACACATCCTTGTAACTACAGACCAATCAGCCTGCTTCCAATTATCAGCAAAGTCATGGAATCCATCATTGCTTCGGATATCAAATCCTTCCTCTTCTCCAATTGGCTTGATCTCTGATCATCAATTTGGATTCAGACCAGGTCATTCTACTCTGGACATGTCGCTTCTGCTGTCTCAACAATGGATGGAGGTCCTCAATGCCAAACAGGAAATCAGAGCTGTCTCACTTGACATATCACATGCCTTCGATACGGTCTGGCACCCAGCTCTGCTGACCAATCTCTCCTCCCATGGTATCCATCGAAATCTCCACTCATGGCTTGCGGACTTCCTCTCTGGTCTTGGGCAACGTGTGGCCCTGAATGGATTTCTCTCATCTCCCCTTCCTGTTCTGGCTGGAGTTCCCCAAGGTAATGTTCTGGGCCCTGTGCTATTTCTGGTCTTCATCAATGATCTCTCCGACTCTCTGGAAAATCCTCTCTATCTCTTTGCTGATGACTCCACTATCTGCCGCTCCATTCCTCATCCCTCAGATCGGCAGTCTGCAGACTCCTCACTCTCTGCAGACCTGGACAAAATCACAGACTGGTCAAACAAGTGGAACATGTCTTTCAATCCTGACAAATCTCACACTCTTACAATGTCTCTCCGAAAGGACCGATTGGAAAACCCTCCCATCTACTTTCTCAACAATCCTCTCCAAGAAGTTCTGTCCCTCAAGCTTTTGGGTCTCACTATCTGCCATGATCTTTCTTGGGAAAACCACATTAGCAAGCTGGCCTCCAAAGCCAGTCACCGACTGGGCATCCTCCATCGTGCGAAGTCCTTCCTTGGCACACCTGAGCTCCTCACCACATACAAGGCTTTCATCCGCAGCTCAATGGAATAATGTTCCCCCCTCTGGGCTGGTGCTCCTGCCTCACACCTAGCTCGGCTTCACGCTGTTGAAACCAAAGCCTTCAGAATCATTGGAATCTCCTGCGATGAAGTTAACTCCGAGGGCCTTTCACTCACTCACTGCAGGCAGGTTGGTGGTCTTTCTATCTTCTACCGACTCCTCTCCGGACTTGCTCCCCAGCTCTCTCTGTGCTCTGTCCCCCCAATATTCCTTCAGGTCGCACAAGATCTGCCTGCAACCCTCTTATGGTTAAACTGCCAAAATCTAGGCTCTCTGCTCACGTTCACTCTTTCCTTCCCCTTTTCTCCCACCTCTGGAACAAACTCCCCCACTCCCTTCAATCCCACTCCTCCCTCCAGGTCTTTAAAACAGCTGTTCACCACAATCTCTTATCTTCCCCCATCCAAAACCTTGATCTTTTCTACCCCCGCTAACTCACCCCAGATACACTTTTTTTTGGAAATTCCAACTTCTTTCCTGGAAGTCCTTACAGTGTTCATATGTTTTATACCTCTCCCACAACCCCCCAACCCCCCCCCCCCCTTCCAGATTTCTCCCGATGTCCCTGCTCTCAAATGTTGTGTTTGTGTCCTTCCCCCTCTCTCCCCATCTCGGCTACCGCTCCCCTTATTTTTTGTTTTATGTGTCGGATTGACTTTTTGTGTGATTAATTTTAGCTCTTTCATGAGCCTCGATCTTGTATACAAAAAAAAAAAAAAAAAAAAAGAACCATGACAATTACAACGACATATGCGCAGGGTACAGCCTGAAGTACCCCGTGGGGGACCCCACTCCCTCTCGTCAAAACGCAAGGTGGAGAACCCGATCGAAGCAAGGGTGGAAATCACTCCATTTATGACGACGAAACGTCTGATGCCCGAAGTGGAGATCGGTTTCTGAGGTTTGGGACATGGAATGTAGGGACAATGACAGGGAGATCAGGAGAAGTGGTGGAAGTATTGGTCAGAAGAAGAGTGGACATATGTTGTGTGCAAGAGACGAGATGGAAGGGAAGTGGTGTGAGAATGGTGAAGGGTAGGCAGGGACAGAAATACAAGTTTGTGTGGCAAGGGTGCCCGGAGGGCGTGCATGGCGTTGGTGTCCTGTTTTCTGAGGAGTTTGTAGACAGTGTGGTGAGTGTGACTAGAGTGAGTGTTCGGTTGATGATGGTGAAAATGATGATTGGAAAGCTCTTGGTGAACGTCATCTCGGGATATGCTCCGCAAGTTGGTCGGAGCCATGAAGAGAAGGACAAGTTCTGGTGCGCAATGGAGAAGCTGATGGACAATCGTTACGCCTCGGTCCCCCGTCGGGGAAGTGATGTGAGTTGACAAAGTGGAACACGCAGAAAACATGCTATACGATATGATATTTCGCTCACAAGGGTCAGACATACATGGAGGCGGCGATCTTGGATTTTGACGTGGCGACCCAATTTTCAATAGCGTTCTTCCTTATGCCGAGATACACCCACACACCAGAAGGTACTTCGCTTATTTTTCAAGATATTTCGCTCACAAGGTTCAGACATATATATGGTGGCGGCCATCTTGGATTTTGACGTGGCGACCCAATTTACAAAAGCGGTCTTCCTTATGCCGAGATACACCCACACACCAAATTAGAAGTTGGTACTTCGCTTATCTTTCAAGATATTCATCTCACAAGATTCAGACATACATGGCGGCGGCCATCTTGGATTTTGACGTGGCGACCCAATTTTAAACAGCTTTCTTCCATGTGCCTAGATACACCCACACACCAGATTAGAAGTTGGTACTTCGCTTATTTTTCGAGATATTTCGCTCACAAGGTTCAGACATATATATGGTGGCGGCCATCTTGGATTTTGACATGGCGACCCAATTTTCAATAGCGTTCTTCGTTATGGCGAGATACACCCACACACCAAATTAGAAGTTGGTACTTCTCTTATTTTTCAAGATATTCATCTCACAAGGTTCGGACATACATGGCGGCGGCCATCTTGGATTTTGACATGGCGACCCAATTTTCAATAGCGTTCTTCCTTATACCTACATACACCCAAACACCAGATTAGAAGTTGGTACTTCGCTTATTTTTCAAGATATGCAGGTTACAAGGTTCAGACATACATGGCATCAGACATACATGGCGGCGGCCATCTTGGATTTTGACGTGGTTGCACCCACACACCAAATTCGAATGCGGTCCTTCGCTTACACATGCACGCCCGCACACCCGCACGCACGGATGGACAGACGGACGGAGGGGAAAGCCATAGTCTCCCTTTCGCTCCGCTGTGCGGCGGGGGACAAAAATGTGAAAGATGAGGAAGTTGTTGTGGTCGGAGGAGACCTAAATGGACAAGTGGGAAGGAGTACGGATGGTTTTGAGGGAGTTCATGGGGGTTATGGTGTGAGAAATGGATTTTGTGAAAGGATTTTGGAGTTTACTGATGGAGCTGATTTGTTGATTTGTGTTACTCAGTTCCAGAAAGAGGATAATACGCTTGTTACATACACGTCAGGTGGGTCGACGACAACCGTTGACTACCTGATGGTGCGTAGGCGAGATAGGGGGCACCTCCGGGACACAAAGGTGATCCCGGGGGAGGAGGCTGTTTCACAGCACAACTTGATTGTCTGCGACATAAGAGGAAAAGGTGCGAGGAGAGCTCGGCGGGTGAAGTACGAATCGAGAATGAAGGTGTGGAGGTTGAAAGAGGTGACAGTAAGGGAGGCATTAAAAGAGAGGCTGAGTAGGATAGAGGCTGATGTGGTTGAGCTTGAAAGTGGTTGGATGTCAATGAAAGATAGTCTGTTGGGAGCCGTTGGTGAGGTATGTGGATGGACAAAAGGACCACCGAGGCACTCGGAAACATGGTGGAGGGATGCTGAAGTTGGAAAGAGGATTGACGAGAAGAGGAAGAGGTTCAAGGAGTGGCAGAAGGCGAGGGGTACGGGGGCAGAAAAAGCAGAGCATGAAAGTTATAAGGCAGCCAAGAAGGCTGCAAAGAAAGAGGTCGCAAAGGCACAGGAGGCATGTAGAAAAATGCTCGGAGAACGCTTGGATTCGGAAGAGGGTCAGAGAGCGGTATTCAGGATTGCAAAGCAGATAGCGAAAGAAAGGTGTGATGTGATGGGGGTGAGTTGCTTGAAGGATGAAGTGGGACAAATCGTTGTAGACCCAGATGGAATTAAAGGAAGGTGGAAGAGATATATGGAAATGCTGTTGAATGCAGAGAATGAATGGGATGCCAACATAGAAAGTAACCCAGTTATAGGACCAGCAGAGAAGATAACTGAGAAGGAAGTTGAGGAAGCTATAAAAGCAATGAAGAGTAGAAAAGCGGGAGGGCCGACGGGAGTTGTGGGAGATATGTTGAAGGCAGAAGGAAGTTGGGGTGTGAAGAGAATTACAGAGATCTGTAATCTGGTGGTGAAAGACGGCCGCATTCCAGTGGATTGGGAACCGAGTAGCCTCGTCCCTCTATACAAGGGGAAAGGTGACCCTCTGGACTGTGGCTCGTATCGAGCGATAAAGTTATTGGAGCATGGAATGAAGGTATTGGAAAGGGTGTTGGAGAGGACGATAAGGAAGAAAGTGAAGAATGACGAAATGCAGTTTGGATTTATGCCAGGAAGAGGAACGACAGACGCACTTTTTATTGTAAGGCAGTTGCAGGAGAAGTACATGGAGAAGAGGAAGAAGTTGTTTCTTGGGTTTGTTGATCTGGAGAAAGCATTCGATAGGGTTCCACGCAAAGTAGTGACATGGGCATTGAGGAAGTTAGGAGTGGAGGAATGGTTGATCAGAGTAGTGATGGCAATGTACAAAAGAGCGCGCACAGCTGTAAGGACGAAGGTTGGGAACAGTGGTGAGTTTGACGTGAAGGTGGGAGTGCATCAGGGGTTGGTACTAAGTCCACTACTATTTGTAGCTGTGATGGAGGTGCTGACTCAGAACGTAAAGGGGGGTTTCCCGTGGGAGTTGTTGTTTGCAGATGATCTGGTGATGATTGCGGAAAGTATGGATGGACTGAAGGAAAAGATTAACAAGTGGAAGGAATGTATTGAGACAAAAGGTCTGAAGGTGAATATCGGAAAGACGAAGGTGATGGCAAGTGGTAAAGCATGTGGTGAGGTGGAAAGAACTGGGAAGTGGCCGTGTGCTGTGTGCAGGAAGGGTGTCGGAGTGAACTCCATTCAATGTACAATGTGCGCTGAGTGGGTTCATCAAAAATGTAGTGGTCTGAGAGGGTCATTAACCAGTGTGGCAGCTACATTCAAATGTAAGGTGTGCACAGAGGGAGTTGCAGATGGAGGAAATGTTGAGTTGGATCTTGGAGACGGCCTGAAACTGGAAGGTGTGACAACATTTTGCTACCTCGGAGACGTGCTGAATGGAGGTGGATCAGACTCGGCAACGGTTGCTTGAGTGAGATGTGCATGGAAGAAGTTTCGGGAACTGAGTGGCATGCTGATGAGGAGGGGAGTGTCGTTGAAGCTGAAGGGAAAGGTGTATGCTGCATGTGTG
This sequence comes from Myxine glutinosa, assembly GCF_964187855.1. Lineage (NCBI taxonomy): Eukaryota > Metazoa > Chordata > Myxini > Myxiniformes > Myxinidae > Myxine > Myxine glutinosa. The sequence continues at coordinate 109,133,108 of NC_136269.1, read as the reverse complement.
AGAAGTGTTATGATTTATGGGAGCGAGACATGGGTAATGAACGTAGAGCAGCAACGAAGGCTGGAAAGGGTGGAAATGCGAATGGTTCGGTGGATGTGTGGAGTATCGTTGAGAGAGAGGAAGACAAATAATGAATTGCGAAAGATGATGGGAATAGAGCCTGTGATTGATGCTGTGAAGAGGAACAGGTTGAGATGGTTTGGTCATGTGTTGAGGAAGGACGAAAGTGACTGGTTGAGAAGAGTGATGGAAATGAATGTAGAAGGAAGTAGAGGACGGGGAAGACAGAGAAAGACTTGGCTAAAGATGGTGGAAGAAGAAATGCGGGTAAGGGGGTTAAACAAGGAGAGATGCAGAAAATAGGGCAAAATGGAGAAGATTGTCATGGGGACCGCAAGGCTAACCCCTGCTCTAGGAGGGAAAATGGCCTTAAAATGCATGTTGTTGTTGTTTGTTTGTATCGTTTTTGCCCCTCTCTCTCTATGGTGAAGAATCACATAAAAATTCTGAGATTCGGATACAGATCTGAACCAAAATCTAAGAATTTCTTCCTTGTCACATTCCCAACTTCCACCAAATTTCCTCCGAATCCGTCCACAATCTTTTTGAGATATCCTATTCACACACAAATGGGGGGGGGGGGGGGGGGGTGGGGGTGAAAATATATAATCCATCAACCTTTGGTGGTGGAGGTAATAATACATTTGTTTTCGTTATGAGGCAGAATTGCAAGTGGTACCTATTGGCTAATATTATAGAGTTTGCCATCAGCGATCTCCGATCACAGCCCTCTATTTTTTGAAAAACGTTTGCTTTTTGTGATCTGTAAATAAGCATCACTTTCATGTATCAATGAGTACGGGGAGGAATGGGACAAAAGGATGGGAAGAAATGAGCAAGAGTGGGAGAGAGTGAAGGGAGGGAGGTAGGGCAGGGGGGTAGGGAGGCCTGCGTGGAGTGGAGGTAGTGGTGGGTCGACGAGTCAGGTGTAAAAGGAGAATATACAAGCAGGAAGGGCGGGGGAGGGGTTGCGTGGAGACAGAGTGGTGTGTGTGTGTGTGTGTGTGTGTGTGTGTGTGTGTGTGTGTGTGTGTGTGTGTGTGTGTGTGTGTGTGTAAGATGGTGACAAGTCATGGTGATGGGTACAACACATCATCACAGGCAGCCCTGCTGATTGATGACCAGGACGTCTAACCCTGCCAGGCATGTAGCGGTCGGAAGCGGGGTCTGGCTTGGTAGTTTGAGTGTGGGATCAATGGAGGAATGAGGAGGGGTTGAGGTGGTGGAGATAATGTAAAGGAGGAGGTTGGAAGTGTCGTGTATGCAGGAGACCAGATGGAAAGGGGACAAGTTGAGGAGGTTGGCAGGAATATACAAGCTGTTGCATGTGGGAGGGGATGGAAGGAGTAATGGCGTGGCAATAATAGTATGGGAAGAGATTAGCAAGCAGGTGATCAGAGTAGAAAGATGGGAGGAATGAATAGTTTGGGCATGGTTGGTAATACATAGGCAATGGTGTGTGTTATGTCGATACGAGTATAGATAAGAAGCAAATCAAAAAAGACGGACGGTACAGCCTCGTGAGCGTGCCAAAGTCTGAAGCCTCGGCCGAGCATCAGGTGTGCTTTAAATCTTCATTTATTTATTTACTAGACATCCTACAGACGTAAATGAACACTCGTTTTACTCTGCCCACGTTGCACATCATGTGCTGCAAATTTCACCTCCCTGCGCCATGTATTTATTGTTATTAAACAAGCGTTACACCTAGGCCCCCATCGGTGAAGTGATGCGAGTTGACAAAGTGGAAGACGCAAGGCGGCCATCTTGGATTTTGACGTGGCGACCCAATTTTCAATAGCATTCTCCCATATGCGTCGATACACCCCACACACCAGATTAGAAGTTAGTAGTTCGTTTATTTTTCAAGATATTTCGCTCACAAGGTTCAGACATATATATATATGGTGACGGCCATCTTGGATTTTGACATGGCGACCCAATTTTCAACAGCGTTCTTCCTTATGCCTAGATACACCCACACACCAGATTAGAAGTTGGTACTTCGCTTATTTTTCAAGATATTTCGCTCACAAGGTTCAGACATAATGTATATATGGCGGCGGACATCTTGGATTTTGACGTGGCGACCCAATTTTCAATAGCGTTCTTCTTTATGCCTAGATACACCCCACACACCAGATTAGAAGTTGGTACTTCGCTTATTTTTCAAGATATTTCGCTCACAAGGTTCAGACATATATATGGTGGCGGCCATCTTGGATTTTGACATGGCGACCCAATTTTCAACAGCGTTCTTCCTTATGCCTACATACACCCCACACACCAGATTAGAAGTTGGTACTTCGCTTATTTTTCAAGATATTCCGCTCACAAGGTTCAGACATACATGGCGGTGGCCATCTTGGATTTTGACGTGGGTTGCACCCACACACCAAATTTGAATGCGGTCCTTCGCTTACGCACGCACGTACGCACGTATGCACGCACGCACGCCCGCCCTTGAGGCTCTGTTTGCAAGTCACCATCTAATTTACAATTCCAATAGAAGAGATGCAATTACTCTTTCATGGAAAGAGTTTTTATCCTCAAAAATAGACCATAGTGAACACACAGTCTGGTTAAAATTTTTGGCCTTTAAACCCCGACTCAAATCGTCTTATGAGGGGGGGACAGACAAATACACTGTGCTGTATACAGGTAGATATGGGCCATAACTGTGAAATATTGAGGCAGAGAAGCATGAGTTCAGGGACACACTGGAGAGGATGATGGGAATGGTTGAGCTGGAGGTGATGCTGTGCATTGCGGGACACTGCAACGCCCATGTGGGAGTAGCGGAACAGGGTGAAGAGGAACATGTTGGTAAATTTGGTTGGGGAATGAGGAAGAGAGAGGGCTGAGCGCTGGTAGCAAGGAATGGGATGGCTATATCTGGTTCATTTTTTTCAAAAGAGGAACGGTCATTAAATTACTTATAGGAGTGGAGAGCATAGAACGGAATTGGATTTGTTGGTCGTGAGGAAGCAACAGCTGTGGAGGACCAAGGACTGTCGGGCGGTGATGGGAGAACATGTCAGCACCCAGTACAAGCCTGTGCTGTTTGTTCTACTTGTGAAGAAAATGAGGGAAGGTAAAAGCAGGGGTCGGAAGATCGGAGGAAGCAGCAAATATGGTGTACGGAGTAGTATGGTGTGCAATTAGTAGTATGGTGGACGGAGGAAGTAGCGAAGGAAGTAGGCAAGGAGGAGGTTTGGAAGTGGATAGAGAACATCAAGGATAGAGGAGTCAACCAGATGCAAGGTTACTGCACCTGTATGGGCAAAATAAGAAAGCAGATGTGTGCAAAAAGGTGGAAGAGGATGGTGGGAAGAGAACGATTTACAATTAGCTCATGACAAGGATGGGGATAGCAAGGACATGAAGAGTGGGGGGGGGGGGGGGGGGGAGGAGGGAGAGGAGTAAGAGAGGGGGTGGTGACAGGGGCAGTATTGAAGTAAAGTTACAGTTGGGATATTTCAAGGACCTGTTGAATTTAATATGAATTGCTAGCTGGAGCTTTCATGTAATGCATAGGGGAAAATGGAGTTAGTGGAGATCACGGAGGAAAATGTGCAGACAGCATTAAAGAGGATGAAGGGAAGATCACCAGGCATTGATGAGGTTCGTACAGAGAGGTTAATTACAGCGGGAGAAGTCAGAGTCAGTTGGACAAAGGTTGTTGAATGTATGTAGGAACGAGGGTTTGATTCGAGAGAATTGAAGGATAGGGATAATTGTGCCAATATGGAAGAGGAAGGGCAATGCTCAAGATCCAGAGAAGTGCAGGGGCATTACGCTCCTTAGTCGTGGTGATTGAGATCGGCGAGAAGCAACAGGGGTTTAGAAAGGGTTGGGGCACGAAGGACGGATGTTCACGCTGAAACAGCTGGTGGAGAAGATTAAGGTGCAAGGTGAAATGGCATTGGGATTTGTGGACCTCGAGCAGGCTTGTGACACTTCCAAGCAAGATGGTGATTGCGACAATGAGATGGATGGGAGTGCTGGAAGCAGAAGTTATGTTGGTGGAAGAGATGTACAAGGGAATGAAGGGAAGAGTTTTGGTTGCTCCTGGGATGTCGGAGCAGTTCAATGTGAACATCTGTTAGAGGCAATGAAGTTCTGTCAGCCCACTCCTGTTTATCATGGTGTTGGAGCTGGTAAGCAGGAAGATAAAAATGAAACGTATTCTGGGGAGAATGTTATATGTGGACGATCTGGCTGTTGTGGCAGGGAGCAAGCAGGAGATGCAGGAAGTACTTGGGGTGTGGAAGGAGGCATTCGGGAAACATGGACTCAAGCCAAGTATGGAAAAGATTGAGGTGATATGGGTCGGGCATCAGAGAAAATAAATAAGGTTAGAGGGGAAAGAGATCATACGGAGAAATAGGTCCGAGTATGTTGAGGAAACAGTGACCAGGGATGGTAGATTAGAGGCACAGGTGTGGAGGAGGATGCAGGTTGATGCACATGCATGGATGATGGCAGAGGGATTAATGGCAGACAGACAAATATCAAGGAAATTGAAAAGGCAAGCTCTGGTGTCTTGTGTAATGCTGGCCTACCTTTACGGTGTGACGGATACGGTGGCACAGAAAGAGAGACAACAATCTGTTGCAAATCCACGGGAGAAACTGGATCAGAAGGATTGCGTGAGTGAAGAAGGTGGATACAAAGAGAATGTATGAACTGAGGGAGGAGATTGGTACGCGGAGTGGGGGCGAGGGTGGAATGAGGGGGGGGGGGGGGGAAGTCATGATGTCTTTGAATAACTAAATATAAACATACAGTATATGATTGATAAAGAAAATATCCATTTTGAGTGGCTTTGGATGCTTATTTCTATCACATTTGAAAGTTAATTGTGGCCGTTATATTGATCACTGGTGCATAATTTTGATACCATTACGAGGGATTTCACATCCCTACTAACAAGATACAAAGCTTTGGTGAAAATACTTGTATACATTCTTTATACACCATAAACTGACACCCAATACATTTTGGGTGAAAAATCTGGCAACCGGCGACCTTAGGGGTAGGGTCGTAGACCAAGTGATAAAACAGAGAAAGTAAAGAGCTGCACACATCTTCCATCTCCAGGGACCCTAGCATTGCTAAAAATAAAAATTGGTTTTGCTGTCTGATACTGACCAACCCCATTTGGCTCATAGCACCAACTAGAATGGCACTCGGTGGAGGGCACACCTCCGCCAGGCTGAACAGTTTACGTTTTGTATCCCACTGATAGGCCGGATTTGGATTAAGGTCTGAACCAAAATCGAATCGGCTTGTTCTTGTCACCTACTCAACTCATCCACCAAGTTTTGCCATAACCCATCCACAACTTTTTGAAACATCATGGCATATATCATTTATAGCCCCATCACTCAAGAATGGAAAGAAGAATGGAAAGAAGAATGGAAAGAAGAAAAGAAGAATCCTCAAGATGGGAAGAATCACTTAAAATTTTAAAACTCGTATCCGGATCTGGATCTTCACCAAAATCGAATTGAGTCTTCCTTGTCACACAACCAACCTGTCCACCAAGTTTCGTCCAATTCCATCCACAACTCTTTGAGATATCGTGCTTTTTTTTTTCTTTTTTTGTATACTGAATCGAGGCTCGTGAAAGAGCTAACATTTACTTCACAAACAAATCAACCAGACAAACAAGATATATAAAAAGAGGGAGCGGAAAACAAGATGGGGAGAGAAGGGGAAGCACACAAATACAACATTTGAGAGCAGGGAGATGTGTGGAAGGGAGAGGGCTTGGGGGGAGGAGGCGTGGGAAGGGGGGGGGGGGGGGGGGGGAGGGAAAAGTATAAAACACAGGGACAACAAGGACTTCCAGGACAGAAGTTGGTATTTCAAAAAAGTAGAATTGGGGTGAAATTAGCTGGGGTAGAAAAAATCAAGGTTTTGGATGGGGGAAGATAAGAGATGGTGGTGAACAGCTGTTTTAAAGACCTGGAGGGTGGAGTGGGATTGAAGAGAGTGAGGGAGTTTGTTCCAGAGGCGGGAGAAAAGAGGAATGAAGGAGTGAAAGTGAGCAGAGAGTCTTGATTTTGGCAGTTTGACCATAAGAGGGTTGCAGGCAGATCTTGTGCGACCTGTAGGAATATTTGCGGGACAGAGCACCGAGAGAGATGGGGGAACAAGGCCAGAGAGGAGTCGGTAGTAGACGGAAAGACCACCAACCTGCCTGCGGTGAGTGAGTGAGAGGCCCTTGGAGTTAGCTTCATCACTTAAAAATTATCTGATGTGGATGCAGATCCGGATCTTCACAAAGGTTGAATCATTTCGTCCGTGTGACATACCCAACCTTTCCACCAAATTTCATCCAAATCCTGCGACAATGTTTTGATATTCTGTTCACAGACAGACAAACGAAGACACGACACTTGCAAAATCCATCTGTCCTCCCCCCCCTCCCACCACCGTTGCCATGGATACATCAAACTGTCCATTTCATTCGATTAAAATTGACGATATTAATCAAAGCTCAGGTCAAATGGATTTTAAATGATTCTTTTTCAGATGAAAATTGATGATTTTATAAGTTTGACCTTGAGTTGACCTTTTGACCTCAAAAATAGTTGGGTTTACTTAATTACTTTTCTTGACCTTTTGCAGATCAATGTTCGAGTCACGAATCTCTCGTTGAAAGATCGGATAGAGCTAGTATTATGGTATCGGGGCGGAAGCCGACGAGATGTGGCAGCATGATTCAAAGGGACACATCCAGATGGTCCGGTCACACACAGTGCCAAAGTTGGGGCAAAGACTCAGAGAGGCTGGTAGATACATGGATAAACCATGCTCTGGACGACCGCACACATCCACCGATGGTCCCACTTCCGAATACGTGTTAGGTGCATTTGACAGGAGCCCTTTGAAGAGTACTCGTAGAATGTCAAGTGAAACAGGAATCAGCCGAAGCAGTATTGTTCGTATCCTCCATCAAAACAAGTGGCACTCGTACAAACTTCAAATGCTTTAACACCCGTCAGAAGATGATCCTGACCATCAAATTCAGTTTTGTGAATGGGCGACTCAGAGGATTGCAGAAGACAATCATTCGCATCAGGAATACTGTTCTCCGATGAAGCAAACTTTATGTGCATGGTGACGTGAACCGTCAGAACTACCGTTATTGGTGTGACACAAATCCTGACTGGACAAGCGCCACCAAGAAGCAAGGTGGTGGTAAAGTCATGGTGTGGTGTGGAATATGGGGTACACGGATTGTTGGGCCGGTGTTTATTGAGGGGACTTTGAATGGTGACAAATACCTAAACATGCTTCAGGAAATTGTTAAGCCCTCGATAATGACGGAAGAAGGTGTTTTTCCCACATACTTTCAGCAGGATGGAGCGCCGGCTCATTGCTCTACAAATGTCCGAGTATGGCTAGATACCCAATTTCCAGGGCGCTGGATTGGATGCCGTGGCCTAGTAAAGTGGCTTCCCCGGTCCCCAGACGTTTCAGCGCTGGATCTTTACTTTTGGGGACGCATCAAAGCCATAGTGTACGTTGTGAAGATTCGGGACACAGATCATTTGAAGCAACGTATTGGTATTGCCGACGCATGTGCTCAAATTCAGCCCGATGTTCTTGAGTGATCGTAGACTGGAACAAGCGAGTCCAAAAACGTCTGAACTTAGGACAACATATTGAACACATATTATAAGATAAGAATATATTCTGAATATAATCTTCAATTAAAGGTTTTTTTTGTAAATATTGTAAAAGTAATTATTACCTCTGCCACCAAAGGTTATGTTATGTTTACTCCCACCAGGGAGTAATGAAATTCGATCGTGTCCGTCTGTGTGTGTGTGTGTGTGTGTGTGTGTGTGTGTGTGTGTGTGTGTGTGTGTGTGTGTGTGTGTGTGTGTGTGTGTGTGTGTGTGTGTGTGTGTGTGTGTGTGTGTGTGTGTTCGTGAACAAGATATCTGGAAAAGTTCTGAACGGATTTGGATGAAAGTTGGTGGGATGATTGCCCTAGGGATAAGGAAGAATTGATTCGTTTTTGGTGAAGCTCAGGATATTATTCCCGATCCAGGATTTTTTACCATTGGAAGATCGGGCTCAGCAGCGGCCACCCACGGCGGGAGTATGCGCTCTACTGAGTGGCGTTCTCGTTGGTGGTTATGTTTTCACCCCTGTCTGTTTGTTTGTTTGTGAACAAAATATCTCAAAAAGTTGTGGATGGATTCGGATGAAATTTGGCAGAGATGTAGCGTATGAGACAAGGCCAAATGATTAGATTTTGGTGAAGATCCAGATTCGGATCCGCCTATTAGAATTTTAAAAAAGTGATTCTTCACCATTGGGAGATAAGGCCAAAAACGATACATAGCAGGATATCTCAAAAAGTTATAGACGGATTTGGACGAAACCTGGTGTACCGGTTGGGTGTCTGACAAGGACAAATAGATTAGATTTTGGTGAATATCTGAATAGGGATTCGGATATGAGAATTATTTAATTTTTTTAAGTGATTCTACACCATTGGGAGATAGGGCCAAAAAAAACATACATTGTGGGATATCTCAAAAAGTTATGGATGGATTTTGACGAAACTTGGTGGACAGGTTGTGTGTGTGACAAGGAAGAATCGATTCAATTTTAGTGGAGACCTGAATATGGATTCGGATATGAGAATTATTTAATTTTTTAAGTGTTTCTTCACCATTAAGTGATATGGCCAACCAGGCGGAGGCATGCGCTCTACTGAGTGCCGTTCTCGTTCCCCATGTTTCCTGACTTACCGAGTCAGATTTGTGTGAGCAAATTGTTTACATGCTTGCCAATCGACTTCATGTCCGAAGTTTGGACAATACATCACTCACGTTAAGAACCTTGACAAGTTTATATCCATTTGTCGATTCTCCCTTTTTTGTTCGTTTTAGCCAATTTTAAAAGTACGTTCTTGTCTGGCATTCCTTTCAACATCTGATCGACCTCTCCCATGCTTGGATAATTTCACATGAAAAAAAAAAGTATTTTTAAAAAAAAAACTTTTAGTGACGAGCATTTTTAATTTCACATGTTTATTGTGTGTGGGCCATCTAACTCTGCAGCCCAGCCCAGCGAGAATGGAAAATGAGTTATACACCGCCTCAAATCCAAACTCGTGAAAGTCCACGTCCAAACGACCTCTCTCCCCCATACTTACATGATTTCTCATAAGAACGCAAGATGTATTCAAAACAATTTACCTTTTTGTGACAAATAGTTTTAATTTTACATCCTTTTACTTTTAGTGACAAGTCGTTTATTTTACGTTTCTTTATTTAAAATTATTCAACCAACCCTCGGAAATGTCAATGTTGCCTTTTTTTTTTTTTTTTTTACCTTTGGTCACTTCGCTCCACTCTTCCATGAGCCTCGATCTTGTACAAATAAATTAAATAACCAATCTCTTCAATCCCATTGGGCAGAAACCAATTCGGATCTCGTAAATCGTTATCTATAAAAGCAGCACTGACCAAGAATCCAAGATACACAAAATCAAATATTTACCTGAGCAGCAATGGAGCCGGCGAGCGATTTCCTTTCCCCAGTTACAGAACAAGGAGCATTGACATCACTGCGCCTCAAATTTATTGAGCCGTTCCTTGTTCAAGTTAAAGGTCGTTAGAAGGAATCTTCTTCTTTATAAACCCTGACCAACGTTTGCACCAACAACGTTTGCATGTTTGAAATTCAAACTCAAGACCAACGAACCCACTGCACATGGCGAGCAGGGGAAAGCGATATATTCCGGTAATAATCCCATCATTCCTCGCTTTATTTTATTACATAACATTCATGGATCTTTGGCTGTCAAAGTTCAAAGAACCAACAACTTGTGAGTTATTTCAATTTAAATACTATATTTACGCAGGATGTTTGATGGTCACCGGCCTTTGAACATACACCGCCATAAATTCTCTTCAATACTACGGACGTGATTGAAGACTTTCACTTCAGAAATAAGAATTATAGCTACGACTACGAAGTTGCTACAAGAATAATAACAAAGGATGAATATTACATCGGAATTAATGGGCAGAATATGCAGGAGCTACCGCCTCTTTAACATTGTAAATGTCAAGCTTTGTCACAGACTTGAAGGTTTGCCATCCTCGCTACTTATAAACCATATGTCCATATGTCGCGTCGAAGTCTTGTCTATATAATACATTTCGCATATGGGCATGACGTCAGCCTTGCGTCACTTTTAGGTTAAAAAGAGCCCCAAAAAAAAATAAAAAAATAAATAGGCCTATATATTGTTGCGGTTTTGTAAATAAAGGCAACCCCCCCTATAGTTAGTTGCACCACAACATGTAGCCTCGCTTAGTTAGTTATTTCTTATTAAATGTGAAGTATAGTCTCCTTCCCAGTGTTAATGTGCGTTGAGGCAAGTAGAGTAAGGGTAGGCCTCATTGAAGCCTGGAATGCCATGTCATGGGCCTAGGACAAGTCTAGCAGGCCCGAGGGAGGAGCTGGAGGGCGTGGCTGGTAAGCAGCGAACAGCCAATAGGAGCTAAAGGGAGTGGCCAGTAAGTAACAGCCAATGAGAGCTAAAGGGAGTGGCCAATAACGGCGGCCAATGAGAGCTAAAGGGAGTGACTAATAAGGGACTGTCACGACACGTGACCCCCGGCGGCCAGTGGAGGCCCGTGGAACATTCTAGTGGGGCTCCGGGGGCTATAAAACCCGGCCCGGACCCCCAAACTCTCTCTTTGGCTCTGGATTCGCTCTCTGGTCTCTCTCTGATAGGCTGAACGCTCTCTCTGGCCTGGGACTCTGAACGCGCTCTCTGCCCTGATGACCTCTGCCTGGACTCCCTGCACGTGCGCTCTGCCTTGCTGACCTTGGGAAACGCTCCTCGGATTCCTGTTACGTGCACGACTGTGATCGACGTCCCTGCCGCGAACATCCTTGGGGGAATCCGCCAAACGAGCCGTCCAGGCGAACTGCACCAAGCGGCCGCGCTTTGGGCGCATTCCCCTCTTCCTCCCCTTCCCTGAACGAGTCTGAGGGCCCTTGTCCGGGAACGTAAGTAAGGCCGTTAAGGTTCTCCACTGTCCCTTTTCTATAACTATTGTACATTTGTGAATAAATCCTGTGGTTTGTTTCCAACCCGGCCGTCTTCGTCCTTTCACCATTGGCCTAGCATTACACGAGTTAAAACCGCTCGATCGGGTTCATAGTGTTAATGGCACGAGTTACGCGACGCACAACCGCTAGGGCGTTAAAGACCAGCGTGACTCGTGCGAGGTTCAGACCCCGTTCTCACGGCTGCGTGTGTCGAAGGTACTCGGGTCGTGACCGTTAACCCTTCGACGCGTTAGCTGCGGGCTCAGCGACTGGAATTGCCCACCAATCCGTCCACCACACGAGTATAGTGTGGGGGCGGCCTCGTGGACTCGAAGCTCGAGAGGGAGCAGGGTTTAACCCCCCCCCCCCCTCCCCCCCCCCCCCCCCCCCTCAGGACGTCGACGAGCTCGAGATCCGCAACAAATTGGTGTCCGGGAGTGGGATATTTGGACCTGGAGTGCGCTTCACGCGTACAAAATTGTGTAAAACCCAAAAAAAATTGAGTTCGTGCAATGGCTGGCCAAGACAACCAAGTGCCGGTGGGAGTAGGAAATATGGAAGAATTAATCACCCAGGACCAGCAGGAAGAGTTGGTAGAAGGGGAAGTTGATGAGGGTGTGGCAGGAGGAAGTGGAGAAGAGAGCGGCGCCTCGCACATGGCGGCGGAAGCCGAGCCCGCTGTGCAAGCAGGTTTTGATATGCAGTTATTCATGACTCAAATCAGGGCATACATGGTCGTCGAATGAAAAAATGGTCGAGGTGAGTGAAAAAATGGTCGAGATGAGTGAAAAAATGGACGCCGAAATATTCGAATCCAGGTGCAACAGGGACACAATGAGGGAGGACATTGGGCGTAAGCCGAGCGAAGAGGCAGCAGTGGTACGCGATGAGGTGAAGCGGTACGAGGAGCGCGTGGTGAGGGGGTTAAAGCGCAGCACGGCCAAACTGACTGGGGCTATGAGAGTAGCGACGCGGGAGGCAGAGGAACCGACGAGGGTCGAGTTGGAAGAGAAAATTTTAGGGGCGCAACGGGAAATAGAGGTGGAACAGAAGCTGGAGGAGGTAACCCTGGAAAAGGAAGAAATGATTGGAATTGAAAAGACGGAAGGAGAGACAGGGAGTGAATCGGGGGAGGAGGTTATGGAGCATGTACAAAGTTTGTGTTCGTACCGGGATGCCGTGCTTGCTGACCAAATAAAAAGTTTGCAGGTGCTGGCGGAGATGCGGGGGAAGGAGAGCCCCGAGGTGAGTTGCAATGGCGGGAATGTGTTTGGTGCGAACGGGTGCTCGGCGAACTTGGGGGTCGGGCGAGACCCGGGCGTTCGTGAAGGGCCCGTGGAGAGAGAGAGAGCGTACCGGAGTGTGAGAGTGAGTGCGTACCGGAGTGTGAGAGAGAGTGCGTACCGGAATGCGTGGAATGGAGCAGGGCTTAACCCCCCCTCAGTACGTCGACGAGCTCGAGATCCGCAACAATATGTTTGTGCCTGCTTGCAACATTAGTGAGAAATTTCTGAGGTTAACACAGAGACTCAATAGAATCGATCAGTGGCCTATCACAGCGTCAGCGATGAGGTCCTTGGGTTCGAATCCTGTGTTGTTAATCTTCTTTTCTTTTTTTTGAACAGCCTCATATTGAGGTTGAACAATCCGTGACCCAGTGACGAATCGGCTCGTTTTGATATAACCATAGCAGAGGCTATCATGGATAACAGGTGTCGAGTTAATTAATTAAAAAGAGCATTCAATGTGTCTTTCCCAATTGTGCTGTTCATCATCAAATATCAAAAGCATAGGCGTTAAAGGTCTTCCGGCCTTGGCCTTCAGACAAATTTACCCAGGTTTCTTAATACAGTAATCGTTTTCATAATAATAATAATAGTAATGTAATTAATTTAATCGTAACACTGCAATCCCTTGGTCATGACTGGAACGTTACTAGAATGAAGCAGTGCATGGTTCATTGTTGAAGTGGACAACATAGAACAAGAACGACATTCTTCGACGTCACATCGATCAATATGACTCCGCCCACATTATTACATCATTATACATACTTGTACCGAGTTTGATTTAAATCCATTCAGCTGTTCTCAAGTGTCACATTTTTACCTGACCCATGGCCACCAAAATCACCTCACTCCTCACCTTTGATGCCAAAATGTAATCAGTTTATCTTTAGAAGAAGAAAGAAGAACCACCTTTAGAGGCCATTTTTCCCCACAGAGCAGGCAGGAGTTGGCCTTTTTCGGGCACAGTGGTCCCCTCTTTGAAGCAATGTTTTATGGCCGGATGCCCTTCCTGACATCAACCCTGTTAGTCGCCTTTTGCGACACACACGGAATGACCAGTGAGCTGGTACTCAATTTGCACGACCTCGGAAGGATGACAGGCTGAGTCAACCCCCCTGGTGTTAACTCGGTGATTAGCCCGGGATTCGAACCCAGGATCCTAGGATCCCAAGCCGACACCCTAACCGCGAAACCAACACCAGGCTCAATCAGTTCAGTTCATCTTTGCGTCATAATATATATTTTATACCAACTTTGGGCAAATTCCCGGGGTGTACCCTGGTTTAGAATAGGTACACCGTATCCCTGCGTGTCGTAAGAGGCGACTAAGAGGGTTGGCGTCAGGAAGGCCATTCGGCCATAAAAACATTGCCTCAAAAAGAGAACCATGACAATTACAACTACATATGGGCAGGGTACAGCCCGAAGTGGAGATCGGTTTCTGAGGTTTCTGACATGGAATGTAGGGACAATGACAGGGAGATCAGGAGATGTGGTGGAAGTATTGGTCAGAAGAAGAGTAGACATATGTTGTGTGCAGGAGACGAGATGGAAGGGAAGTGGTGTGAGAATAGTGAAGGGTAGGCAGGGACAGAAATACAAGTTTGTGTGGCAAGGGTGCCCGGAGAGCATGGATGGTGATGGTGTCCTGTTTTCTGAGGAGTTTGTAGACAGTGTGGTGAGTGACTGGAGTGAGGGAAAGGTTGATGATGGTGAAAATGATGATTGGAAAGCTCTTGGTGAACGTCATCTCGGGATATGCTCCGCAGGTTGGTCAGAGCGATGAAGAGAAGGACAAGTTCTGGTGTGCGATAGAGAAGCTGATGGAAAACGTGAAAGTTACACGTCATTGTTACATGTTACATTACATGTTACATGTTACAAAAACTTGTTACATACACGTCAGGTGGGTCGACGACAACCGTTGACTACCTGACGGTGCGTAGGCGAGATAGGGGGCACCTCCGGGACACAAAGATGATCCTGGGGGAGGAGGCTGTTTCACAGCACCACTTGGTTGTCTGCGACATAGGGTGAAAGGTGCGAGAAGAGCTCGGCGGGTGAAGTACCAACCAAGAATGAAGGTGTGGAGGTTGAAAGAGGTGACAGTAAGGGAGGCATTAAAAGAGAGGCTGAGTAGGGTAGAGGATGATGTGGTTGAGCTTGAAAGTGGTTGGATGTCAATGAAAGATAGTCTGTTGGGAGCTGTTGGTGAGGTATGTGGATGGACAAAAGGACCACCGAGGCACTCGGAAACATGGTGGTGGGATGATGAAGTTGGAAAGAGGATTGACGAGAAGAGGAAGAAGTTTAAGGAGTGGCAGAAGGCGAAGGGTATGGGAGCAGAAAAAGCAGAGCATGAAAGTTATAAGGCTGCAAAGAAAGAGGTAGCAAAGGCGCAGGAGGCATGTAGGAAAAGGTTCGGAGAACGCTTGGATTCGGAAGAGGGTCAGAGCGGTATTCAGGATTGCAAAGCAGATAGGGAAAGAGGTGTGATGTGATGGGGGTGAGTTGCTTGAAGGATGAAGTGGGACAAATCGTTGTGGACCCAGATGGAATTAAAGGAAGATGGAAAAGATATATGGAAATGCTGTTGAATACAGAGAATGAATGGGATGGCAACATCGAGAGTAACCCAGTTTTAGGACCGGCAGAGAAGATAACTGAGAAGGAAGTTGAGGAAGCGATAAAAGCAATGAAGAGTAGAAAAGCGGGAGGGCCGACGGGAGTTGTGGGAGATTTGTTGAAGGCAGCAGGAAGTTGGGGTGTGAAGAGAATGACAGATCTGTAATCTGGTGGTGAAAGAAGGCTGCATTCCAGTGGATTGGGAACCGAGTACCCTCATCCCTCTATACAAGGGGAAACGTGACCCTCTGGAGTGTGGCTCGTACCGAGCGATAAAGTTATTGGAGCATGGAATGAAGGTATTGGAAAAGGTGTTGGAGAGGAGGATAAGGAAGAAGTTGAAGATTGATGAAATGCAGTTTGGATTCATGCCAGGAAGAGGAACGACAGACGCACTCTTTATTGTGAGGCAGTTGCAGGAGAAGTCCATGGAGAAGAGGAAGAATTTGTTTCTTGGGTTTGTTGATCTGGAGAAAGCATTCGATAGGGTTCCACGTGAAGTAGTGACATGGGCATTGAGGAAGTTAGGAGTGGAGGAATGGTTGATCAGAGTAGTGATGGCAATGTACAGAAGAGCGCGCACAGCTGTAAGGACGAAGGACGGGAACAGTGTTGAGTTTGAAGTGAAGGTGGGAGTTCATCAGGGGTCGGTACTAAGTCCACTACTATTTGTAGCTGTGATGGAGGTGCTGGCTCAGAACGTAAAGGTCGGTTTACCGTGGGAGTTGTTGTATGGAGATGATCTGGTGTTGATTTCGGAAAGTATGGATGGACTGAAGGAAAAGATCAACAAGTGGAAGGAATGCATGGAGACAAAAGGTCTGAAGGTGAATATCGGAAAGACGAAGGTGATGGCAAGTGGTAAAGCATATGGTGAGGTGGAAAGAACTGGGAAGTGGCCATGTGCTGTGTGCAGGAAGGGTGTCGGAGTGAACTCCATTCAATGTACAATGTGTGCTGAGTGGGTTCATCAAAAATGTAGTGGTCTGAGAGTGTCATTAAACAGTGTGGCAGCTACATTCAAATGTAAGGTGTGCACAGAGGGAGCTGCAGATGGAGGAAAAGTTGAGTTGGATCTTGGAGACGGCGTGAAGCTGGAAGGTGTGAAAACATTTTGCTACCTCGGAGACATGCTGAATGGAGGTGGATCAGACTCGGCAACGGTTGCTCGAGTGAGATGTGCAAGGAAGAAGTTTCGGGAACTGAGTGGCGTGCTGATGAGGAGGGGAGTGTCGTTGAAGCTGAAGGGTAAGGTGTATGTTGCATGTTTGAGAAGTGTTATGATTTATGGGAGCGAGACATGGGTAATGAACGTAGAGCAGCAACGAAGGCTGGAAAGGGTGGAAATGCGAATGGTTCGGTGGATGTGTGGAGTATCGTTGAGAGAGAGAGGAAGACAAATGATGAATTGCGAAAGATGATGGGAATAGAGCCTGTGATTGATGCTGTGAAGAGGAACAGGTTGAGATGGTTTGGTCATGTGTTGAGGAAGGATGAAAGTGACTGGTTGAGAAGAGTGATGGAAATGAATGTAGAAGGAAGTAGAGGACGGGGAAGACCGAGAAAGACTTGGCTAAAGATGGTGGAAGAAGAAATGCGGGCAAGGGGGTTAACAAGGAGAGATGCAGAAAATAGGGGAAAATGGAGAAGATTGTCATGGGGACCGCAAGGCTAACTCCCGCTCTAGCAGGGAAAATGGCCTTAAAATGCATGTTGTTGTTGTTTTATACCAACTTTGAGCACAATCCCATCACTGGCTCACAAGTTATCATGGTAACAGGATTATTTTTTTTACTGAACACGACCTTTGACCTCCAGACGCAAAAATGTAATCAGTTAATGTTTTCATCATTATACATACTTGTACAAAGTTTGATTGAAATCCCTTCAGCTATACTCTAGTTATCACATTTGTACCTGACATAACCTCTGACCTTTGATGCCAAAATGTAATCAGTTCATGTTTGAATCATTATACATACTTGTACCAAGTTTGGTCAAAATCCCATCAGCAGTTCACAAGTTACCTCGGTAACAGAATTTTTACCATACTCTGATAAAGAACTCTGACCTTTGGCCCCCATAATCGAATCCGTTTATCTTTAAATCATTATACATACTTGAACCAATTCGACTTGGGTCCCTTCAGCTGTTCTTAAGTTGTCGTGGCAGGTGTGAAAACGGCCGGACGCATGGACAACCTGAAAACATAATGTCTCCTGTGACTTCATCGGCAGAGGCATTAAGAACACGAGTCCAAAGAACCTGCCTTTATTTTCTAATGCAATATAAGCAAACTAGTACAAAGCCCGTCAAAAATGGCGGGTTGGAACAGTTGATATGACGGTGCAGCCGCGTGAGCTTGCCAAAGTTTGAAGCCTGGGCCTAGTGTCAGATGTGCTTATATCTTCTTTATTTATTTGATTTCTTGCAGACATAAATGAACACTCAGTTTACTCTGCGCACTTTGCACAGAGTAAACTGAGTGTCACCGAATGTCACCTCCGAATGGACCCAGATGGAATTAAATGGTTAATCCTGTTACCGTTAAATGGACCCAGATGGTTCAGCGAATGTCACCTCCCACACAATAATAATCCATAATAATAATAACTTAATGTCTCCGGTGACTTCGTCGGCAGAGGCATTAAACACACGAGTCATAAAGAACTTGCCTTTATTTTCTAATGCAATATCAGCAAATTGCGTTAGTGGGGGAGGCAGCACAAAGTACATACAACTCATTCAATATAATAAGTACAAGTTTGCCAAATGGAAGTGCAATTGCACAAAAGCTACTGAGCTGCAATTGCAAACGAGAAATGTTTACCAGAATGTATTGGAAGAGTGGATTGCCAAACTGTCCTACAAACCTATGGAGGATAGATAAAATACAACAAAGATAAATAAATTAGAAATTGCAGACATGGTAATTGTGAGTCCTTAGGGTTGTGCTTATTCTATTCCAAAACCTACCCATATAAATGAATCCTTAGACCAAGTTGGAAGAAAAACAGACATAAAAGAAGCCTAGATTATATTAATCCTTAACAGATTAAAAAGGCATGTGAATAGTATCTCACCGTCCATATGTGGAAAGGGCATCCCTTCACACATTCCACACGCCATGCTTTCCAAAATTAGAAGCAATATTGAGCATGTCACACGTCATGTGAAGGTCACCACTGTACGTTGCCTAATTCCACCGCAGGTAGTCAACGATTCTCCCTTTTGCAGGTTCAACCAGGTGAAAAGCACAGCAGTAAACATTTACAGACTTGGCATTTAATATGGAATATTTTATTTTTCTTGACTTGGGTTTACTTTCTTGACTCAGTATATCAATCTGGTGAGTTTCTTTTACACTTTGGTGATTTATTTGTTAAAAGAACCATGTCACTGATTGTCTGTCGCAGCAAGAAGTCAACAACAGGATTATATCACAGGTGGCGTGGCAAAATGTACGGACAGGTGCATTTAACAATTGGCTTCACAGTCGGGTATACAAGGGTTGTTGCGTTCTGTATTAGTGGAAAACAACTGCTGCACATCTCCAAAAGTTATTGCCGCTTCCTCTGGAGATGGTCCGTCAACTCGACAATGCTGTTTGTCATGGAGTGGTGGCTTTACGAAATTACAGCATGAAAGAGCGTGCTATTGCTCGGCAGTATGGCATCACTCAAGGTCAGGTGTCAAAGATCCTGAAACGAAATGCTCAGAGGGGTGTCCCTACTCCAATACCGAGGCCAGGACGTCCCTGCAGAACCACAAGGAGGGATGATCGCCAGCTGCACCGGTTAGTCCGCAATGGCCGTACCAAGTCAGCTAATCGGCTTAGGGCTGAGTGGCAGCAACTGACAAATGTGCCTGTATCCGTCCCCTGAGAAAGCCACGCCTGACCAGACAACACTGCCAGCGCCGATTGCAGTGGGCCAGAGAGCACCGTCAATGGCAGCCAGGACACTGGAATCATGTGATCTTCAGTGACGAGTCTAGATTTCTGGTCTATTGTCAAGATGGCCGCGTCCAAGTGCGCAGACGGCCTCATCGTGCTCGCATGATCCAACACTTTCTTGTTGACGATGGTGCCGAGCATATGGAGTGGCCTGCCATGTCCCCGGATATGAATCCGATAGAGAACTTGTGGGCAGAATTAACGCGTCAAATCGACCACTTGGACCAGCAGCCGACCTCTGTGCGTGAATTGCAGCAGGCTATTGTCACTGCATGGCAAGCGATTCCTGTCCAAACCTTGGCAAATCTCGTGAACAGCATGCCTCAACGTGTACGTGCTCTCCTGAATGCTCGTGGGGGTTACACGAAGTACTGAACTGTAATTTTACTGTCGGTAATCCCAGTCGTAATTTAACTTTTGTTTATGTTACAAAAAATTTGGGCTAATGTGCAAAATAAAGAGATACTTCTGGAAAACATACAGAAGTTTAACACAGTATTGTCCATGAATTGAGTTCGATATCAGTTTACATCACTTTCAAGGATCAATTTATTTGTTTCGAAATGTCAAATGTGGTTTTTGTTTCTTTTAAAGGTCACATTAACAAAATCTAGAATAATTTCAACATAATTCCAATGAACTTTTGGTTCTAAGACATCTTGAAAAGTAAATTCACCCCCACAAAAAAAATATTCCATATTAAATGCCAAGTCTGTATTTGGATGCCAAAAGTGCTTTTATTACTCTTTTTATCACACAAATGTTCAAGTGCAATAGGCAACACACCGGTTCAAAACATGGAGATATATTTGCATTGTAATCGTCAAGTGTAGCA
Source organism: Myxine glutinosa (assembly GCF_964187855.1). Classification (NCBI taxonomy): domain Eukaryota; kingdom Metazoa; phylum Chordata; class Myxini; order Myxiniformes; family Myxinidae; genus Myxine; species Myxine glutinosa. Next base: position 109,113,244 of record NC_136269.1, on the reverse strand, counting down.
GATCGAAACTGCTCGGAGATGAAGTTTTCTGAATGCATAAAAACACGAGAGGTATCAAAGATCAGCAAACTTGCATTGACAAATTAAAATACAAGGAAAAGGGGATTCAAAAAAAAAAATTCTAACTCCCTCCCCCCCCCGCCCCACCCCCTCCTCACCCTAACCCTAAAACAGGAAATAGATGATGAAAATGACGAGTTTGAATTTCAACAAGTCCTCAATTGAGGGAGGGAGGAAAAAGGAATGAATGATGGACGATATGCACATTCTCATGTTGCACACTCAGTCATCTGTCTTTTCATCAATGTGGTAATGCCTGTATTCTGGTTTGAGCTCCCAAGTATTCTTGTGCGTGCCTTTGACATTGTAGATGCCAATTTCACGAAGGATGTCCTTAAGGTATGTCTGCCATGGAAACACAAGCACATCACGTGTACATCAAAATCAACTCAGGGTCCTTCATAGGGGGTCGATAGCGATTAGGAAAAGCTGTTGGGCATTCTGCAAAGGAGTGAGGATTAAACAGGAAGGGATAAGGAGGGAGGGGAAGGGGGTTTGCAAGGTCAGGTGAAAGACTGAGGGGAGGAGATTAGGGTCGTCATTTGATAGAGACAAATAAAACAACAATTTTCATTTTTCGGATTTTTAACTAAACTTTCAAAAGTTAAATTATGCGGTAAGCTGTAGGTCCACATTTACACAAAGTATGAGTGTTACAATCAAGATGAAATGAAAGTAATTATTAACAATCAGATTTTTAAAAAAAAATCTAATTTCAGTAACAGCAACACGACGACATCACAACTATTGAGGGGTGCTTTAAGAGGAAGACAAGTCCACACCAAGAATGCTTTAAAAATGACAAAGACAGAGATAAAAACAAGAGAACACAAGAACGGCACTTGGTAGAGCTAATCAGCTTGTTCTTGTCACCGAACCAACTCATCCACCTAGTTTTGTCAGAACACTTCCACAACTTTTTGAAATTTCATGTTATACATTGCATTTGGCCATCTCTCTCAATGGTGAAGTCACTTTAAAAATTCTCATATCCAGAGAGGGATAATTTACCGAAAACTAATCAATTCATCCTTGTCACACACCCAACCTGCCCACCAAGTTTTGCCAATATATATATATATATATATATATATATATATATATATATATATATATATATATATATATATATATATATATATATATATATATATATATATATATATATGTATATATATATATATATATGTATATATATATATATATACAGTCACGTGAAAAAGTAAGTACACCCCGTGTAAAATTTTGACTATTTCAACATATTTCAACATACAGCTATTTGAGCTTCATTTCAACAATATTGATAGATAAAGGTGATATAATATAACAAATATCATGAAACATTTACATTTTGTAGTCCATTGTATAATTTAAATAAACATAAATGCAAATTTCGCATGTGGAAAAAGTAAATACACCCCATTAAATGTTTTTTAAAATCTTGTTAACATATGTGGACATATCAATATTTGATCTTCCTTTAAACAGTATCTAGAGATAAAGTTGGTCTAATTGAACAAAAAACAATGAAAAATTGACTTTGCAATAATTTATTCAACAAAAAATTAAGAGAGATGCCATTTCCTTCTGTGGAAAAAGTAAGTACACCCTTGGATCTAATACGTGGTATTGCCCCCTTTGGCAGAAACAACCTCAAGTAGGCGTTTCTTCTAACTGTCTTCCAGTCTCTGACATCGACTGGGAGAAATTTTTGCCCACTCCTCCATGCAGAATTCTTTCAGCTGTGCGATGTTTGGGGGGTTTCTTGCATGCACAGCTCGTTTCAAATCCCCCCACAACATCTCGATGGGATTTAGATCCGGGCTTTGACTTGGCCATTCCAGAACCCTCCATTTCTTTCTTTTCAGCCATTCCTTGGTGGATTCACTGGTATGTTTAGGGTCATTGTCATGTTGCAAGGTCCACCTTCGGTTGAGCTTCAACTTTCCGACAGATGGCCTCACATTATCCTCAAGCACCCTCTGGTACAATGAAGAATTCATAGTGGATTCGATGATGGTGAGCTGCCCAGGCCCCGATGCAGCAAAGCTGCCCCAAACCATAATATTTCCACCACCATGCTTTACAGTTGGTATCAAGTTCTTGTGGTCAAATGCTGTCTTTGGTTTTCGCCAAACATGTCTTCTGGTACTGTGGCCTAATAGCTCTACCTTTGACTCTCTATCCAGAGCACATTGTTCCAGAAGTGCTGATCTTTGCCTCGGTGTTCATTGGCAAACTTTAGTCTTGCCCTGATGTTCTTTCTGGACAGCAAAGGTTTCCTCCTGGCACACCTCCGATGTAGATCAAATTTGTGCAGCCTCTTTCTAATGGTAGACTCGTGCACTTTGACATCAATTGTGGCAAGAGCTACCTGTAGGTCCCGTGATGACATTCTGGGGTTCTTAGAGACTTCTTTCAGCATCTTGCGGTCTGCTCTCGGGCTGAACCTGCTGGGGCGGCCTGGCCTGAACAAGTTGGCAGTTTGGAATCTTCTCCACTTGTAGATGATCTTCCGGACAGTCGAATGATTGATTTCAAATTGTTTGGAGATCTTTTTAAATCCCTTCCCAGACTCGTAGGCATCTATAACCTTCTTTCTGAAGGCCTCAGAGAGCTCTTTTGATCTAGGCATGGTGACGCCACACACCTAAACAACAAAGAGCAAACCAAACTAAATGTCTGAGGTTTAAATAAGACAGGTTCCTCCAAGATCCTCTCTAACGATGTTCTAATCATTTGCACCTGAGCTGGTGCACCTGATTCTAATTTTAGGTATGTGAAGTAGTGATAAATGTCGGGGTGTACTTGTAGTGAAAATGTATCAAAGTTGAACCCAGGCGTGATGCTCACTTAAACCGCTGAGAGGCGTCTATAAGACCTCGGACGTCCGCGACTCTGGGCCACTCCTGCGACATTATACTATGACATGTAGTCTTGGATGGTACGTACCCGCTCATATTCTAGGCTTGCTTGCATTGACTGATATCGATCCTTTCTATATGATGCCAAGATCCTGATACACATATTGCATGATTGTATTTTACAGGATGATGCCAGAGATCTGATTGTTATTAAACCTACCTATGGGACAAAGTTGTGGACTTGATTGATTTCCACAACACTTAATAACAATCAGTCTTGCCGTCCACTCGGACAAGAGGCGGAAATGGCGGGACACAAGATGATCCAGGTACCGACATTTGGCGCCGACCCACAAGCGGTGGATTCGGGCTCTGAGCTGACGCATTGGCTCAAGACACTGGATAATCAGTTCAAAGCCCAGGATGCCGTTGTCACTGATGAAACGAAACTGGACGTGCTGCAGACTAAAGTACACCATAACGTCTACAGGAGCATCGAACAGTGTACGACGTACAATGCCGCTGTGACAGAGCTAAAACGGATTTACATTAAGAAACGGAGTGTGGTGTATTCCAGGCATCTGCTCGCAACGCGGTGTCAACAGCCCGCTGAGTCGATAGATCACTTCGCCCAAGAGCTGCGACGCCTACTTGCAGAAAGTACTCAAGAGGTACGCACTCATGAGCAAGTCCAAGATGATCTTGTCCGAGATTCTTTTGTCTCTGGGATCAGCTCTTCGACTCTCAGACTAAGACTTTTGGAGACAGCGGACCTGACGTTCACGGAAGCTCTACGGCTGGCACACGTATACGCTGAGGCCCGGGAGCAATCTAACGCCTATGACCACACACGGGTCGTTGCGGGGACTTCTCAACACGCGCGCCCGGAGAGAGCTACCACCGAGGATACGGGAGCGGACTCGACCACACTAGCAGAACCTCTTGCCGCTCCCGAGGACCGGATTCAGGCTTGGCGGCAGCTGCGGTGGCTAGACCAAAGCCTGTACGAAACGCTACGTGTTACTTCTGCGGGAATCGACAACATCCCAGGTCTGCGTGTCCGGCTCGGGAAGCGATATGCCATTTGTGTTCGACAAAAGGACATTTTGCAAAAGTTTGCCGAAAGACTGCGCGGGGCACACGAACTCGCGCGACCTTGAATGGGCTTATCGCCGAGCCAACGGGCCGAGCACAGAGCGGGGCGCCTCACCCGGCTTTGATGAGCGGCGCTCCTCCTCGTGGGCCCCTGGCTGCGCGCTCGACCGTGGTGAGATACATCGGGCCGCCAAAACAAGTGGCGCTAACACGACCGAACGCGGAGCGACCGTCCTTGACTGGTATCCGAACGTCTCATGATGGCTTTGAGACTCACCGCGTGACACGAGCGCCATCCGAAGGCTGCTCGTACGAACTACAAGCTCTTGCTTCAGCACATGAAACTACAGTTGGCTTCGACCCTTCTCGCGTGACACGAGCGCCATCCGCTGGCTGCTCGTACAAACTACAAGCTCCTGCTTTGGAACGGCAAACTATGCGCTTGACACTAGCGCCCTCCGGAGGCTGCTCGAACGACCGGAAAACTGTAGCCGGCGTTGGATCTACACGCGAGGCGCGATCATCTCGCTCGGATGGCTCACTACCTGCCGGACCTCCCGGCCTTGCTCAGGACATTATTCCACTTATGATCGAAGGCATTTTTGCGCGAGCTTTAATCGATACGGGGTCCACGGATAGTTTTATTGATCATCGACTGGTGCGAAAACATGGATGGCCGGTCCTTGGGACAACACGGCGGATCTTCATGGCCTCCCAAGGGCTTAGGCTCAGCACAAAAGGGGAATGTCGATTGAAGCTTGTGATAAAGGGACGCATGTTTCCAGATGTACATCTCATGGTCTTACCTGCTTTATGTGCTGACATTCTGTTAGAACATGATTTTCTTAAGCGACATGGACGTTTGGAAATGGAATTTGGTGGGACTGACACGCTTGCTGTGTGTGCACTCGCAGGAATGGAAATTGAGCCTCTTTCGCTGTTCCCCAACATGACCACTGACTGCACACCTGTAGCGGTAAAATCACGGCGCTACTCACGAGCAGACGCGCAATTCATTGCGGAGGAAACGGCCCAGCTCTTAAAGGAAGGTATCATAGAACCTAGCCGGTCGCCGTGGCGGGCCCAGGTCTTAGTGGTGCGAAGTGAAGCGCATCGCAGACGCATGGTAATCGACTATTCACAGACGATTAATCGCTTTACACAGCTGGATGCCTACCCCCTACCGGGGATGGACGCACTGGTTCGACAGGTGGCCCAGTACTCAGTCTATAGCACTCTCGATCTGCGTAGTGCGTATCATCAGATCCCCATCTCTAGGGCCGATCAGATCTATACCGCCTTTGAATCGGGTCAAAGGTTATACCAGTTCACCCGACTACCTTTTGGGGTGACGAATGGGGTCCCCTGTTTTCAGAGGGCTATGGACGACCTCATTACGAAGGAGAACTTGACAGATGTCTTTGTATATCTGGACAATCTAACAGTTTGTGGGGATGACCAGGGGCATCATGATGCTAATCTGAAGCGCTTCCTCGAGGTCACGCAGAGGTATCGCCTAACCATGAATGAAGCTAAGTGTCGTTGCTCCCTGCGCACGATAGATCTTCTGGGGTACACCGTGACCCACGGCTGTCGCTCCAGATAAGGAGCGTCTGCGACCTTTGCTCGATATGGCTCCGCCCTGCGATCGAGCTTCGCTGAAGCGTGCTCTCGGGCTGTTCGCCCATTATTCTAAGTGGGTGCAAAATTTCTCTGCGAAGCTCTGCCCCCTTGTGGCCTGCGACACGTTCCCCATGAGCCCAGCTGCCTTTAGGGGCCTTAAGTCCGACATCGCTGGCGCCGCTGTGGCGACGATCGACAAGAGCAAATCTTGCATCTTAGAAAGTGATGCCTCGGATCATGCGATAGCGGCGACTCTCTCCCAGGGGACTCTCTCCCAGCGCCCTGTGGCTTTCTTTTCGCGGACTCTCACCTCCGCTGAGCGGAGGCATTCGTCTGTCGAAAAGGAAGCGTACACGATCGTCGAGTCGATTCGGCGATGGCGACCGTACTTGCTCGGGCAATGCTTCCAAATCATCATGGACCAACAAAGCGTGGCGTTCATGTACGACACCTTACATGCTCAACGCATTAAGAATGAGAAAAATCACTCGCTGGCGTATCGAACTCACCGACTTCTGCTACACCATCAAATATCGCCCGGGGAAGGATAACCTGGTCGCCGACGCCGGCTACGTGCGCGGATATCATAACTTTGGAGGGTCTGTGCGCACTGCACGACACTATGTGTCATCCTGGGGTGACGCGTTTCGCTCATTTTGTGCGTCGTGGTAAGCTGCCGTACTCGGTTGAGGACATCCGCTGGGTCTGCCGCGACTGCGCTGTATGTGCGGAACTCAAACCGAGTTTTTACAACCCTCCCATGGGGACGCTGGTTAGGGATACTAGACCGTGGGAGAGATTGGCGATGGATTTCAAAGGACCGCTGCCGGTGTCGAGTAACTCTCGTTATCTGCTCACTATCGTTGATGAGTACTCGCGATTCCCTTTCGCTTATACGTGCGCGGATATGACGGCTGCCACAGTCATATGGTGCCTGCAGAATTTGTTTTCTATGTTTGGGTATCCGGCCTACGTGCATACCGATCGGGGTGCGGTGTTCCTGTCCCAGGAAGTGAGGTGGTTCTTGCTCCAAAATAATGTCGCTTTGAGTTACACCACTCCGTACAGACCCCAGGCGAATGGGCAGGTCGAACGCTTCAATGGGATTATATGGAGGGCCGTCATGCTAAGCCTCAAGACCCTCGGCCGGGGCCTAGATAAATGGGCTTGGTCGCTACCTGCGGCGCTGAACTCGATCAGGGCTCTACTATGTACGGCCACCAACCAGACTCCTCACGAAAGACTGTTCCACCACCTTAGAAGCTCGGGTAGTATCCGATCTTTACCCAGTTGGCTCGCTGAGCCGGGGCCGGCCTATCTCAAACGTGCGGTTCGCACAAGCAAGTACGATCCCTTAGTGGATAAGGTGCAGGTACTCCAGGCTAATCCCGAGCATGCTTGTGTGATGACGGCAGATGGACGTGAGTCCACTGTCTCCGTACGCCATCTCGCCCCTTGTGGGGTCATCGAACCTTATCGGGATATCGATGAACCGATCTACGAGTCTATGGACTCTCCTGAAGCTTCCCCTATGGAGCATCTGCCGTCCCTCCCTTCGCCAGATACACCCCTGCCTGAAGGCACTGAGGTGCCCCCTCCGACACCTGCCTCCAGCGGCTACTCCGATGCAGGGGACTCGGGGCTTGGGGATGTCGTACCCGGTAGTTTCCGGACCCGTGCTGGCAGGGTAATTCGCCACCCTGACCGCTACGGATGGACCGACTGACATGGAATGACATCCCCAATCAATTAATGCTGACACGCGCGCGCTTGATTCCTGCCTAACGGCAGTGTAGTTCTAATGGCGGGGAGAATGTAGTGAAAATGTATCGAAGTTGAACCCAGGTGTGATGCTCACTTAAACCGCTGAGAGGCGTCTATAAGACCTCGGACGTCCGCGACTCTGGGCCACTCCTGCGACATTATACTATGACATGTAGTCTTGGATGGTACGTACCCGCTCATATTCTAGGCTTGCTTGCATTGACTGATATCGATCCTTTCTATATGATGCCAAGATCCTGATACACATATTGCATGATTGTATTTTACAGGATGATGCCAGAGATCTGATTGTTATTAAACCTACCTATGGGACAAAGTTGTGGACTTGATTGATTTCCACAACAGTACTTACTTTTTCCACATGCAAAATTTGCATTTATGTTTATTTAAATTATACAATGGACTACAAAATGTAACTATTTCATGATATTTGTTATATTATATCACATTTATCTATCAATATTGTGGAAATGAAGATCAAATAGCTGTATGTTGAAATATATTGAAAAAGTCAAAACTTTACATGGGGTGTACTTACTTTTTCACGTGACTGTGTGTGTGTGTATATATATATATATATATATTAGGGTGGTCCTCAAATGTAAACATTAACTTTTCTAAAGTGCTTTTCCATTTTTTTATTACACCTGTAGAGAGAACAAATTGGGTAAAATTTCATTTCATTTTGAAAACTTTTACCACTGTCACATGGCCCCTGCTATTCTGCTAATCAGCACTATACAGAAATTATTTCGGTTTGTTTCAGTTATGATGGCGAGTGCAAGTACTTCAAGAAGAGCAACCAGAAAAAAGAACCATGTGTGGCTGATAGGCTGCCATATTGAAAAACTACCAGAAATTCGGCTCCCATCTTGGCAAGAGATTCTGCAGCAATACTTTAAGCTCCATCATGCTGAGAAATTGGACATAAGCAGTGCCGCAACAACTGTTGTTCGTGAGACATTATGCATCTGGGAGAAAGCACGGATCCCCACTGCAGATGAGCGGAATATCATTGCAAAACTAGAGAGAAAAGTAGAACAATACAGATCCATCCTGAAAGGAAAGAGCCGACGATCTGTCCCTCAGATAAAGAAAGAAGAGCAGTTTCAAACCGGTCTACGTGACTTATTTGACATTGCTCATGTTGATGTCCTTGATCTGATCAAAATACCAGAGGACCGTGAATTCCTTAAGGCACAACGGGAGCCAGGTCGACGGGGCTTTATGGTTGGTGTTGACAAGGTGCTAGCAGGAAAAGAGGAGCGGACACATCAACGCGACAAGGTGTTGACTGAAAGAGAGCAGCATGAAAAAGAGAAGCAAGCACTCCAAGCAGCCCGAGAGGAGACTCTTGAGCTAGCATCATCAACAGACAGCAATGCTGAAGCCAGTGATCATGACGACTCTGCTGTTCTATCTGCTTCAAAGAGGCAGAGCCGAAAGCGTGCAAGTAGCATTGTTACACCAGACCTAACAGCAGCTCTTGACCGCACCAAGGTTAGCGATCGATCAGCTGTTCACATCTTGTCAGCAGCAGCCACTGCTCTGGGACACGACCCTTCAGAGTTGGCCATCAACCGCATATCGATCAGGAAATCCAGGCGGATCCAACGGAAGACAATTGCAGGTGACATCCAGGCATCCTATGCTCCAAACACAAGTCTGGTGGTTCATTGGGATGGCAAGCTCCTTCCAGACGATGGGACTAAAAAAGTTGATTGCCTTCCTGTCATTGTCAGTGACCCACAAGGAACTGGAAAGCTTCTGGGTGTGCCAAAGCTGCCAGCAGGAACTGGACTAGCAACAGCTGCTGCTGTTATGCAATGCCTCGAAGAATGGCATTTGCAAGACATGGTGGCAGGTATGAGCTTTGACACGACAGCCAGCAACACTGGTTCAGCACTTGGTGCGTGCACTATTTTGCAGCAAAAGCTTGGACGACCACTATTACATTTTGCATGCCAGCATCACATTCTGGAACTAGTGGTAGAGGCAGCAATGGCAGCATTCAAACCATTTCTTGGTCCATCAAAAGGACCTGAGATAGCCGTCTTCAAGCGTTTCCAGTCAAACTGGAATTCCTTTGACCAAAGGAAGTTTAAGCCAATGATGCCTGATGACCTGGACTCTGTAGTTTCAGGTGTATTTTTAAGTTGCAAAGAAGATGTCGTTTCATTCTGCATCCAGAAACTGGAATCGGGCCAACTACGAGATGACTACCGTGAACTTCTTGAGTTGACTATTATTCTGTTTGGTGAGCGTCCTCCGAGAGGATTCAGGTTCATGCAGCCAGGAGCCATGCATCGGGCAAGATGGATGGCCCGTGTGATTTATGGAATCAAGATCTACTTGTTCCGTGATCAGTTTCGACTGACCCCAAAGGAACTCACTGGCATAAAGCGTTTTACAGCATTTGTTGGAGCAGTGTATACCAAAGCCTGGTTCAGCGCTCCATCTGCCATTGGTGCTCCCGCTGGAGACCTAGCTCTCTTAAAATCACTCATTTTCTATCCTGATTCAGTGATTGCCGAAGCCACCAGCAAAAAGCTTTCCAATCACTTGTGGTACCTCAGCGAAGAACTGGCAGGACTTGCTCTGTTTGACGATAGTGTCGAGCTTGATGTCAAGCGAATGATAGTAGCTGCTCTTAAAGAAGAATGCGAAGAGAATCCTCAACCACGGGTACATGTAGATCTTACAGCAAAATAAGCCATCGCTGCCAAGACTGTTGCAGATTTTGTTACTTCTGCCTCACTGCGAATTTTTACTGCATTCAAAGTCAATACTGACTTCCTAGAAAAGGACCCTGGTGAGTGGGCCGATGACCCATCATTTCAGTCATCACAGCAAGTCTTGCGCAGTATTGCCACTGTCAACGACTTTGCAGAACGTGGTGTAGCATTAATACAGGACTACAATCAAGTCTTGACAAAGGATGAACAGCAGCGGCAGTACCTGTTGCAAGTTGTTGAGTGGCATCGCCATCAGTTCCCCGACGCAAAGAAGATAAGGAGGAAATAATTTACCACAGAACTTATTAATGAGGAATCAATGGTCTGGAGGACTCTTACTCTGTGTTTATGATGATTGTCATACATTCTTACTGATTTGGGATTACATCTGAGTGTTAGTTTATTAAAAACAATTTTGTGTGTCGATACTGAAACATTGTAATTTTCAACCCATGTGTGACAGTAGTAAATGAAGTCGTATAGAAACCATCTTTGGCACATGTCATTTTTTCACAATAAGGAACAATGTTAGCAACAAGCACCTGAAAAAAGTCCAATTTTATTTTTTGGTGTACATTTGAGGACCACCCTAATATATATATATATATATATATATATATATATATATATATATATATATATATATATATATATATGTATATATATATAGAGTATATAACCTTGACCTTGACTTACGAGTGCACCAACTTACGAGTTTTCCGAGATACGAGCCGTCGCTCGGGCGGTTTATTGCTTTGAGATGCGAGCCGAGATCTGAGTTACGAGCTTACGCCACCCGCCACCAGGTGGGTTCCGGTCACGTGGTTATCTTGCCGTGCAAGCATATCTGCCGTATATCGCTGCTGTTTTGTTTTCGCATTTTGGTTATTTTGGAGCTTACGCCTTCGCCACCAGGTGGGTTCCGGTCACGTGGTTATCTTGCCGTGCAAGCATATCTGCCGTATATCGCTGCTGTTTTGTTTTCGCATTTTGGTTATTTTGGAGCTTACGCCAGCCGCCACCAGGTGGGTTCCGGTCACGTGGTTATCTTGCCGTGCAAGCATATCTGCCGTATATCGCTGCTGTTTTGTTTTCGCATTTTGGTTATTTTGGAGCTTACACCAGCCGCCACCAGGTGGGTTCCGGTCACGTGGTTATCTTGCCGTGCAAGCATATCTGCCGTATATCGCTGCTGTTTTGTTTTCGCATGTTGGTTATTTTGGAGCTTACGCCAGCCGCCACCAGGTGGGTTCCGGTCACGTGGTTATCTTGCCGTGCAAGCATATCTGCCGTATATCGCTGCTGTTTTGTTTTCGCATGTTGGTTATTTTGGAGCTTACGCCAGCCGCCACCAGGTGGGTTCCGGTCACGTGGTTATCTTGCCGTGCAAGCATATCTGCCGTATATCGCTGCTGTTTTGTTTTCGCATGTTGGTTATTTTGGAAAATTTCTTAGTTTTAACCATGGGTCCTAAGTAATTGAGTGCCAAGGGCAGTACTGAGAAGAAGAAGAGGATGATGTGCTTGGATATAAAACACGCAATCGTCGAAAAACATGAGCGAGGTGTGCGTGTTGTCGACTTGGTGAGGCAGATGTGAAGGCAGCTGAAGATTTTATTATAACTTTTGCCGAACTGATAGAAGCCGAACGATACATCCCCCAGCAAATCTTCAACTGTGACGAGACAGGGCTCTTCTGGAAAAAGATGCCGAGGAGGACGTATATAACGGCAGAGGAGAAGAGCATGCCAGGCCACAACTTGTTCAGAGTGCCGGCGATAGCTCGCCTTCTCTTTGTGGAAGACACGGTGAGATCCTTAACATCCAACAACTAATGGGACGCAAACGGGGCGCCCAGTTTAGCGGTACACACATTGATGAATCACCCTGCCTGTGATTCACCCATGACAGGTTATAGCTGGGTCGGGATTCAAACCCAGGCTGGACAGTTTAGAGTCAAGTGTGCGTACCTCCAGTCCAGGCCATCCTGCCAACTTGTATGCTGCATACAGGTGAAATATAAAGCGCGAGATATTTTTATATATACTGCATATTTAAAAAAAAATTGGTGTGGTTTTTGGCGGGCTGGAACGGATTAATAGCATTTCAATGCATTTTAATGGGGAAATTTGATTTGAGAAACGAGCAAATTGAGTTACGAGCTCGGTCACAGAACGAATTAAACTCGTAAGTCAAGGTTCCACTGTATATATATATATATATATATATATATACATACATATACAGTGAAACCTTGACTTACGAGTGCACCAACTTACGAGTTTTCCGAGATACGAGCTGTCGCTCGGGCGGTTTATTGCTTTGAGATGCGAGCCGAGATCTGAGTTACGAGCTTACGCCACCCGCCACCAAGTGGATTCCGGTCACGTGGTTATCTTGCCATGCAAGCATCTCTGCCGTATATCGCTGCTGCTTTGTTTTCGCATTTTGGAGCTTACGCCACCCGCCACCAGGTGGGTTCCGGTCACGTGGTTATCTTGCCGTGCAAGCATCTCTGCCGTATATCGCTGCTGCTTTGTTTTCGCATTTTGGTTATTTTGGAGCTTACGCCACCCGCCACCAGGTGGGTTCCGGTCACGTGGTTATCTTGCCGTGCAAGCATCTCTGCCGTATATCGCTGCTGCTTTGTTTTCGCATTTTGGTTATTTTGGAGCTTACGCCACCCGCCACCAGGTGGGTTCCGGTCACGTGGTTAGCTTGCCGTGCAAGCATCTCTGCCGTATATCGCTGCTGCTTTGTTTTCGCATTTTGGTTATTTTTATTAAATTTTTAAATGTTTTAAAGTTTAAATATTTAAATGTTTATTAACATTTTGGTTAGATTTTATTATAACTTTTGCCGAACTGATAGAAGCCGAACGATACATCCCCCAGCAAATCTTCAACTGTGACGAGACAGGGCTCTTCTGGAAAAAGATGCCGAGGAGGACGTATATAACGGCAGAGGAGAAGAGCATGCCAGGCCACAACTTGTTCAGAGTGCCGGCGATAGCTCGCCTTCTCTTTGTGGAAAACACGGTGAGATCCTTAACATCCAACAACTAATGGGACGCAAACGGGGCGCCCAGTTTAGCGGTACACACATTGATGAATCACCCTGCCTGTGATTCACCCATGACAGGTTATAGCTGGGTCGGGATTCAAACCCAGGCTGGACAGTTTAGAGTCAAGTGTGCGTACCTCCAGTCCAGGCCATCCTGCCAACTTGTATGCTGCATACAGGTGAAATATAAAGCGCGAGATATTTTTATATATACTGTATATTTAAAAAAAAATTGGTGTGGTTTTTGGCGGGCTGGAACGGATTAATAGCATTTCAATGCATTTTAATGGGGAAATTTAATTTGAGAAACGAGCAAATTGAGTTACGAGCTCGGTCACAGAACGAATTAAACTCGTAAGTCAAGGTTTCACTGTATATATATATATATATATATATATATATATATATATATATATATATATATATATATATATATATACATATACATATATATATATATCAATTTTAGCCCTATTTCTCAACGGTGAAGAATCATGTATTAATTAAAATGACACTCAGTTGAGCGCATAACCTCCATCAAGCTGCACAGTTCATGATTTGTATCCCACTGATAGGCCGGATCAGCATCCGTACCTGAAACAAAATCCAATCGGCTCGTTATTGTCCCCTACCCCAAATCATCCACCAAGTTTCTTCATAACCTGTCCACAATTTTTTTGAAATATCCTACTATTATTTGAAATATCCTACTGTATATCCTTTTTGGCCCTATGATCTCAATAGTGAAGAATAACTTGAAACGTTCTCGGATCCAGATCCAGACCTTCACCAAAGTCAAATCAATTGGTCCTTGTCACACACTCAACCGTCCACCAAGTTTCGTCCAAGTCCGTCCACAACTTTGAAATAACCTGCTCACAGACATCCAACACACACAAAAAATTAAGAAACTATTGTATCCGGATGTAGATTTACCAAAATCGAATCAGTGCATTCTTATCACACTCAAAACATGTTCACCAAGTTATCATCCAAATCTGCCCATAACATTTTGAGATATCGTGTGATATATTGTTTTTGGTCCTATCACTCAATGTTGAAGAATCAAACAAAAACTCCTCATATCCGGATGTAGATCTTCGCCAAAATTGAATCGGTGCGTCCTTGTCACAACCTGTCCTCTGCCCACAAATTTCGTCCGATTCCATCCATCATTTGAGATGTCATGCCATATATTGTTTTTGGCTCCATCTCTCAATGGTGACGAATCACTTTAAAAAATTCTTGGATCTGGATCTTCACCAAAATTGAATTAATTAGTCCTTGCCATGCACCAAACCTGTCCACCAAATTTTGGTCGAATCCATCCATAACTTTTGAGAAATCCTGCTCACAGACAAACAAACAGATAGGGGTGAAAACATAACCTCCGTCCACCATCAGTGACAAAGGTAAAAATGAAATGAGAAAGCTTTATAAGAATAAAAGTATAAGGGGATTGTGAGATGACAGTACGTATGCTGATGCCTTATGCAAGCTTTCTATTGCTATTAAGAATGTCTATGGTGGTACAGCTTTGAAAATGTGGAGGGTTGTGCATTGTAAAAAAATAGTGAGGGTTTAAAGTGAAGGAAACGTGTGTAAAACCTCTTGTAATCCACCAGGTGCACCGGGTGGCAAGAGAAGAGCAGGGGAGAGCGAGGACGAGAGAGAGAGAGAGAAAGAGCGAGGACGAGAGAGAGAGAGAGAGAGAGAGAGAGAGAGAGAGGACGAGAGAGAGAGAGAGAGAGAGGACGAGAGAGAGAGAGAGAGAGAGAGAGAGAGAGGACGAGAGAGAGAGAGAGAGCGAGAGCGAGAGAGAGCGAGGACGAGAGAGAGAGAGAGCGAGGACGAGAGAGAGAGAGCGAGGACGAGAGAGAGAGAGCGAGGACGAGAGAGAGAGAGAGAGAGAGAGAGAGCGAGAGAGAGAGAGAGAGGAGCTATGGATGCCTAGAGGGGCAGAGTGTTGTCCAGACAGGAGGGGAGGAGCCTGTATCGTGCGGACTCGGTGACCTTGAGATCAAGAGTTGAGGAAAATTGGCAATGTGGCAAAGGGGAGGAGCTTGAGAGGGACAGAGAGATCGCGCAAGTTCTGAGGAGATCAGAGAAGTCTGAGGAAAAATGGAGTGTTGCCAGGGAGAGCGTCACACACAGAAGAGAAAAAAGGGTCATTCCTCCGAGGACAGCTGCTCGTCTGCATGCCTGCTGGTGTTCCTCCCTTCTCATATAGGAGGCCATCATGGTAAGAGAAACACCTGTTTCCGTCACCCGATGCGTGTTCGTCTGTTTCTCATCCTGACTCACCTTCCTCATCACCTCCTCATTGCCTGATCACCCCACCTATTTGTGGCTGCTCAGCACTCCATCTTCCTCCATTACCACAACATTGCCTTTCCTTCGATGATGCTGAACACTGCTTTCACGGACGACCTCTTAGTTCGTTTACTCCTGTTACTGAGGAAATTGTCAAATGTACAATCCTCAAGTCAAACACAAAAACATGTGATCTTGACCCCCTTCCCACCGATTTGTTTATCGAGTGTTTGGACACCCTCCTCCCATTTATTACTGCAGTTATCAAGTTATCAATGATTCTCTGACTACGGGTTCATTTCCGCTTCTCGTTAAACAAGCTCTTGTTAAGCCACTTCTTAAAAAGCCCACCCTTGACCTTAACGACATGAAAAATTACCGTCCTATCTCCAACCTGTCTTTCCTGTCAAAGATCACAGAAAGAATTGTGCTATCACAGATGAATGACCATCTAGTTTCAAATAATCTTTTCAATTCTCACCAGTCAGCATATAGACCAGGCCATAGCACCGAGACCGCTCTCCTAAGAATAACCAATGATCTTCTGACCTCTCTTGACTGTGGTAAGGTTTCCGTTCTTGCTCTTTTGGACTTGCCTGCCGCCTTTGACACGATTGACCATAGTGTCTTAATTCGTCGTCTTGAAATCACATTTGGTATAACTGGTACTCCCCTTTCTTGGCTGATGTCCTATCTTACTGATAGAGTGCAAACTTGTTGTCAATGGCCAGAAATCAGCCCCTTCTCCGCTTTCCTTTGGCGTTCCCCAGGGCTCAGTCCTGGGACCTATCCTCTTTCTTTTGTACACTCAGCCTCTATTTGATCTTGTTGCCAGACATTCAGTTGATCACCACGCCTTTGCGGACGACAATCAGCTGTACAAAGGAAGCACGATTCAACAAATCGTGCCCACTGTTGAAGTGTTAGAAGGCTGTATTGCCGACGTGAAGGTGTGTGGATGACCCAAAACAAACTTCAGCTGAACGATGCTAAAACAGAGTCTATGATTGTAAGATCACACAGATGTCCTCTACAATGTTCATTTCCTACCACTATTCATGTTGGTGAAACCGATGTAAACTTTGTTTCGTCGGCCAAGAACCTTGGTGTGGTTTTCGACTGTAACATGACATTTTCCAATTTCCAAGCAAGTACTTCAAACTTGCAAATCAGCATACTTTCAGCTGCGAAAGATCGCATCCATTCGCCACTTTCTTACTCCTCAAGCTGCTCTAACTCTGGTCTGTGCCCTTGCCCTCTCAAGGCTAGACTATTGTAATTATTTGTATGCTGACTGCCCTCAGTTTCTCTTGGATAAGTTACAAAAGGTTCAAAACTCTGCCGCTCGTCTCGTCTGTAAGGCGAAGAAGTCTGACCATGTTACTCCGCTGCTTGAATCTTTACACTGGCTGCCTGTCTCTGCTCGTGTACAATACAAAATTTGCACACTATGTTATAAATCATTGTGTGGAACGGGACCTCACTATTTCTCCGATTTGCTCACTCTCTATGAACCTCGGCGACGGCTTCGTTCAAGCGATGACTCTATGACCTTCGAGCCGCTGCGCACCAGCACCAAGTCGTTTGGCGAGAAATCCTTTTCCTTTGCTGCACCTCTGCTCTGGAATGACTTGCTTTCCTCTGTTCGACATGTTGACTCTCGTCCTGCCTTTAAAACTTAAACCTCCCTCAAAACTTAAACCTCCCCTTAAAACCTCCCTCAAAACCTATCTGTTTCACAAGTCTTTCAAAGTCTAAGTCCTGTTTCCCCTTTGGTTTGAGGTGGGACAGAGATCGAGAGTATGTCTGTGTGCATGTGCGGGGGAGGGAGGGGAGGAGGAGGGGGAGTACACATCTGTGGGTTTTGAATGGGGAGGGAGAGGAATAGGGCAAGAGTGAAGGTGTGTCTGTGTGTGTGTATGTTTGTGTGTGTGTGTGTGTGCGTTCGCATGATAATGTAAAGTGCCATGAGGGTAGTTTACTCTGCTTGATGGGGCTATATAAGACTCCTTTATTATTATTATTATTAACAGAGATAAGCCACCCAGTTTTTGTTCCCTATGCCCATCTGTGCTCGAGTCCGTGTGTGGCGCCATAGGTCCATGGTTCTTTTGTATTACTTATTGAATGTATATTTCCTAATAATTGGTGTTGTTGTTTTGGGAAATAAACCCGTTTGTTTTATAAGCATTAAGGTGTTCGTGTTTCTATTCACAACTGCGTGTGCGTGGTCCGCCATCATTCGGAACGTCTCCACAGGTGTTAAAAGTTTCAGTAAATCATGGGATTTTAACCTCCCGCTGCAACGTGCTCGACGTCAGTTGAGCCGTTGATGCGACAACACAATTAAACTGTTTTATTAATGCTAAGAAATGTTAGTTTGTTATCTTAGACCCTCACCTCCTCAGCAAGTTATATTTGACCAACAGGCCCTCATTTATGTGGTTATCTTCATGTTTGTATCATCCCAACTAACATTTTTTTTAATTTTTAATGAGCATTCATTCCATTATCCTAGACGACTGCGATATGAAAGTGACAGATGTGATTGGTAAAAATGTACTACTCTTGGATAGTTTTATTTTTTGTTCTTGTTTTTAAAAAATTGTTTTTTAAATACCACGACATCAAAGTAACAAAATAACACACTCAATAAAGTAAAACTGGCAGAGCAACACAACTTACAATGGGTTGCTTTGTAACGTCCACCAGATCCTTGATGTTATAGTATTGGTGCTTCTCGAATGCCGAGAAAAGCATATCCAGTACCTGTTGCTTGTCAGCCCGAGCTCGCTTCCCTTCCTCCTTCTTCCGCCGTTCAAACTCAATCTATTAAGGATGCACGTAGAGAAAAAATAACTTTTGTGCAAGGTGTGAAGTACCATTTGCCATTGCATTGATGGTTTATAGTTGAAAATGTACATATGACACATCATCCAAGTGCTCAAGCACGCACATTGTACTGATGGTTGGAAACAGGCAGGTAGTTTGTCGTTATTGCCTTATCCAGCTGCTGGGACAACCGGACTGGCTTGGCCGATTGCTCCATGTGGATTCTGGGATGTTGAAAGATGAGCACAATTAGTTAGCTTCCTGGATGAGATGATGTACATCAGGTGAGCCAGTTGTTTCGTATAAGTTACAACCTCAGATATAATCCACTAACCATGGAAAATCGACTATATTTTAGACAATGCATTCATGTTCCGTTAAGTAGTTTTACAATGTAATTCAATGCAATGTTGAACACTTCCTTTTGGAAATGTAAATAGTGCAAAGAGAGATCAGGAATGTATACCAGCAAAATGCCTTTTTCATTTCTTGAAACAATTACATCACCTCCAAAATAATTTCATATACTGCTACTTCAGAATGATGTAGACTTCCAGTGCCCTCAGAAAGTATTCACCCCTCTTGACGTTTTCACATTTTCTTGTTTTTACAGCCTAAATTTAAAATGGATAAAATCAAGATTTTCTGTCACTGTTGTTCCACATAATACCCCATAATGTCAAAGTGGAATTTACTTTTTTAGAATTTTTTACAAAATTATTAAAAATTAAGTACAGAAATATCTAATTTACATAAGTATTGAACCCCCTGAATAAATACTTTGTAGAAGCGCCTGCCAGCGATTTACAGCTCTGAGTCTTCTTGGGTATGTCTGGATGGGGAGTGTCGGTAAACAACAATCTTCAAGTATTTTCACAGATTTTCAATGGGATTCAAGTCTGGCCTTTGGCTGGGCCACTCAAGGACTTTCACCTTCTTGTTCTGAAGCCATTCCAGTGTTGCTTTGGCTGTATGCTTGGGATCATTGTCCTGTTGGAATGTAAATCTTCACTGCAGTCTAAGGTCATTTTGCATTCTGAAGGAGGTTCTCCTCAAGGATTTGCCTGTATTCGGCCCCATTCATTGTTCCCTCTATCCTTACAAGTCTCCCATTCCCTGCCGCTGAAAAACATCGCCATAGCATGATGCTGCCACCACCATGCTTCACGGTAGGGATGGTGTTAAATGGGTGATGAGCTGTGCTCAGTTTCTGCCAGACATATCACTTGGCATTCAGGCCAAGGAGTTCAATTTTCCCTCATCAGACCACAGAATGTTTTGCCTTATCCTCTCAGAGTCTTTCATGTGCCTTTTTGCAAACTCCAGGCATGCTGTAATGTGCCTTTTTCTCAGGAGTGGCTTCTGTCTGGTGATTCTCCCACAACACCTAGATTTGTGAAGCGTGCAGAGACTGTTGTCCTTCCGGCAGGTTCTCCCATCTCAGCCAAGGAACTCTATTTCTCTCAGAGTGGTCATTGGGTTCTTGTTCACCTCCCTGACCTTGACCAAGATCCTTTTTGCCCAGATGCTCAGTTTGGTCAGACAGCCAGCTCCAAGAACAATCTATGTAGTTCCATATTCTTCCCATTTCCTAATGATGGAGCTCATTATGCTCTTGGAAACTTTCAACACTAGAAATTACTTTATACCCTTCCCCAGATCTACACCTCCTCACAATTCTATCTTAGAGTTCTAGGGACAGTTCCTTGGACTTCATCGTAGAGTTTCTGCTCTGACATGCACTGTCAACTGTGGGACCTTATATAGAAAGGTGTGTTTCTTTCTAAATCATGTCCATTAATTGAATTGGCCACAGGTGGACTCCTATCAAGTTGTTGAGACATCTCAGGAATGATCAAAAGGAAACTGTATGCACCTGAGCTCAATTTGGAGTTTCATGCAAAGGGGTCAAATACTTATTGATTGAAGACATATTATTTCGTTTTTAATGACTTTGTAAAATTCTCTAAGAATACATATTTCACTTTGACATGATGGGGTATTTATGTGTAGATCAGTGCCATAAACATCTCAAATCAACCATTTAAAATTCAGGCTGTAAAACAACAAAATGTGAAAATGTCAAGGGGTGTGAATACTTTCTGAAGGCACTGTACCATAACCAAGCAAAATAAGTTAACATAATTAAGCATGTAAAAGTCTATAACCATTTTGAACAAAATGTATGTTTTGTGACATGCTCAGAATGCTGTGCAGAGTCAAAGGAGAATGCAATATTTTCCAGTGTTACGACATGACATTCATACGTTATCAACTGGTCCTGGACGAAAAATTGTTTATCTACATCATTGTATCCTTAAGGGTGTAGTACTGGTGAACAGGGGTTGTTTTTTTTTTTTTTGTTTTTTTTTTTAGCTGAACAGTTTCCTTATAGTCTTATAAACAAGAATCATGCTATTAGAGGTCATAGAAGTACCCCTAATTATTGAAAAATTCAAATTTCAATTCAATTCAATATAATATTTTGCATGAAATTTGTTATAACTTGGGAAATGCATCATTCTTTTGGGCTGAAATTTGGACAGGATATTCAGAATATCACTTCCTTTAAAATGATGAAGGCTTTTGTTTATAGGAGTAGCCATTGTGGATTTATTGAAGGACAACCAAGTTTTATCTGGTAATTGGCATAATTAGCTAATTAGTGAACATTTGACATAATTTCACAAAATTCTCTCATCAGGTAGTAGAGTAACACATGTATAATACATGTACCAAGTTTTGTGTGAAAAGAATGATAGGTGACATAGAAGATAGAAGTAGAAATGTGTTCTTTGTTTTTCCTTGTTTTTTTATTGACGGTTTAATTTATGCAAATTATATGCATGTAATATGACAAAGAAGCGTTGAAACTGGTCTGAGTTAAAGCCAAGATTATATCTTTCAAGAAAAACTGAAAATTAGATATTAACTTGACTTTGTTTTTGTGTAAAGGCCTCTCAAAGGTACCTATATAGTTTTCTCAATTTTTCACCAGTACTACACCCTTAACGCATGTTTTTCATATACATGATGCAATTTGAATTCGCACACTTTCACAAGCGCAATTCAGTGCAAAGATTCAACACAGAAAATCAACCACTATGGATATTCCGGGATTGAGATTGTCACCTCTTTAGCTTCATGTAAGCATCGTTTCTGCAAGGTTGACAGTCTGCTTTCTGCACTACAATGCCCTCAAAACTTAATTTATCTGTGGAAGACAGGATTGAAGACTTCAGAGCCAAGCAGATTTCTAGTTCACAAGATAACAAAAAGGCACAATATGCAATATTTGACATGCTGACCACTTATCAAGCAAATATCAAAATGTACAATTTTGACTATTTAAAATTACCACCATCGCTATCCGTAAAGACCGACAGCTATGGTGGTTGTTCGCACAGCAAAGGTTGTTTGTGTTACTGAGGCAGGAGGTCTCGACAGACATTTGTACAGCACCCCTACTCGTCTGAAATATTGGTTGACTTTGCCGTTCATTAATGCCTCTCACAACAAACACTAGTTTTATACTTTGTCTTGTCCTCAGCTTGCTCATGTTCAACTTTCTTGTCAATTTCTAGCTTCTCCAATAGTTTAATTGTGTTCCAGTTCTAAATTAGATTTAAAGAAATATTCCATTTAAATCAAACTGCAGAACTTAAGTTTTTTCCCCTACCCTTTTTGCTTAAGTAGAAGGCAAGTGATGGGTAGTAGAAGGTTAAGTGAGTTAAGGCTAGCAGAAAGTCTTCTTATTTGCTTAAGTTGAGTGAACTAAATGGAGGTCGGTTTTGACCTGGAAGGAAGACAAAACAATGTTTCTGCAAGTTATATCACAAAACATTCAAGGGCCTTCCATCAAGCAAGTATTTCTATGAAGAGGATTTCTATTATTAAATGTACTTCATAGCAAACCAGAACTTAAAACCCCGTGTAGTGTACATTATGTGAACAACTTTGGACATTGGAGCTAATAGCACACTTGCTGTGACCGAGATCATAGTGAATTGTTGGGTGAAACAAAAGTCTGCCCGTAGCTATATTACAGAGATGTTGATGTCAAGTTTATGAAAGTTAATGTAAGAACTGTGTGGGGATTATAGAAGAAGAGTAATATGCTAGCAAAATTTGTGGACATTATACATGTATTAAAAAGCCTGGTGTTGGCATAGCGGTTAGGGTGCCGGCTTGAGATCCTAGAATCCTGGGTTCAAATCCCGGTCGATCGCTGAATTAACGCCAGGGGGGTTGACTCAGCCTGTCATCCTTCCGAGGTCAGCAAATTGAGTACCAGCTGGCTGGGATGAATGATCACGGTGTGTACCCCGATTTAGAATAGGTACACGGTATCCCTGCGCATCGTAAGAGCGTGACCAAGGGTTGGCGTCAGGAAGGGCATCCGGCCATAAAAACATTGCCTCAAACAGGGAACCATGATTGTCATGGGGCCCGCAAGGCTAACCCCCGCTGTAGCGGGGAAAAATGGCCTTAAAACGATCATTCATTCATTCATATATACAAGTATTAAAAGTAAGTTCACCAAACATTTGTTATCACTTATCACTTTAGGTGGGACTTAAGATAAATAATAATTATCATTGGAGGTGGTAACTTGTAACAATTTTTGTTTATTTAGTTAGAAATTTTGAGTTTGCAAGGTAAAGTGATAATAAGTACCAAAGTGTGTATAAATATTTAAAAGCAACCAAATAACAACATTTTGGGAATGAGATATTGAAAAGTAGAGGCAGGAAATTCCAAAAAATTTACATCGACCTTCACCATCACGCAATATCGATAAAACCCATTTAATGATCACACATTTGCTGAGCTGTTTTCTGCATCTTTAGCAAGTTTATGATTCATTCTTCCCATTTCTGATGTAATTAAGTTATGTATCACAAACATTATTTAAAAAAATAAAAAAATAAAAAATAAAAAAAACAGCAGGACCACCTGCATTATTTACCTGTCTTTTGACCTGAGTTTATAACAGTTGACCATACTCATCACGTCCTAGCAGCCATTCCCAACATTTATTTGCCACTACTCGATCGATGTCTTGCACAGAGTTCCATTTCATAAAAAACTTCATCACTCATCTGCTAAAAGCATCATTCATACAATAAAATGGCGACCAATTTACAAAATATGCGAACAACTGCCAGATGCAAATCTCCTGCCAAGCTGCTTCGGAGGTGTCATACGGACTACCTTGAAACAGGTGAAGGCACTATGTTGGTATTTACGACATCGCTTGATCGCATCATTGAAATATCATTCAGTCTCCTGACTGTGGATTTTTCAGTAGATTCGCTTTAATTTTTTGGAGGGAACAATTAATTGATGTGCAGTTCCTGAGGTCAGTTCCCACATTGTAGTCATGTAAAATAATCGAAAAAACAAAAAGCTCATAATATTCACTTAACCAGAGACTCACCTGATGGTCCTTTTGTGAAAACTCCAAGTGACTGTCCACCAGTTTGGATGGAAAAGTCATGGTGTCGTGGTGTCGCCACCACAGGAGTTTTGATGGATGTGCTGTGAAATACTGCCAACTCTTCATTGAGGGAAAATGATACCTACTCACAAAAATGTACAGACTATCACAGAAAGGAGTGGTTTTCTGCACATCATACAGCATGACTGCAAAAAGGGCCAGAAGTGATAAAAGGCATAAGAAGAAAAAAAAATTTTAATATAAAAACAAACACAGCAAATGGAATTTGTCAGACAATAAAGAACCAGTCTTCCTCATGAAGGCTAACGTTGATTGAATTTGAACATGGGCAATGGCATATGGAAGCACTGCTTAATGACAGCGTTGATATTGACACAGAGATGTAGCACAGGGGTTAGCATAAAATGTAGGATGAAGAAATTGAGAATGAACAAATTCCTCTGTCACGAGAATGGTGAACAAAGAAGTGGAGGTGAGCAGTTAGTTTGGACATAAGGAGGGTAACAAGGTTCCGATTTCTAGCTGAGCAAGTGTGGCCTGGTCGAGCTTGTGAGGGACAAATAGCTGAAAGGTCAGGTGAAGCGAGACCAGGAATTAGGTGAGCTAAGCCACACACCAGTTGTGGTGGGGCAGGAGCAGGACTAGCACCTCAGCTTCCTGTTGAGCAACTCCGATTAGCTTCATGATCTTGGATTCCACCACTCTCAGGGACCTAAGGTGAGATCTGGCTGCAACAGCCCACAAAGGGCATGCATCATTCATGGATTAAGAGTTAGGAGCCAAGGGTGGCCAAGGAACGACTTCGTTTTTTGCACTAGATTCCAAGGTTCCTTGTTGCACTGGACACCAGTTCGGATACTGCATGCAATCAGATCAGGAAGGGCATATAGCTTATTCAAAGGAACTCCAAACATTGCACCTCTATGAGAGGTTCATTGCAGAAGTAAACTGCCTGGTTTGCCAGGGAGACAAGTGGATCCCTCAAAGGTGTTCTCAGTGGAAAGGCATATGCCAAGTCCCTCTTTTGCCTCAAAACCGTGTGCGAAGCAATGGAGAGGCTGTTGATGGAGCGATTCGCCGAGGAGAACATCACCATCGATATGGTAAAAAATAAATTTTTCGGTAATGGCGGCACTAATTTGCATATTTTACATGCCAAGGATACATGTGGTCACTTCAAGACTGGTCTTATAATGATCTTTGACCCTCAAAATATGGGTCTAGACACCTTGTTTTTTCAGTTATCTGTAATATTGGCGGAGATATGGTGAATAACAGATTTATCCATAATGGCGGCTTAATTTGCATAAAAATGGCACGTGGGACACCCTGACAACTTTTTAACATAGCAAATCGTTTTCTACACATTTTTTCCAATATAAAAATGTCCTTTAGAAATTGATTTCCAGGGGTGCACGCTAACCCCCTCTACCAACCCTACTATTGCAGCAGTAAGGCAGCAAGTTTTGGAGCATCCTAGGGATACCAGCGCAAGACGAAATGGGATGGGATTGCCTTCGGCAACATTCAACGGAATCACAAGACTGGACCTCCACCAACATCCATATCGGATTCACATCCGGCATCAACTTACGCCAGGGGATTTTGCCAGGAGGCTGGTGCTTGCTGGATGGTTGATAGCACGTTGCGAAGCAGATGTCAATTTCCTGCGGTATCTCGTTATCGGCGACGAAGCTGCTTTCGCCATGGACTGCAAGGTCAATACCCATAATGTTCTTGATTATGCACCGACAGGACAACCCCTGGAATTTAATTTTGACACCAACATGAATCGACAAAAGTGGACTGTTTGGTTGGGACTTTGTGGAAGTGGTCAGGTGATCGGACCATTTTTCTTTCAAAGGAATGTCAATGGTAACAGGTATCTGCAGATGATCAATGATGAAATTTTACCGCAGCTGGAGGAGAACTTTGAGCGACAGGTTCGTAGTATCTTCAGATATCTCTCATGGGCCCAAGACGGCGCCCCAGCACATCGACTTATCGCTGTCCGAGATCGACTGAGGGAACTCTTTGGAGACAGAGTCTTCGCCCTCAACCATGCAGTGGAATGGCCGCCAAGATCACCTGACCTCACACCATGTGATTATTTCCTTTGGGGACATTTAAAGAACAAGGTGTTCGTAACTCCTCCCCGTGATTTTGACGAATTGCAGGGCCGTATTCGACATGAAGTGGATGCTTTGCGCAATGACCCGGCTATGGTGAGACGAGCAGTTCTGGGCATGCTCCGCCGCTGTGAGCTTTGTGTTGAAAAGGGAGGTGGAGATGAAGGTGTGGGTGCATAAAGGCCAATCATTCCTGAGAAAAGTTCACATCTGACGTTCATTTTGCACCAATTATCCTGACTTGCATCGATTAGCCAAACTTGTAAAAATGCGATTTGAACTTGTCATTTGCAATGAACATGAACTCGATCATGTGTGACAGCAATGATGCATGGAAGGTATCAATGGAAAGCTGAGGATCTCCTCTTAATTAGTAAACCACATGTAAATTGTCAAAATAAATAACCTTTGCATATTAACCCCTTGAATTTGGATTACCTTTTTTTTGATGCACACTGTATATATGAGCTCCTGCATGAGCCTTAGCTTTTCATCCTGCATCCTGCGCAAGCCAAGCAGTACTTTGTCTCTGAATTTGTCCCGATGGCACAATAGTAGGAGTGAGTTTTTTTTTTTTAACTCTACCTGCATACCTGCCTGACAGTGAAACAAAATTGAAAATCATTCCAGCAGGAAAGCTGCGACGTTTTTAGCCACTGTTTTTAGCTGCGACGAGCAGCTCTATGAGAGGACCGCGTTGTTGTTGTTGTTGTTGTTGTTGTTGTTGGGGTGCCTTTTTGAATAGCGCATGCGCATACACTCGGACGTGCGTTGGTATGAGGTAAGAACATCGCGGACTGAAATCGCGATTTGTTTGAAGAAACGAGAATAAATTTAGCAACAAAGACAACATGAATGTTTTCATATCAATCTCATTTCACAGAACTTGACACAAATTAGGTGTAATCAGTTGATGAAGTATGTTGCGTCGCAAAACAAAGGACAAGACCAGAACTGAAAGACAAAAAGACGCTAGAGCATGCGTATAATTTAATGACTGGTCGAATGTGGTAGCGCATATTGCAACGGATATCCTCATGATTCTACACGTCGCAGCTGGTGACCACACTGTGGTCATTTGTCTCTTGTTGAGAGATAAAGGACACAAACAATATGCACAAATAACTAATGTAATGTTTTAGATTGAATAAGGTGGTGTAATAGCCTGCCACTGCGTCAACGGTGGTAAAATGGCGGTAAACTTCAGGAATTATGACTTTTGTGAAAGGTTTTTACTTTTTCAACAACATGGAGATTTCTTGCCACAAATGGTGAGCAATGAATAGCTCCCGAGCAAAATTTAGCAAAATGAGCGAGTAGCCAAGCTTGTAAAATAGTATTTGTGACAGCAGGTCAAAATCGTGGTGACATCAGAGAGTTCAACAACAGTCAATTACACATTTAAGTGCATCAAAACGATGACCTGGCCAATTTCCAAAAGTTTTAGGTTACATGACAAGAGGCAATCTGAAAAGGCAAGCACAAACATGTTTATATTCTCTCAAAGACAATTTAATCGCGGTGATCTATATGTGACCTTGACGTTTGTGGATTAAATCTCGCCTGGATAGAAGATAAAGGTAAGTAGAAAACAATTACTTCGTATTTACGTGAACAGGAAGACAGTTGTTATCCCCAAATTGACGTTCACTGGAAATGTTTCAAAACAACAACCGCATTTCACAAGCCATTTCAAATACATCCAGCCATTGTGCCGACCTACGATTTCAGATATCTTCTCCAACTACCCCGGCAATTTAAAACGACAATTGTTTGTCCTGTTGTCAGAAAAGCAAAATATATATTGTCCAATCTTTTTATGATGTGTGGAAAACACATTCAAAGTGAAGGCATCTGCCTTAAATCTTACCTGTGGCTTTCCTTGACCTCTGAGAGGGAAAGGGCAAAGGCAGAATGAAAGCCAATCAATAAAATGGAAATTACGAAAGCGAAAAAGGTCGCAGTGATCTGTGGCTCATGAACGTAATGTAATACAACAGAATTTTCTTCTTGAAATTGCACATACAAAAATGGTGAAACGTTTAAACCATCATGTGCTCGTCTAACTAATATAACCCACTCGCCCCTCCTCCCACACAACACCACAACCCCTAAACATGTCCTCCATTCGTCATCCTTCCTCCTAATCCCTCATCTTACAGCAACCGAGGACCCATGAGGGACACTGGTTCAGTCTCTGCAATACTAAAACCTCATAGCCTTAACAACCCGAGCAAAAGAGAAACAGGTCATATTGATCTGTGGAAAAAAGAAAGAAGGTATAAGCTGGAAGTATCAGCCAACACCAAATAACAAGAAATATGTCGTGCATAGTAACACCAAATAACAAGAAATATGATGGTTTGGTCATGTGTTGAGGAAGGATGAAAGTGACTGGTTGAGAAGAGTGATGGAAATGAATGTAGAAGGAAGTAGAGGACGGGGAAGACCGAGAAAGACTTGGCTAAAGATGGTGGAAGAAGAAATGCGGGCAAGGGGGTTAACAAGGGGAGATGCAGAAAATAGGGCAAAATGGAGAAGATTGTCATGGGGACCGCAAGGCTAACCCCCTCTCTAGCAGGGAAAATGGCCTTTAAAATGCCTGTTGTTGTTATAGCACGACACTTGTGAAATCCCTAAAATAAGTTGTTGGCCTATGATGACCTCAAAAATAATTGGTGGTTGAATTAAATGTCCAGATATGCAAATCCTCTTAAATTTTCAAGTGAATTGGATGAAAATTGAGGATTTTAGAAATCTGGCCTATGTTTACCATTTGGCCTATGTTGACATAAAATACTTGGTCGTTGGATTCAATGACATAGTATGCAAATCCTCTTAAAATTTCAAGTCAATCAGATGAAAATTGAGCATTTTAGAAATTTGGCCTATGTTGACCTTTTGGCCTATGTTGACCTTTTGGCCTATGTTGACCTTTTGACCTATGTTGACCTTTTGGCCTATGTAGACCTCAATAATGGTGGTTGAATTTAGTGACCAGATATGCAAATGCTCTTCACATTTCAAGTCAATCGGATGAAAATTGAGGATTTTAGAAATATGACAACGTTGGTGACCTTTTGCCTATGTTGACCTATTGATCTTTTAACCCCAAAAACAATATGCTTCTTGCTTATAACCAACTCTACCATTTGGTGAAATCTGGTTGAAAATTGTGACCTGTAGCCGACTGACATACAGAGACAGACAGACAGAGACAGACAGAATAACGCACAAGACCAACCAATATACTTGAAAAATCTTCGATTTTCGCAAGTACTAAAATAGCCCCGAGTGGGCTGACGGTCATCTCTTGAAGTTATAGTTCGGACCTCTGAATAAATCAAAAAAATCTAACGATTCTGTAGACTTATAGAGTAGAAGGGCTGTATCGGGTTTTAGAGCAATCGGCTGGTAAATAGGGGATGAGTGGGGGGGGATCCAACAGTTCAGGAGGCTTTCAAACCCGGGGGCGCATCATCTGACACCATTGCTATATCTCTTACATTTCTGGTCATGATTGTTTTCTTGGCATATACAGAAGTGGTTTACCATTGCCTTTTTCTGGGCAGTGTCTCTACTAGATGGGTGATCCTATCCATTGTTCTCAATAAGAGAATCCTCTGCCTTGCATCAATGACATACGGCCATTACTGGAATATGTGCCAACTGCCTGCATGGCCATTCACTACCTAATCGCTTGGCCCTCAATTAACCCTGATCGGGAGGCTAAAGTGGGATAGTACACCTTGGCCTAGGGTGGCTAGCGGGTAAATAAATGCAAAGGCATCCTTCATTAAAAAAAGGATTGCTGCCTTTACACCGTTAAACACTTAGCCTTTGGTTTCAAAACCTGAACTGCAAGGCAGAGGTGGATTTTGATTCAGCATTCCCTTTTCCGAGATGAGCTTCCTTCCAGGACTAATGAGCAACCCACCACGAGAAAGCAGGTGCAAGACTAGACTGTCAGAGGCTGTTTTAGACACTCAGCCATTTGGAGTATTTTATAGACACTGACACCTTATCCTCATTGTCACTCCACGACATAATAGCCCAAAGGTGGCTGTTTAAAAATAAGCATGTCCCCTAAATAATCCCTTTAGCCCCTGCATATGTATGATTACATGTATATGTAGGAAGACGACAATGTCAATGTATCAACAGACTTACTTGGTGATGGAAAGTTTTCCCACCTCACACCGACCTGATGCTTTTTCCCATTGGTGAGCAAGGTACTTTGGAACCTGCGGTGACAATTTGATTTGATTTGCTCAAAAAGACCAAACATAACATCTTTCACCACCTTAATGCATTTCCACATAGCACGTGTCGGCTTTTCAATTTCTGGTAAAGAAACACGCCATTACACCATGTATATATGCACCATGCAGAAGGAAAATGAAGTGGGAGACGGAGAATAATTCTCCACTTTGTCGTATGGCCCCTGGAAAGATTAACTGTCCAGTATAAATGAATTCCCAGATTAACTCAGTTGTTTTGTCAATTTTATTCATATGTCCATGATTTAATAGCTTACTCTAAAAAGTCCAGATTATCTGACTGAACTTCTCGCCGACCTAGCCCTAAACATGAGAAATACAGTGCCCCCCAATAACTATTGGAACAGTGAAGTTAAATTTGTTATTTTTGCTACTAGCAACGGTACCCACCCTATGGGTAGGGCTTCAATTGGGAGGCCCAAATGAAGAGGCAAAATATAGGAAATTGAAGGCTTTTTTTATTTTAAACGATTTATGTAAACAACCGTTAAATCATATCACACGCAAATCATCAAAAACGAAACAGTATTTGTAGAATTTCAATAAAAGCCACATAACTGTTCATATTGGTAAATATTATTCTATCGTGTTTGGAAAAACTGGGAAATGGGAAAAATTGGAAAAAAAAAATGGAAAAACTAGAACGCCACCCAGTAGAGCGCATACTCCTGCCGTGGGTATAGTTGGAATAATACGTTTTGTTTAACATCAATGTTTAACATTTTCGGGTGACACCGTCACAATTTCGGTCTTCGAGGCCGGCCGATAGGCACAGTGTGACCGGAAGGGACGAGGTTCTCCTGACCACGTGGCCCTTGACTTGGTTTGTATGGGAATAGAGCCTGTGATTGATGCTGTGAAGAGGAACAGGTTGAGATGGTTTGGTCATGTGTTGAGGAAGGATGAAAGTGACTGGTTGAGAAGAGTGATGGAAATGAATGTAGAAGGAAGTAGAAGACGGGGAAGGCCGAGAAAGACTTGGCTAAAGATGGTGGAAGAAGAAATGCGGGCAAGGGGGTTAACAAGGAGAGATGCAGAAAATAGGGCAAAATGGAGAAGATTGTCATGGGGACCGCAAGGCTAACCCCCGCTCTAGCAGGGAAAATGGCCTTTAAAATGCATGTTGTTGTTGTTGTTGTTTTGTTTAACATCCCCTCTCCCCAAAACAATAAATGAAAAAGAAAGTAGGCCCTTACTGTCAGAGAATTAATTTTGATATATCTCGGAATTGGAGGAGAAAAACATCATTTAAGAATAAGAATAAAAGCTTTAATGCAGTAAAACAGAAAAAATCTTTCCCAAAAAAATTTCCAAAAAGCTTCACCAAAAACTAATCAATTCTTCCTTATCCCAAGGGCAATCATCCCACCAACTTTCATCCAAGTCCGTTCAGAACTTTTCCAGATATCTTGTTCACAAACACATGAACATACGAACACACACACACACACACACACACACACACACACACACACACACACACACACACACACACACACACACACACACACACACACACACACACACACACACACGATCGAATGCATTACTCCCTGGTGGGAGTAATAAACCTGAAAATCGCAGAGCCAGAACCAGAATTATTTATTTGGTCTGGGAAGCCATGCGAGGTTTCTTCTTCTTCAGCCTCTCACAACCTTGGGTGAATATGCCATCTTTTAAAAAAAAAGTTCGAATTTTGCCAAATCTGTTTTATTCATTTGTTAATATACCTCAGCCATTGACAAATCTGGAATTATAATTTTATTTGAGGTTCAAATTAACCCGGGACATTGTGTCAAACGATGCCTGCAAGTCTGTACGTGATAAATAATTAATCGTCCACAGTCGAAAACTCTTCATCTTCACGCAATAACAACTTCTAACTTCCAGACCGTACATCCAATCATCTTCAAATTTTGCACACTTGTTACTCTTCATGACTTCTACTACAGTATGAAGTTTCACGTCGATCAATGAAGTGGTTCAAGAGATATAAATGTTTTTATGATTTGCGTTTAATTAACGACATCTGCCAAACCACGTGACCTATCGCAAATTCCAAAAGGGAATTTTAGTAGACTGATATGCTGAACAGATCTGTGAAGTTTCCCCTCGATTGGATCACAAATGAGGGAGGAGCTAGGTTTTAAATATTTGTGCTTAAAAACGTCATAACTCTGAAACCATGTGATGCATGACATCATGCTCGCTGACTTTTTTTGTTCGTCATGGGAATGCGATTCGGCCTGCAAAGTTTGGCCTCGATCTGTTCAGGCATTTTGGAGAAAATTGGATTTGTGTTTTTCACTCAAAACAATATGGCGGCCGAACCACGTGACCTGTGACATCATAATTACCATTAAAATATTCTGCAGACCGAGTCCCTCCTATGGTAAAAATTTGCTCTCAATCAGTCCAATTATTGCAGAGAAAATGGTTTTTAAAGGAAAACAGAAAAAAAAATTCCCCAAAAAAACTTCCTGGATCCGGTCAATAATTTCCTGAGCTTCACCAAAAACTAATCAATTCTTCCTTATCCCAAGTGCAATCATCCCACCAACTTTCATCCAAATCCGTTCAGAACTTTTCCAGATAGGAGTAACAATATAGCCAAATTTTATTCCAGGGGGTCCCAGGATTACCCACCCAAAATTTTGTTGCGATCGGTTCAGCCCTTTTGCGGTACCTGGGAACAGACGGACATTTGGTGAATTATAGTAAGATACTAGTGGGGTCACCCGTGGGAATCCCACGGGCATGGACGTGTGTGACATTTGGATATCTTGTTTAGATGCTGCACATTAAATTTTACAAAATGGTTACTGGCAATTCATCAGATCCAGAAATGGTGTGATGAACACAATTTATTTATTTCACATAATATGTGACCCCTCACTCCTCTCCACCTGACACTCTCCTCTCTCCACCCTCATGCCTCTCCAATCCCACTCCTCCTCACACTCCCCTCCAATACCTCCTCAGACCCCTCTCCAATACTTCCTCACACTCCTCTCCAATCCCTCACTCTCCAAAACCTCGCTCCTCGCTCTCCAATACCTAGCTCCTCGCTCTCCAATACCTAGCTCCTCGCTCTCCAATACCTAGCTCCTCGCTCTCCAATACCTGGCTCCTCGCTCTCCAATACTTGGCTCCTCGCTGTCCAACCCCTTGGCTCCTCGCTCTCCAACCCCCAGCTCCTCGCTCTCCAACCCCCAGCTCCTCGCTCTCCAACCCCCAGCTCCTCGCTCTCCAACCCCCAGCTCCTCGCTCTCCAACCCCCAGCTCCTCGCTCTCCAACCCCCAGCTCCTCGCTCTCCAACCCCCAGCTCTCCAACCCCCAGCTCCTCGCTCTCCAACCCCCAGCTCCTCGCTCTCCAACCCCCAGCTCCTCGCTCTCCAACCCCCAGCTCCTCGCTCTCCAACCCCCAGCTCCTCGCTCTACAACCCCCAGCTCCTCGCTCTACAACCCCCAGCTCCTCGCTCTCCAACCCCCAGCTCCTCGCTCTCCAACCCCCAGCTCCTCGCTCTCCAACCCCCAGCTCCTCGCTCTCC